>NC_081413.1:14629131-14980798 GCF_030272615.1 Cryptomeria japonica | reverse complement strand
GGTGAACTTCAGAAGAGTTCAGATAGTTATCCTTGTGAGTCTCATCTCACCATGATTTTTACCTATTTGGGTTTTCCACGTATAAATATCTGTGTCAAGTGGTGAATGCTTTTGTGGTTATGATCTTATTTGTTGATTTGATTAACTACTTAACTATTTTGATAAGGCATGATAACTGAAAGCATTGAGGGATGAATATGTTGACATATGATTAAGCATTTTTTATGTTTACAAGATTGAATTTTTTTATTGTTAAGTTGTCATAACAGTCAAACTAGTTGATGTTGGTAATCTTTTAGATATTATCTTGACCGAGTTATTTGTTGATAAGTTTATTTTGAGTTTGGGAGTTTGTATCAGTTTTTCAGTTTATTGATTCACCCCCCCCCCCCCCCTCTCAGTAATCTACCGGATACTTATTCTTTCATCATACCATCACTTCTAGGATTGGATCAATTAAGTTAAATTACCTTCCCTTAATGTAAGGTGATTCCCATGAAAAATAGTGGCTTTACATATTAAGATGGTGGAAACTTGATTTTCACCAAATTACATTTTGGTGAACCCATCATAGCTCATGCATATTTCTAATTTTTTATGTTCAAATCTGATTTTTAGGCATTTAATTCAATTTACCTTCTATTCAATGCACTTGAATCACATCACTTTGAAGATTAAATTGGCAAAACCCTAGATATTGTATTAAAATTGATTTTTAGGTTACATAATTTTTTAATTCATGGTTAGATCTGATTTTTATTACGTATCATTTTTAGATTTAGAAACATCTTGTGTTTACATTCATAATTCACATTGCTTAATTCATTGGTTAATCAATCATTTTACAAAAAAATTACATTGAACTTAATCATACGCATATAGCTTGCATTATAAAAAATATGTGATTTCAAATCTTGGCATTTAATATTTTCCTAATTAGTGCATGAGTTTTGTTACCCTTAGTCCTAGATCCAATATTCTAGTCAGAAGAAGTTATAGACTTAGGGCTTCCTAACGTTTAAATACCAAGGATATGGAGCCTAAGTTAAATAGCTTATTCCATGTGAGTGTTGGTACTTCCTCTAATCCAAAACATGACATACCTAATATTGTATATCCCATTCACCTCATACTTCTCATGATGAAGATGATGCCTCACCAACTAGGGTTAATAATGCTCAATTGGGGAAGCTTGACATGGAATTTGAAAATCTTCAACAATAGATGGGCTAAGAACACCCGAATAGTGAAGCAATCTCCTTGATTGAAGGGTTGAAGAGAATGGATCAAAGTGATAAGTAAGGTGTGGAAGTGTTACGTGGCATTTCTCATATTTTTGATAACCAATATTATTCCTATCAAAAGTTGTGTTGAAACCCTTGGTTATTCTCATCCTACTAGTCAAGTTGAGCATTCCATTCCTATGACTACAACCTTGCCTAGTGTGCCTACATATACATCTTCTATCATGACTACCTCTACACAAAATGTTAATCCTATACATGTCAGTCACGGGAGAAATCCTATTAATTCATATTCTTACATACCTCATTTCGTGAGTTTCCATTTATTTCCCAACCATCTCCTATATCAACATATCACAAGGTTCTCCCTCTTTATTCTCAACATTCGCCCACCTACAATAGAATCACTCCATCACAATTCAATATGTTCAATTCCAACCCATCCACCCAGGCCACTATCAATAACCTAGCTCAAAGTGTTTCATCCTTACAATAACAGTTGGCCTCTTTAACCTAATCAAAGTTCAGTATTCCCACTTCTAATGTAGCAAGCACATTATCTGATGAGATTATCTATATGGTAGCTCCTAAGAATATGGAGATCCCTCAATTAGAGTTATGCAATGGAAAAGGTGACCCCTTGACTCATGTGTGAAGCCATTTCAAACCTTGCATAGTGATTCCTCTCATGATCAAAGACTCATGGAAAAATTATTTACCCAAACCTTTAGAGATAAAGCTTTGCAATGGTATTTTTCTTTGTCTCCTTATTCCATCACATATTTTCAACAACTAGTTAATCCTTTCATTAAAAATATTCAAAATAACATTCGTCCTAAGATTACTTTTATTGATTTGGTTCATTGTAAGCAAGGAGTCAAATAAATAGTGACTAATTTTATTGGTAGATATAAACATTTTCATTCACAAATTGCTTATCTTGTGCTTGTCATATGATGTTCAAATAATTTTCATTAATAATTTGCAAAAGGATATTAGAGATAAGCTTCTATTTTATGAATTTACTGTTTTCACACAATTGTGTGTAGTGCTTCATAACTATCAGCTCCAAGTGAGCCAATTTGAATCATCTCCTTCAATGGCTTTGGTTGATAAGAATGAGAACACTCAACTATTTTTTCCAAAATTCAACAAACATAACAAAGGTTTAATGAAGATAAATGATAACTCTTCCTACAACATTAACACTCAAGTGGTAGCCACAACATCAAGTGTGGCCCCTTTATCCAAATACTTTAGAAAATATTTAACTCCTATTTTTGAATCTTTGCATAGTATAATGATGAAGTTGATTAATGCTAATGTGTTGCAACTTCCTCCCATCAAACCTATAGATACTTCCAAGCCTCTACCACCTTCCTTTGACCATAAATCCTTTTGCCAATACCATTGTCAAGCAAGACATGATACTGAGAAGTGTTATAAGATAAGGTATAAGATTGAAGACTTTATTGATAACATTGTTATATTTATAGCTGGTCTCAATGATTAAGGGAACAAATTCATAGCACCTCCTAATTTAAACCTCCAAATATTCACCAATCCTTTGCCTTCCCACTCTATCAATATTGTTGAGTTTGAGTCACTTGCATTCTTTCCCAATGACTTAGGTGTAGAGTCCATTAATATTGTGAACCTTATTGAAAAACCTAAACATAAACCTGGATTATGCATCATCTTTGATCCTAGTAAGACTATTCTTGCACTTAATGGACCATTATACATTACTGTGAAGATCAGAGGGAAAATCTCCTTAGGAGTGATCATTGATCCAATATATATGGTGAATGTTATTATTGAAGAACATATTTTCACTCAATAATTTTATTAAGTTACATATGATAAATTTGATGCTATGATCAAGGTGTATGATGGTTTCTCTTCCCCTACTATTGGTTCTATTACTCTTCTCATTGAGATTGGTAATAAGTTCTTAGATGCTACCTTTTCTCTTATTCCTACATTAGGTAAATTTTGTGTGAATTTGGGACATCTTTGGCGCTCTTCCATGAAAATTATTCCTTCTACAATCCATAAGTTTTTTAAATTCCCTCACAATGGGAATATTATCATGATCAATCAGAGACTTTATTAACCCTCAACAAAGTGTGAAAATTTCACCCTTGATTAATTTTGTCCTAAACAACCTGAATCTTTAAATCCTCAAGTTGATATCCTTTTTCTATCTTATCAAAAATGGAAAACTGATGATATTGGCCTTAAGTAAACCTACAGACCCTTCACCCATGGATATTCCTCCTCCTCATCCTAGACCTGGTCTCTTTCCTACACCTTCTATTCCTCTTATATATGTTACAGTCCCACCTCTCACATATTATAAAGGAAAATGCCCAATATCTAATATCTCTCAACCTATTGGGGAACCTTTTGTTCCTCCCCCTACAAGGGAAGAAAAGATGCCTATGTTGATTGATCCTCAACCTTATCAAGTCTCGAGTAAAACTAAAAGAAATCATTATGCAAGAGAACATCGATGAAGATGTCATTCCAAGGCTCATGAACTTGCTTCCCAATTTCCTCCCTGAAGATTCCAAATGTTGGCATAGTCTTATTTGTCCAACCTTCACCTAATCCTAGGGAGGAAATTCAACTCAAATCACCAAAGTTAAAAATGCTTAAGAAAAATAATGGTTCAACTTCTTTTCATGTTAGAAATCATGTTATGATTAATTTAGATGGTGATGTGGATGATGATAATACTGTTGTTCATGCTAAAAATGTTGATCCTAATTATTTTGCTTATATCTGTGTTCTTTTTGAGATTAATCATGAACTATCTTCACATTTTTCAAAAGCATTAATCCTAGCTCCTAGTGACAAACAAAGTGACACATCATTAGAGCATGGTCCTTGTTTGGAACTTGTAGTTTCTCCATCTACTGTGCTCGATGTTCCTCCTCTTGCATCTTGTCCACCATCCCTAAATGATGTTAAACAATATTGGGAGAAGGATGATTTGCTTGACTAGCTTCATTTATGTCATAGATTCTTGCATGTGTTTGCTTGTGCATAATGTGCTTCCCCCATGATGTGTTACTTGATATGTCTTTATGTTATGTTAGGTTCTCTTTGGATGACCCTTGTTACTCTATTGGTGCAAATTAATAAAGAGGTCAAATCTATTGTGTCATTTGTCTATTTGTATCTCAAATATTATATATGTTGTATCAATGGTATGGCATACATGTGCTATTGTTTGTAAATGTGTCTTTACTTGGGGACAATGCAATCCATTGAGATCTCTTTTTGGTATCTTCCATGTTGACTTAAAAAAAAAATTGCTCATCTTACATTCTCTTCTTCCATTGTGTTCATAGTTCCACTACCTTTGGGAGATGAGATCAATTCAATGCAATTATTCTTGATATACATTATTTATCAAAAGTGCATACTGAACCCAGCTAGTGCATCCCTTATGTGTTTTTTCCTATATGTTTTATGACCATTGCCTTTGATTTGTCCTTTCTTCGCATCATCTCATTATGGAAACATACTTGTCTTTTTGATGCATGTATGCTACCTTAGAGAAATTGTTCTCGGTAAGGCATGCACAATCGCTTTAACGTGGGGGCATACACTCTACTCAATGTTACACTTCATGCACACACCTAAAGACTTGGTTTGTACATTTTTATCACACACTATGAAATGTTGGTACATGTTGTAGTACCCATTTTGCAATCAAGTCAATTTAATGTTCAAATTACTTTGCAAACTAAGTCGTTTGCTTTGTAATTTTTTATTTATTTTTCAATCCTACATGACTCATAGTAAGCACAAGCCTTACTAGGTCAAGTATAACCATGATTTTTCTATCCTCTCTATGTTTCTCTTTTTACCTCAATATTAGATTGATAAGATCCTAAGTGCCTTGGGGCTTGGTGTGTCTTGTCTATTTGGTATCTTGGTGAAAGTTTCCAATGTGACATTGTACTTTACCGTGAGTATGGACACAGGCCCACACTCCTACTAAAGTGGGGGCTAAATGCAGTGTCATAAATTATATACTTATATATTTTCATCCTCATCTAGCTCTCACCTTGGTGTTTCAACCTCTAGTGCTCAACGGTTGCCTTAATACTACTCTTGCCATCTTGACATTTGTATTTTCAACTCCTGATTTAGCTTCTATCCTATTTTGAGTCCTAATTTATAGGATGAAGACACCCTATTCCTCCCAATTAGGACCCAAAATAGGACCTCACAATGATCACTTCATATGCGTAGGAAATTTATCTCTATTTCGTCTTGCTCCAAAAATTCAAACATTTAATGCATAGTTAGGTATAAAAGGAAGCCTACCCCACTCATTTTGTAACCTAAGGACTTCAATCAAGATATCAATTACACTCTAGCAAGATCAAATCAATTTTATGTGAGAAAGCATTGAAGGTGAAGGTGAAGTCAAGATCAAGCATTCATGTTCAAGCATCCATGATCAACCTTCTATGAAGACATTCTACATCACATCCTAAGCCTTTGAATGAGGATTCAAGAAAACTTCATCAAGGTATCAAATTCAAGCATTTTAGATTAGATCTAGTCTTTCCCTCAAAAGGAAATCATTTTATTTTAATTCAATTCCATTTCAATTATCAATTCAATTCAAGGCTGATTCCTAAACTTGGTTTTGACCTAAGGCAAACCCCCATCAATTAAACCTATTTCCTTCTTTCTATGTGCAACAGATCTATGGGGGCAGGAAAAGCGAGATCGGGTGACTAGGACCTAATCCCACGTTTGCCAAAACATTGGGAATACGAAAGAGCCTAAAGAGATAGATCACTTTGGCTACTTCTTGTGAGAAAGAGAGAGCCAAGGACTGTCTCTTAGGGTTTCTATTCCTCTTGTTGCAAATGATGAGAAAAACTAGGGTTTGAATGATCAACTAGACTAGGAGATGAAGATAAAGCACAAATAAACTTGAAATTACACAAACTTGCATATCTGAAACTAAGATGCTGAAAGCATGAAAGGGGGAGGATTTTGGATGTGTACTTGATGTTGCAAACTAAGCCAAATTGACTAGGACTAGGGTGCCACACCATTGTCCATGAGAATATAACATAGAGTTGTAACTGGAGAGATGAAATCTGAAGGTCCTGAAGCTGAAACCTATTGAAAATGACTGATTTTGAGGGGGACCAGGGTGCCACACCCCTATCCTTGACAATTTTCTGCAAATTTGAGACTTCTGGGTTGTTCCTGTGCTTTTTCCTAATTTGAAACTTCTTCTAGATGCCTGTTTTTGTACCTGCAACTAAAAAGGGAAGGCTTGGGTGGCTATATAGGGTTTTGCCTCAGTAAAACTCCTATGTTGGTGATTTCTACCCCACAAATAGCTAATTTGTATACTAAAATAGTGTGTGTAGGAATCTTGTATGCGTGCAAGACCCTGGGATGAATGCAAACAATCTAGAGGAACCCTAAAGAGTAAACTCTAAATGCTTGTAATTGACAAAGTAAATTCTCTAAATAAATGATGCAAAGTGATCTAAAGCATGAATGTAAATATGCAAGTTGATGTAAAGAAGCTTATACAAAGACATGAAAATAACATGAAATCATACCAATCCCCAAGGGAGAGATATTGCCACTAGATCTCCTATCACTCTTCAATGTCTTCAAGGCTCCTAATTGATGATGAGTGCTTGAAAAAATCTTGACGAATGTTGATGAATGTTGTTGAAGACTCCACATAGGCTTCTCTTTCACTACATAGAAGGCTCCTTATGCTTGCTCCAATAGCTTTTTCCTAGATTTGATTCCCTTCAATCCCTTCAAATGAAGAAATATAGCTCTTATGTATGAAACCCTAGATCTTAATTTTGACTTAATTCCATCTTTAGGCCAACCTAGGAATTTAATTTCCCACCAATATTTTGGGATTAATCATTATAATATCATAGAATTATGCTCTCAAAATTTAGGGAAAAAAGTCGAGGACCATGTGCACTCCCGTCACAATCTAACCAACTTTTCACCAAATTTTTAGGGTCATTAGATATGATGATATTAGAGTGAATCCCAAAGTTACAACTGATTTCAAGGTGTTTTGATATGCAAAATTGGGCCTTAAATGTTGAAATAGGACATAATTAGGGTTTATGATTAAATGATTTATTGAAGGAATAAAATGAAAAGGGGCATGCTTAGGGTAAAGGGCCCAACTTTATAACATGTAAAGTGATGAAACATGACTTTAGATTTAATTTAATTAATTAATTAAATTCTTAAAGGGAAATTAGAAATACAAGATGCAAGACACACTAAGGCAGGTGCTAACCTAAGTGTGAAATTGTACCACCCTAGCAAGGGTGTATAATTTACGACACTACATTTAGCCCCCACTTTAGCGGTCATATGAAACTACATGCATATTCAAGATAAAGTAAAGAAAAGTAAACATTCATGACAAAGGATATATCCACAAGTTGTCGGATGAAGCTCCCAATAGCATCTGCAGCGCACAGTTAGGATCCACACCCTACAAAATCACATGTTAGATAAAATCACAAAATCACCTAAATGCTTACAAAGGAAGGTGATGAAAATTCAAGGGTATCTATATGCCCCCTGTTTCGGCTTGCTAATTTTAGTGAGTTTAAATAGGGTATCATGTTTACAACATCGAATTGTGAAAGAAGATTGATGACAAATGCTCACAAGAAGATTTGATACAAGGTCAAAAAGTAATGGAGAATCATTTGGTAAGAAAGAGAACTAAACCTGAATTCCAACACAACAAAGAGTGTGAGGATTTGAGAACTCTCTAACACAAGATGAAAGATTTAAATGGAAACAAATGCTAGAGATACAATCCAAAAATGCAACTCCATAAAGGAAATTGGAAAAGAATGGAGGATTGAAATGACATCAAAGAAAGATTATTGATAGCAACACTCTTCTAAAAGAAGGCAAGACATCCTCATCGGGGATATGCATGTGCACAAAATAGAAGGGCTTATTATAAAAGATACTGCTCAATGAATAAAAGAAATTGATGAATGATCAAAGACTTCCAACACCAAGGAGGAGGTCCCAATTAAGGATGTGTACTTAAGATCCCCATTAGGGATACTTGTTCCAATATGAGAGAAGGAATTCAAAGATGAATACACCTCTACAGTCAATAAGAAATCCTTATAGAAGACACTACTTCACAAAGGGGAAATTGTAATCTCAAGAAGAAGAGATGTTTGAAATCACTCTTGCCCCCCATATATAGGGAGAAGAGATGAGATAGAAATAGGCTATTATGTTGCTTCCAAAAGTATGATTGCACATGAAATTGTACCATCATGAATGACAATGAGCCCCTAGTGAGTGAGCTACCAATGCCACATAAGGATAGAAACATAATAGCCATTAATGTTATTTAAAGACATGATAGATTGAATGAGGTATTTGAATATGACATGTTAAATTCTCTACTATAAGTGAGATTAAACACATGAGTGAGATTAATGACATGTGTAAGATGATGAATGTTAAAAAGTCTTTAGAAAGAGATAGGTTTATAGGAGAAGAATAGGCCACTAAGTCATACTTTTCTTGCACACAAGAGATCTTAGGAGAGGGATAAGTGTAATTCATTAGAGTCTTATCCTAGAAGAAGGGATTTTAAAATGAGTAGAAGATAAAGTTTCATAAGGGGTACTAGAAATCTCTTGAGGAGATTCATAAAGAGATTTGTTTATCACCAAGATTTCCTTATGAGGGGGATGAGTGTTGAAAGAAGTAGAAGATGATTTAATTGAGGTGAGGTTATCATCACTACTAAATATAGCATTCACATTGAGAGATGGTCTTTTAGATGCTTTGGTGGGATTAGAGGGATTATATCCAAGTCCAAATGAAGCTTCATGTATATTATGTTCTAAAGGAACTTTAATTCCTTGTTCATTTGTGCCACAACCATTGCCATCATATCCACTCTTAGCTGAAATGTAAAAACCAGGACCATAAAGGGATGCCAAATCAGAAAGAGATGGTGATGCCCCATAGGTCTTAGTTCTATATGAATTAGAGGAATGATTTGAAGAATTATTTGAATTAGAAGCAGCCACAAAGTGGTTACTTAGTTGTTTACACAAAGTGGGTTGCTCTTTAGGTTCCTCCCTAGATATCTCCTTCTCAAACTTAGATCCTTCCCAAGATACTCTATACTCTCCTATAAAAGTAGGGGTAAAGTCTAGAGATCCCCAATAATCATCTGAGAGCACTCCTTCGGGAGAAAAGATATCTCTGGGAGGAGATTTCGATTGAGTAGAAGAATTAGGAGTATTAGAAGGAACAAGATCATTAAAGGAAATAGATGTATTTGAAGAAGAAGGAGGATTCCGAGAAGAATGGGAAGTAGTTGAACAAGAAGATCCAGATTTTAATGATTCTTGAAGTTTGGTATCAGCTAATAAGGTGTATGTCGTATTATTATAAATGAACTTGACTTGCCTATGCAAAGTTGAGGGGAGACCTTGCATGCTATGAATCCAAGGTCTCCCTAATAGAAGGTTATATGTCAAATTACTAAGCATAACATGAATAGGTGTAGGTAACACAACAAGACCTACCCTAACATGCAAGGTTATGACACCTAGACATTGTTTAGCAACATTATCAAAGCATCGAATAGTAAGAGAAGTAGGTTCGATGAGAGAACGATCCACTTTAATCTTATCCAACAAGTCTACACCACAAACATTAAGGATAGATCCATTATCCACAAGGGTTTGTTTTATAGCACTATCGAGGATAATAACCACAATCATAAGAGGATCATATCGATTTTGAATTTCAAGAGAAGGTAACTCATCTTGTCTAAATACAATCTAAGATTTAGGTCTATTCGTAGGATCAATCAAAGCAGTCATGTTATTAGGTGTCACTGAATGTGGGACATCTAAATTTTTCAAAGCATCTTGTAACATCCCATGATAAGCAGTTGAAGTTTGAACCAAATCCCAAATAGAAATATTGGCAGGAGTAGCTTTAATTTTTTCAATGAGATCATACTCCTTACTAAGAGTCTGTGATATATGAGGTGCTTGAGGAAGAATAGGTTGAGGATCAGGAAGAGAAATTGGGATAACTGAAGGAGGATTAGGTTGCCTATTGTTTCTTGTGTTGTAAGTATGATAAACTGTATTATAACTCTCTCCAGTAATTTCCTAAGCATACTCATAAGGGATCTTAGTAGGATAACCTCCTTGCACAGTAAGAATAGGTTTCTTAGGAGTGCAAAAAGAATCATCAACATAACCACCTTGAACCACTAAGATAGGCTTACGTTGGGAATTTTGAGAAGGACAAGCACCTTGAACTATGAAGAGGGGTTTATTAGGTGTTTCATTCACATGTATCAAATTGATTGAAGATGGTTTAGGGATATCAAACGAGTCCTTAGAATAAGAATGAACAAGATTGTTGGAATAATTATTGATAGTCTCTTCTTGCACTAAAATGTTATCATGGATAGGATCAATTTTAGGAGATAGACTAGAAGTAAGAATTGATGTTTTTGGAGGAAAAGTATTAGTAGGAAAGGTCATATCACCCTCTATCACCAAAGGATCTACATGGGGAATAGACTCTCTAGGAGAAGGATCAACATTACTCTCTAAAGTCTCACCTTTAAGAGGGAGATATTTGAAAGAGATGTCAACAATCTTACCATGAACCAGGGTATCCTTATGAGTAGAATTGAGTTGAGGAGAGGGAGATTCTTTATTTTTAGAGGGAGAATGACTGAGATTCATGGAAGGTGATATTATCTCAAGGGAGTTATCAATCATGATTTCATACCCTTGGGATAGGGTTCTCTCATGTGGTAGAGAATAATCAACACCTTCTTCTAATGGTTCATCCCAAATAGTGAGGTCATTGAAGAAAGTATTAGAAATATCTTGCACAAAGATGTCCTTATTGTTATTGCCAGTTTTGGGATAAGGGATAACATTGTTCATTACTTCTTCCTCCTTAGGAGGGAGGGCATCACTACATGTGTTTAAATCACCCTCTTTCCTCAAAATATCTTCAATAGGATCTTTAGGGGAGAGAGCATTAAGGAAATTTATTATGATTTCATCTTCTTTCTCTAAGGCATGTTTAGGGGTAAGACAAGCTTCAGGGCAAGGAGAAGCATTTCTCATTAATGCATCATCTCTACTGGGAATTTTGTTGGAGTCAAAAGAGGAAATGCCATCACTAGGAAAAGTAGGGAAAATACCATCTCCTTGCACAAAATGATCCTCATGAGGGGATTATTCTTTAGGAGGGAGATGAACATATTTCTCCAAAGATTCATGCTTAGGAAATAGATCTTTGAAAGAAATACTCATAACCTATTGTTGTACTACCATGCCCCCATTGGTAAGACCAAATTTAGGAGAGGATACGTCAATGTCCACCAATACCTTTTCACTTAGATAGGCATCATGTAAGGAAGGTAAAGTAACATTAAGAAAGGTGTTTATGATACCATCCTCTTCCTCTAAGATGGCTAGATGAGAAGGGCACATTTTAGGAGAATTGTCAAGATCACCCTTCAAATCTTCATCCTTAGAGCATAGGAGAGTTTTGAAGGGGTTGGTAACAACTCTTTTAGGCACTAAAATGTTTTCATAGATAGGAGGAGGTTCTTTAAGAGATGCAAAAAATGAAGCAAGGGAAGCCAGCCCATTATCACATTTATCAAATGAATGCATCATGACAAAAATTTCCTCTTTCAAATGATAACATATGCAAAATAGAAGGAAATGTTCAATTTTAACCAATGCAATCACTATGTTGATTTTGAAAATTAAATTTATAAGTGAAATGTGTTCCAAAATCAGATCTAAAATTAATGATCCAAATTAAGCTATCCACAAGTTCAATTTTGAGTTGAAAAATTAGGGTTTTAACAAAATTAACATCTAATTTTTTAAAATTTGCAAGAAATTGAAACTTGTAAATGTAAATTTGAATTTGAAATAGAAAAAATACTCAGATCTAAGAGCATAAATCAGAATTGAAGAAGGTTGGATTCACATCGGGTTCACCAAAATGTGGGGGCGGGAAAAGTGAGATCGAGTGACTAGGACCTAATCCCACTTTTGCCTACACATTGGGAATATGAAAGAGCCTAGGGAGATAGATCACTTTGGATACTTCTTGTGAGAAAGATAGAGCTAAGGACTATCTGCTGGGGTTTATATTCCTCTTGTTGCAAATGATGAGAAAAACTAGGGTTTGAATGATCAACTAGACTAGGAGATGAAGAATAAAGCACAAATGAACTTGAAATTACACAAACTTGCATATCTGAAATTGAGATACTGAAAGCATGAAAGGTGGAGGATTTTGGATGTGTACCTGATGCTACAAACTAAGCCAAACTGACCAGGACCAGGGTACCATGCCACTGTCCCTGGGAATCTGATAAAGAGTTGTAATTGGAGAGATGGAATCTGAAGGTCCTAAAGCTAAAACCTATTGAAAATGACTGATTTTGAGGGGGACCAAGGCACCACGCTCCTGTCCTTAACATTTTTCTACAAATTTGAGATTTCTGGGTGGTTCCTATGCCTTTTCTTGATCTGAAATTGCTTTTGGATGCCTATTTTTGTACCTGCAACTAAAAAGGGAAGGTTTGGGTGGCTATATAGGGTTTTGCCTTAGTCAAACCCCTATATTGGTGATTTCCACCTCCACAAATAGTTGATTTGTATAGTAAAATAGTGTGTGCAAGAATCTTGTGTGCATGCAAGACCCTAGGATGAATGCAAACAATCTAGAGCAACCCTAAAGAATAAACCCTAGATGCTTGTAATAGACAAAGTAAATGCTCTAAATAAATGATGCAAAGTGATCTAAAGCATGAATGTAAATATTCAAGTTGATGTAAAGAATCTCATACAAAGACATGAAAATAACATGAAATCATATTGATCCCCAAGGGAGAGATATTGCCACTAGATCTCCTATTAATCTTCAATGTCTTCAAGGCTCCCAATTGATGATGAATGCTTGAAAAATGATTAATGAATTTTTTTTAATGTTGTTGAAGATTCCACATAGGCTTCTCTTTCACTACATAGAAGGCTCCTTATGCTTGCTCCAATAGCTTTTTCCTAGATTCTATTCCCTTTGATCCCTTCAAATGATGAAAGAGAGCTCTTATGTATGAAAACCTAGGTCTTAATTTCAACTTAATTCCATCTTTATGCTGACCTAGGAATTGAATTTCTAGCCAATATTTTGGGATTAAGCATTATAATATCATACAATTATGCTCCCGAAATTTCAGGAAAAAAGTCGAGGACCATGTGCACTCCCGCCACTGTCTGACCAACTTTTCACCAAATTTTCAAGACCATTAGATATGATGATATTAGAGTGAATCCCAAAGTTACAGTTGATTTTGAGGTGTTTTGATATGCAAATCAAGCCTTAAAGGTTGAAATGTGACATAATTAGGGTTTATGATTAAATGATTTATTGAAGGAATAAAATGAAAAGGGGCACGCTTAGGGTAAAGGGCCCAACTTTATAACATGTAAAGTGATGAAACATGACTTTAGATTCAATTAAATTAATTAATTAAATGCTTAAAGGGAAATTAGAAATGTAAGATGCAAGACACACTAAGGCGGGTGCTAACCTAAGTGTGAAATTGTACCACCCTAGCAAGGGTGTACAATTTATGACACTACAAGATCATCTCAAGAGTTGTGAGAAAGGATTCAGCTAGTGTAGATGATGATAATCAAATTCAAAATTTGAAGGTGTGAAAGGGGCAACGACCCCTAATTTTTTCTTGAGTTACTCAAAAGTATCCTTTGCCAATGTTTTAGAAAAGATGTCTAAAAAATGTTCTTTAATAGAAACATACTTCAATCTAACTTATTTTTTTGCAAGGTCCTCTCTTAAGAAATGATATCAGGTTAAGATATGTTTAGTTCTTGAATGCATTATTGAATTATTTGAAATGTTTATGGCACTAGCATTATCACACATGATGGGAATAGCTTCATCATCCACTACTCTTATATCACTAAGAGTTTACTTCATCCACATAATTTGAGTACAACAATATGTTGTTGTAATGTATTATGCTTCTATAATAGATAGAAATACTAAATCCTACTTATTACTTAACCAGGAGACTAATCTACTTCCCACAAAAAATGCACCTCCACTTGTGTTGTTCCTATCATCAACACATTTGGCCCAATAAACATCTATGTATTCTTTTAGCATGAAATCTTCATTCTTCTTTTACCATAGACCAAAATTTGGGGTTCCCTTCAAGTACCTAAAAAACCTATTTACTACTTACTCATGTGATTGCTTTGGATTAGCCTAAAATCTTACAACTAAATAGACATCTTGCATTAAATCTAGTCTAGAAGCAGTTAAATATAAAAATCATCTAATCATGGTTTTGTACTTCTTCTCATCAACTTCCAGAGATTTATCATCTTTTCTCAACTTGCAGCCAGTAGCCAAGGGGGTTGCAACCAATACTTATCCATTTAAAACTTATTTTCCATCTCTTTGACATTTTTGACTTGATAAATGAAAATTTTATCTTCTAGCTATGTAACTTGCAAACCAAGAAAAAATAATAGCTCACCAATCATTAACATTTCAAATTCCATTTGCATCTCTTCTAAAAACTCCTTACATAGATCATCATTTCCTCCAAATATAATATCATCAACATATACAAGAACAATCACTAGCTTGCCACCTTCAACTTTAAAAGTAAAGATTGTTGTCAATAGTACTTTTTCTGAAATTTTGTTGTAACAAATATCCATCCAATCTAGCATACCAAGCCCTAGGTGCTTGATTGAGTCCATATAATGCCTCCAATCTGCAAACCATATTAAGATCTTCTAACAATTTGAACCCATCTAGTTGTTCAATATATACTTCTTCTTCAAGTTCTCCATTTAGAAAAGTTGATTTAGCATCCATCTAATACACCTTAAAGTTCTTGTAAGTAGAAAAAGCAAAAAACATTCTTATAGCTCCCATCCTAGCTACCAGAGAAATTTTTTCCTCAAAATCAATATCTTCAACTTGTGAATAACCTTTACATACTCACCTTGCCTTATTCTTTATGACTTGTCCATCTTCATTTATCTTATTTCAGAACACCCACTTAGTTCCTATTACATTTTTGTCCACTAGTCTAGGTATCAGTTCCCATATCTAATTTTTGTGTATCTGATTCAACTCTTCCTCCATTGCCTTTACCCAACTTTTTTCTTTTCTTGCTTCCTCATAATACTTTGGTTCCACCTGTGATATAAAATAATAATTTTCTTTCTAATTGGCTTCCATAGCTCTTCTTCTTGTCTAAAGACCTTTATTTTTGTCTCTAATGATCTAATGTTTTGAATGGTTCTTTTGCACATATCTGGGTGGAGTCTTGGGTACTTGCTCAAGTTCTTCTTCTTTTCCTTTATTTGTCTCCTTTACACTTTTATCTTGCGGATTAGCCTTCTCTTCTACAATAATTGACATAATCTCTAATTTAGTCTCTAGTTAAGGTTCAGAGGTAGTCTGACCCCATTCTTCACATACTTTTGCATTTGCACTTTCTACTATCTTGTTTAGTCTCCTGTTGTAAAATCAAGAAGCCTTGTTGTTTGTAGCATATCCTAGAAATATCCCTTCATCTACTCTGGTATCTTACTTTCCTAGATCATCTTCACCTCTCCTTGTATAGCACTTACTTCCAAAGATCTTGAATAAGGTATCTTAGTATGATTTACTTGTTACAAGCTAGGGTTGTCGTTGCACCAAAAGATCAACCTGCCAATTCCCGATACAACCACTAGACTTATAGAATCCACAGGAAGCTATTAAACCATGTCACAAATCCCCATGAGGGACACTGGCCCACTACCAACAATCCCCCTCCCAACATCACTCGTTGTAGCCTGCATGATTCGAACATGTGACCAAGCTCTGATATCACTTGTTACAAGCTAGGATTGTTGTTGCACCAATAGATTGACCTGTCAATTCCTAATACAACCACTAGATTTATAGAATCCATAGGAGGTTGTTAAACCATGTCCTGAATCCCTATGAGGGACGTTGGCACACTGCCAACATTAATCCTACTTGTACCCTATCAAGAATGTAGACAACAATCTGCACAACTTCTTTCTAGTACACATTAGCTAGGTTAGCATCATTCAAAATTGTTCTAGCCATCTCAATAATAGTCTTATTCTTTCTTTCTACAACTCCATTCTATTGAGGAGTTCTTGGAGCAAAGAAATACCTTCTAATTCCATGTATTTTATGGAAACTATCAAATTTATTTGAAGTAAACTCTTCTTCTCTATCAGATTGCAAACATTTGATATTAGTATCTACTTTATTTTCAACCATTGATTTGAATACTTTAAACCTTTCAAAAGCTTTAGATTTTTCTTTCAAAAATGTAACCCATGTCAACCTAGAGTAGTCATCAATAAGAAACATATAGTACCTTTCTCTATTTAGTCCTTTTGTCCTAGTGGGTCCACAAAGATCCGTGTGAACCAACTCTAAAGGTTTATAAGTAGAATATTCCTTGTTCTTGAACCTCCTCTTTGTCTGTTTTCCTATCTGACACTCCCTACACATAGCATCAACATGTTTGATAATTCTTGGTAAATCTATCACAACTTTAGTAGTACTAATCTTCACCATGTTACAAAAATTGATATGTCCCATTCACTTATGCCACAACCAACATTCACTGCTTCATGCCAACAAACACTTACTCCCACTCTTATCCTTTATATAGTAGAAATTTCCATTACTTCTAACACCTTTTGCAACCAATCCCCTAGAATTTCCTTTTCTAATCACACATATGAACTTACTGAATATGAATTTATAACCTTTATTTCACATCTTACTAACTCTCAACAAATTATGTCTCAGACCTTCAGCATAATAAACATTATCATTTTTATGCTTGTCATCAATTCTAATGCTTCCAATCCCACAAATAGGTGCAACTTCCTCTCCTACAAACTTCACTTATCCTTCATCATACTTATCAAGATTAATAAATTTCTCTTTTTTTCACTATTCAAATGATTTGAGCATCCGAAGTCAATTATCCAAGCTTACAGTTCCACTTTGGCATGCAATGCAGTCTTTTCACTTACTAAATTTATTTTGTTCTTCATTCCTTCTAGTCTTCAGGACATTTCCTTATTATTTTCCTCTATAGCCCAAAAAAAAAGATTCTTCATTTAAGTTGTCACCATCTTCATCCTCAGATGAATGTGTCTCCATAGAACATAAGCCATGTTTTCCTTTTCTTTGTGTCATATCTTTTATATCTATGCTTCTTCTCATCATCATCAGATCTCTTATAGTCTTCCTTATACACACATTTAGAAGAATAATGACCAATTATTCCACAATTAAAGCATTTTAGAGGTAACATACCTTTGTATTTTTTGGTTCCTCTCTTTAGTCCTCTCAAAAAGTTTAATTTGATCTCATCCATACTTTCACTTGCTTTTGGTTCCTCTTTAGCCATCCTTGAAACGTTGAATGCAGCCTCTTTTCTTTCCCTTTTGATATCTTCCATCTCAGATATTTCATAGGTAGATAGTTAAGAAGTTGGTCAATAGTATACTTATCTAAGTCATGAATTTCTTCAATAGTGCACCTTTTAGGCTTCTAGGGTTTAGGAAGAGTCAAAAAATATTTCTCACAACATCACCTTCTTCTATCTTTCCACCAACACCTCTAATAGCATTCACAAGATAATTTGCCCTATGTATGTAACTTTTGACACCCTCATCATTATTCATCTTTAGACATCCATATTCCTATTTCAGATTCATTAACCTACCTTGATTTCTCTCAATATCTCCTTCATATGCTTAAATTAGCTTATCCTAGATCTCTTTGGCTTCTTTTATCCCTATAACTCTAGATAATATTGTATTCCTTAAATTGTTGATAATTGCAACTCTAGCCTTTTTATTATTCTCATAATTCTTAATTTTTTCCAAAGTCTAAGGTCCATTCTTCAAAGGCTTATAGCCATATTTGATGATTTCCCAGATTCCACTTGGCAAAATTTTCAAATAAGATTCCATCATCTCCTTCCAATAAGAGAAATATGTGCCATCAAACTTTGGTGCTTTAAAGTTGAGTTCCTGTACCATTCTAGATCTACTTCAAGTGGTTAATCTTTTTAAAGAGGAACCTTACTCTAATACCAATTGTTGAACCCATTGTAGGACTAAGAGGGGGGCTAAATTAGTCTAGATCTTCTAAAATACTAACCTATCAAACTTTCAGAAACTTTTAACTATTCTATAGCAATAGTGAAAATATCAACCATCAACACATGAGAACCAGATATACTTGAAAAACCCAATAGGTAAAATCCATGGTGAGAACACTCATAATAGAAACAAAATTGATTATAATTTTTTAGTCTCATGACCAAGGAGAAACATGCACTTGATGGACTTACAAGACTAAGGTGAACAACCTTGGGGCAAGATGCAATAACTTGCACAATTGAAACTCACTACTTCAAGGCAAGATACAACAAGCTACCAAGAGACTCACTATCTTCTGACAATAGAAAGAATATGAGAACTATATCAAGGAACCAATATCATGGCAAACACATATGACATCAACCATTGTCTTAAAAAAACTATCACATAGAATATATCATCATCAACGCTCTTCACAAAATGACTTTCACACATCTACAGTACTAAATCTACTTTCTCAACATCTGCATTCACTTGATATCAATTTACAAACATTCTATATGTTGACTCATACATCTATACTTCTTAAATACAAGTTAGATCATCAAAAAACCTAGTTGAGAGTTGACCATAAGAAGAGTATACAATATTACATAAAATAGGCTACCCAAACTAAAAACACTCAATGTGGTCCACTCCAAGAGATAGAGGGGACTTAAATCCATCACAACACATCCTTTTAAGTCAAATATAGTGAACCACACATGCTAATACATCCTCCAAAGTTGACATCAGATATAACATATAGATAGAGTAAAACTTAGTAACCAGTCGGCCCACACATCTTTCAATACAAATAACTTAAGGTAGATCTCCACACACTGCAGTGAGACCCATAACAATATTATAACAGAGCCTCCAGTGCATATTCAGATCAAAAAGCATGATCCAAACAAGATAATCCAATCAGGAATGCTGAAAACATAACACAATTGAACATAACAGGCATAAACCAGCATGACTCACTTTTAGAATAGAAATACTACCAAATAATTGAACTGGAATATTGCACAAACCAAATAAACATGTCCTCAAAACTGCAACATTTCAGTTCACATATTTGGAATCCACCAAGCATATTTTGGACCAGTTTTGAAAATACTCTTGCTATCTATTGGTAAACAGATTTGTCCCTTTTCTGAAATCTTAATAATTATCTTCCTTAAGCAAAAATATAACTCTGGTTTGCCCTTTATGAAAACAAACAAACTACTGATAGTTGGATGAATTGATTAAAATTCAACCTCTACATTAGAGGGTAGCTCCTCGTATAATTTGCAATGAATTTATTATAAAAATGAAATGCTAACACTTTTTACCAGAAAGCATTGAAAGGCTTTAGCATTCATCTATCAACACAAATGAATGCCTCCAAACTAAAAGCAGAGAAAATCTTCTAAAAAGAATTTAATGAGATTTCATAGACTCCGATTCATGAACATGCTCACTGTATAAATTCAAAGCATAGCAGAAGCTCAACAATACTGAAGGTTGATCGATACTCTCTCGTGCCTCACAGGGCAAGGGGGATCAACGCAAATCAATATGTAATGAGTCTACTAACAACTAATGGTAACCATGAATTGAAGAAAACATAGAAATGACTGAGTATAGAATGATATTATGTTTATAGCAAACTTCTCAAGAAATATTGCTATTCCTTAAACACCCAGATTTAAAGATAACACCATAACTTATATTGATTGATCAATCATTCTAGTTTCTAGCAATTCTTTTTAAAGAAAAACACAAATATTATCTACTGTCAAAAAATCACAGTTTTTTGGACCTTTCTAGAGTCTTAAAAACATAAATATATAGCCACAACCTGGCCAACGGTTAAAACGAGAAACACAGAAAGCCAACAACTTCTGCCTCGCAAAGTCAATGAAACCAGCATCAAAATAAAATTGTTTTTGCAACCAACAAGTAAAAGGATCTATCATTAGCAGAAAATATTACTATGTAGTTCTGGTAACTACCTCTTTCTTCCAATCCGCATGTGCAGTGACAAAGTGCTGAATGATTTTGTCATGAGGTAATCCCATGTGTTCCATTCGTTGCTTCCAGACTTCTTTTTCCTTCTGAACCTATGCAACTTTGTCGGAGTGACTATCCAGATGTCTGATGCATAAAAATAGGAGTGATTCAATTTTAGCAATCACACTTAGGTCATCCGAAACTAAACCCTTAGCTTCTTTCACATAATTGATTTTGCCCTTAAATGATTCAGTTATAACCTCAACTGTCTCAAGGGTTCTTCCATCATCTTTTAGGCATTTTATCCCAATGCACATGAGTTCATTTCTCATGGAGGTGACTAACTCTGCGAGTTGATTTATCAATTTCGTGAAGTGCCCATAAGCCTGTTTTATCAGAGAATTTCTCCACTCAATATTCTTCTAGCACACATACAAAATGCTATCACCCAAACTTGCCACAAGTTTTTCTACAAGAAATTTCATTACCCCATAATTTTGCACTTCTCGTATCTGCACTACTTTTGGTGCCCATTTTGCTTCTTCATTTTTCCAATTGATGATCCTGACTTCTAGTTCCTTCATGACTTGTATCACCCCTTTATATACTCTACTTAAATTAACAAAGTATTATGCACCAGACTTCTGAATTCTTTCTAGCCACTCCATCACAATTTATGTGATCAACCTGCATTTTTGTATTTGTTCCAGAGTCTTCTAATTTGTGGGGGACTTAGGATCAAAAGACATTGGAAGTTGTGATAGAGGTTGAGGATTTGGATCATTGATTGCCTCAATATACTCTACCATCCTCCGTAACATCTCTTTCATCTGATGTTTATCCTTCTCATCTTTCCAGGTTCTAGTTATGATTTTCTTTGTTGAAGCTTCAAGATGAAGCACATATGTAGCTCGAGAGGCAGTTCCAATTTTAATCCTTTCAACAACAAAGTCCTGAGTTGTAGGGCTCTTTGTTTTCTCCTTTGTTAATGGATACGCTATCTCTGCAACCCGGTTTCCACTATCTACATCAAAATCAATCTTTGACATGGTTTTTGACTTCTTTGCCTTAGGATTTTTTCCTAGGCACTTACTCACCATATCTTCAACTGGAATCGAGGTTGGAACAATATTTCTCTTTTTGTTGCTTAACATGTTTTCTAACCATACTGGTCCTGAACGAGCTTGAGACCTATCCGGGTTAGTTCCAATTTCTTTTCCATCTATGACTACCATAGTAGTAACTTCATTTGGGGCTTCCCGTTCCTACTAATTATTATCCTCATCTGCTAAACCTTTTCGCTCTTTGATTGGATCAATTGAAGTAGTATCCATCTCAAGATCAACTACTACAGTATTAGCAGGCAAGGAATGTCTTTTGCCTCTTGTTTTTGAGTGGATGACTCTAATAGAAGTCATATCCTCTTTGTTTTGCACTGTCTTTGCTCTTTTTCCTCCTTTTCCTTGTTTTTGTAAACCTGTAACACAAGATGGGACAAGAGAATTAGATACCAAGACCTCGGTGGGTGAGGTTGAATCTTTCCTTAAACTTTTGCTTGGTCTTTGCTTTTTAAGCCACTTCTCTGTTCTTTGAATGACCAAAATTGTCCTAGTTTGAATCTATTCTTCTTCATCCTTTGTCCAGTCAATCTTTGGTATTACCCCTGGTTGCCTATCATCAACAAATTTGGAATCAAGAAAATCATTTTCATCATCCACAATATTTGCAGTGTTTATCTTCAGACCATAATCCTGAATTTGCTTCACTATGAGTCTTAGGTGAGCTCTTTTTTGGACTTCATACTCATCCACACAATCCACCCAAAAGTCTTCTAAATCAGGTACATGTCAAAAATTCTCCCTGAATGTAAAGTGTGTTATTGCAAATCCTTTAGTATCAAATTCAGCGCGAGGGAAATACAACTGAAAATTGAACCTTTTGAACTCTAATTCCAAATTCAAAGCATCTGAAACACTGCTACAAGTGTAGTATGTGAGCTCAATGGGAAAGGAAACCCCTATTTGGTGTTCTTCCCCATATTTCTTATCTATATGAGACAATTGCCTGCAAACTTCAATTAAAACTTATCTATCAAAGGCATACCTCGGCAATTTGTAGGGTTCTCCTTCAAAGCCACCAACCCTCAAATAAGTGAACCTGGAGAACTGAATATAGAAGCTGCCATATATATTTATAAACTACATAGCTTCCTCAGTCAATCTCTTATTAACATCTCCTTTCAATTCAAATATTAACCTGCTCAGGAAAATATTGTGAACCTTATAAATTTTCAGTAACCCTATGTTGTTGCAAATGCGGGTGATATTCATATATCTTCATATCATTCTGCCAAGTTTCATGTTATAGACCTACCCATTGACGAGTACAAGCTAAATAGTATATGAGGTAGGATGACATATAGAGGTTTTTGTTCCCCAAACAACTTAAACCCTCATGCATTCTTTCTGCAATTAACTCTACCCAATCTATGTATCTCTTGTCACCAAAAATGACTTGAATAAAGAAATACATCCAATCCTCCCAATAAAAGGCTATCTGATTTCCCCGCATTCTATGCAATAAAATGACTATGTCCCTTACTTCTTGAATTAGATTCTCTTGGATTAATGGGCTTGGCAGTCTTGAACCCCCCTTTTGAAATTTTAATAACCAATTTCTTGCAATGACACTCCTATAACATGACTTCTTCTCAGAGAAAAGCCCTTGCGACTTGCATACCGTCCAGTCCTCATATTGCTCTTTCTTTGGTATTTTCATTACAATGGAAACAACCTCTTGATTAATTACAAGCAAAACCTTAACCTCTACATCTCTTACACACCTCTCTATAGGATCATATCTGCTCATACATTCCAAAACTACTTCTGGACATGAAATAGTGGGAGGAAATGCAGCAGCTTCTATCAACCCACTATCTGAAATTTTCTGCATCAAAGAGGAGCTAGCAGAATTTCACACTCTTTCGTGGAATTCATGTAAATCTACTAATAGCAGAAAAGTATCTCCTATGTCAGGAAAGGAACTAACTAGCCAAGACTTCTATTCTACTTGAGGTACTTTCAGTCTCATTTTAGTTTTACAATTAGAAAATGCACGGCAGGAGGAATTGACTGAACCGACTGAAGTATCAAATAACACTTTCAATTCATGAAAACCAACAAGACAAGAGGAAGAACTTGCACTCACCTTTCATGCAGAACTGAGAATTCACAAAGTCAAGAGCAAGAAATGTCACCTGCATTAACCTTCTACTTACCAAATTGGGTAAATGATAAAGGGAAGTAACTTGTTTTAAATAAAACAAATCTTAGGGACTAGCCTAAAATATCAGCCGCATGATATGTCATGATTTAAAAACTCCATACTCATTCGTGCCAAATCATGCCGTAAAGATAAAGTTCTGACAGTTCATTAATATCAAGTCTTTTCTCCTCTGCATCCTTTACTTGAAATGATTATTTGGAATGATTATTCCCAAGTATAGATTCACATCACAATTCATTTTCTCAAGGTTCATCTTTTAAATCCAGAATATTCCCTGTGTTGACACTTGTTCACTTTATCTCCAAAGTCATCAACCCTCAAATTTTGAACCTTGAACCTTGAACCCTTCGAAAAGAAGTTCAAAGATTCAAGTTCAAAATAGTATTAGTGTAAAACACGTGAACATGAAGCTTACCCATTATAAAACATGACTTACATGAGACTTGCTCTAACATGTTGAACCTTGAACCTTGAACCACTCTAAAGGTTCACTAATCAAGTTCAATGAACTACGACCACCAAGACCTTTAACACCCTTTTTTAACAAAGCCACTATGTCACATACCGCACTTGAACTTGAACTTTGAACCTTAAAATGGTTCAAGTGAGAGGTTCAGTTCAAGAAAACAAATTGCAAGGGGAAAAAATATTTAAAGAACACGAAAAGACAGAAAAAATAAGAGCGGACTAACACTATCAGAAAGTAGCAACAACCAATCTCATCATCTAAGAAATCAGAGGACCTATAAACTTGATAGTACACAACTCACAAAATATTAACATTATATCAAAATCTGCACACCATACTCTTCATAATCTAAAGGAATATAAAAAATTCTTCCATTAGGACATTGAATATTGTTTCTTGCATGTTAAACTTGCCACAACTGTAAATTTTTGGAGATACTTCATACATATTCACCAAGCACTATATAAACCTCTAAATTTATACACCTCTAATCACCACATCCTATCATAGAAAACTACAACAATACAAACTCAATAGAAATACCAGACAAAGAACCCTGCTTCAGTACAAGACCATATCTAGACCAAACTCCATCCCGAACAACAAGTTTGACATCCATGACAACATAACTCATATTTACAACAAATATATCACCTATATACTTAGGTAGTTATATGTTATTCTTGAACTCTAGACATTGATTCCTCTCTTTCCACAAATAGGGTGTGATCCAAAGGTAGAAGTGTTGTCATTGAAATGATTTCTACATACTCAAAAGCAATGACTAGATGGTGATTATTCTAATGAATTTTTGACAAGGAAAGGTGTCTCAAGAGACATTGAACAAGTACAATAGGAAGTGTTGAGGGCTTTGATATCATGCATAGATTAAGTACACACACAAGTTTGTTAAACATTGATCTCAAGGAATTAAATGTTTAGAAGGAATATACTTAGATCAATTAAGATGAATATGTTTTAGATTGTCATGCAAATTAATCTTAGAATATTAAATACAGTGCTTCCTAAATTCCTTGGCTAGATTCTTGAACCAAAAACTCATTGACATAGAGAATTCAAAGGCCATGCCATTATGATATATAGACTTTGATTATGAATATAAGATGGGATAAATAATTTGGCTACCTCATGTGGTGGAAGTCTTCGAGCAATTTTCTCTGTGCAAATCCTTTTACCATCCCCCATCTCTTCTTTCTTTCCTTGCACCGTGTGTTGGAATCTTTTCCAAATCATCCCCCAACATTCTTCCCATGCAACCTCCTATGTTATGAGAAAATGAATTCCAATGAGAAAACTAGAAACTATAGTCTAATTTCCTTCCCTCCAAACATTGGTGTTGGCTCAAAAACATTACCCCAAGAATATATTTTTTTCATATTTGGATTGTCAAATGGCATGCCTTATGTGTTGGGTGTTTATTTATATGATTATATGTTTTAGAAGTAAAGAGAATCTCTTAATGTTAGGCATTACAATACCATGCCAGTTATGGCATTTGCTAATTACTTTTAGTTTTAATCATCAATTCATTAGAATAAATTTTATATGATTAAATATTGTATTCAAATTTATTAAAGTTTTATGTTTTTTATATTTAAATCAGTTGCAAATGAATAGTTATTGTTGAGGCTAAAGTTGAACTCCAAAGAAATGTCCTGAAAATTGTTAGTCCATCATGAGATATAAAAGAAAGTTATAGGAAAACTTAGCTTCAACCAATGAAGTAACATGAAGTAAATGAAATAAATAAGATTATACCTTCCATGATTTACACCTCATTTTGTCCTAACTCCATTGTTCCTGGTTGTAGATAATTTTGCTCTCAGACAAGCACAGGTAGCTTCCAAGATGGCATATGAAGAATGGACTAATAGTTAACTGATACTATGATATGTATCTACAAATGATTTAAGCTAACATGATATTAAGCTATGATAAAAATTCTAAAATTGCTAATTACTTCAAACTCAAACTCACAGATGCAAGATTAAAACCCCTAGAATGACTATAAGATTAGCTATTAGTTTCAAAATGGCCTAGGAGACCTCTTTTTATAGATTTTTGAGTGCATGAGCTTAGGTGGCAAAGATCAATGGTCATGGTCAAATCTTGCAAATTGGATGGCTATGAGCAAGAGGTTGAAGGTTGAGAGAAAGGGGGAAGGAGAAGATAAGTGTCACTCATCTCACCTTGATTGAGTTGAAGACTTGAGAGGATATAGGATGGTTGGAGAAGATGTATGAATGAGAGGACAAGTGGAATCAAGTCCTCCTAAGATATAGGGATGTTAGAGAGAATATAGAAGAAGGTTGGGAAATATGTGTATGTACACAATATTTCATTTATTTTGGAAGTTGGAGATAAGTGGCTGATAAATGATTTTATTTTATTTTATTTTATTGAATTAATTTAGCCACATGATGGATGAAGGGAAGATGAAGTGGAGATGGCAAGAATGAGTTGGAAAATTGATTAAATAATTAAGAAACTATTTAATTAATGAGACTATAGGATAGTAGATAGAGAAATAATTAAATATTAGATATTTAATTAATTGATTTAGAAGAAAAGGATATAACGAATTAATTAATAAAACGTTTCAATTAAATTAATTAATAGAAGAACATGAAATGAATTAAATAAATTAATCTTTTCAAATTAATTATTTAATAGAAGAATAATTATTAAATAAATATAAAATATTTATTTAATTGCTTAGCCATTTTTATGTGTATACATTTTGCCTCTCTTTGAAATGATGTTGAGACAACATTGTTTCAAAGATTAAATCAAGTCTTGATAATGCACCTGATGAAGATAAAAATCCTAATTGTGTGCCCCCTCGGGAGATTGATCGTGAAATTATTGAAAAATTTGGATGAGCGATTAATCCCATGATAATTGATTTGGAAAAAAGATCCCTCAATTAAATTCATTTTTGAAAAATAAATAAAATTGCTCCAGTAAAAAAAAACATTAATTACCCCTTTAAAAGGTAATAATAAAATTAACCTAGGTTAATTTTATCCTCATTTGCATTCTTGTCAGCTTTTGGAGTGAAAAGAAATTGGTGTGCTAAGCTGTCAAAATGGTTATCTCATTTGAGAACCATTGATTTGAGCACGTTTGACATTTTAAGAGACCTCCTGAGTATGAGCCACCGGTGAGTAGCCTATCCCAAGCTTGTATGTAGTTTTCTGTACGAATTTTCATAATTTTCAACATGTGTTAGGGCTTTTAAAAAAAAATTGATTTTCAGCATTTTGGTTTAGCACATTTGCTTGTTAGATTAGTGCATATGCATCATATGTTCTCACTTTTGTTAGTTTAGCACTTCTATGTTTTTGTTATCGCTTTTGTCTTGAGTGTTAGAGCATTTAACAAGTCAGTGCTTTTGTTTTATGTGTTTGCGCATTTGTCAAAAGGGCTTGTGCATTTAACTGTTTTCTCGCTTTTGTTCTAAGTGTTAGCGCATATGTTAGAAAGGTTAGCACTTTCATTCAGTTTAGCACTTGTGGCTAATAAAATAGCGCTTTTGATTAATTGGTTAGGGCTTTCATTAAAATTGAATTTGTCGAATTTTGTCAATGTTAAAAATTCAATTTGATGTAATCTATTTTGATTTTTGATGTGTAATTGGATAGATTGATAGACCTTTGATGTTTGAGTGATTTCTGACTTGATAGAATAGATGATTTATTGATTGATAGAAAACCATGATCAATGGTTTGATTTTGATGGCTCTAAGATGCCGATTCAGTCTCTGATGAAGAGCGAGATAGAGTTGATTGAAAACATTGATTGAAAGGAAACTATGATTGATGATTTTAGGTTTGATTTGATAGCCTGATTTTCTTGGTAGAAAAGATTTGATCGATTGTTGATGTGATTGATCATTTGATTGATAGATTGATAGATTAGTGATCTTTTAGATTTGATCGATTGTTGATGTGATTGATAGATTGATAGATTAGTGATCTTTTAGATTTGATAGATAGATGTTTGATAGAGATCGAATTCTCTTGTTAAACAAGAGAAACTCGATGTTCTCGAGTGTTGGGAGAAATTCCTGGCCATGCACCATCTAGTTCCAGAGCTAACACAGGCTGAGATTAGACACATAGATGCATGTGGATTACGCCATTTGTTGTATATGTTTGTTATCACACATAACAGGGGTCTCTTGACTGCATTAGTTGAGAGATGGCATAGTGAGCACAACACTTTTCACCTTCCCATTGGTGAGATTAGTGTGATGCTCGAGGATGTCTACAGGATTTTTCACATCCATGTTATTGGTGAGCTAGTCCAATATGATTACTAGGATCTTGGAGGGATAGAGGCTTGCAAAGCCATGTTCGGTGATGAGAGTATTGATAGAGGAGAGATTCTATGGGAGGATATGATTATGTACTACGAGACTCTCCCAGTGATTCTTGTAGGTTTGATTGGTGGATTCATGTGTCTTGATAGGAGATCTCAAGGTTTTTTTGTTAGTTCAAGTGGGATCTTACAGAGCATGATGCAACATTAGACTCACTATGCTTGGGGTGTTTGTATGCTCGCTCATTTATATCATGATCTTCATCAGATTGTCTATGATGATAGCGCTAGTCTATCTATTGGATGCACACTTCTACAAGTCTAGTGTTGGAAGCACATTGTTGTTACCTGACCTATTCATCATAGAGTTCGTGGTAATAGACAACCTTAAGTTTATTTATATGGAGGTATCCTTACTTAGCTGAAGCTAGGTAAGATGCAGTATTGACGTTGGGTTCTAGATTAGATGGATACCATCATTTGGAGACCCTATATCAACTGTGAGCCTTGGATGGAGGACGCACAGACTTTACCATTGATTTTGCAAAGTAGGTACTTGATTGGTCGCACTCCATTTATTGTTGAGCGACACTTATTTGGTCACATTTTGAGACAGTTTGGGATTATTCAGCACATGCCTTGTGGTGTTGCCATGTATGCATGATGATACAAGGATAAGCAAGATTGGGGCCCTTCCTTATCTTTTGAGATAGCACATGTAGAGTTTTTGGCTGCTCCTATGGTTCCATATGGTTTTAGATTACACATTTTGGATGTTGGGCTCACAATGGATTATGCATAGTATATGCTTGCACACCCTTTTCCTCGCATCACTAATCCAATAGACCCTCCTCCCAGCTCAGGAGATGATGAGGATGATTTAGATGATCTTGTTGTTAGGTGATGGAGATGGAGGCAGGAGCTTAGAGATGCTCGAGAGGCTGGAGGAGATGGAGGCAATGAGGGAGGAGATGGAGGAGGTGGGAGAGGTGGATGGAGGGGAGGCTAATTGAGAGTCTGAGGAGGACCTTTTGGACTGGTTGGCAGGATTGGGAGACCACTTCCCATGGTAGGGTTGGAAGGGTAGGAGGAGTATTTCCTCCAGTAGGCAGGGATGTAGGAATGATTGGTTGGGATACACGCAAAGGAGGGATGAGAGTAGCAAGAGGGTTACCCTCTCCCAAACTAGGCAAGAGAAGAGGATTGGACAAGGGTCGAGGCAGGGGTATTGATTTTGGTCATATTCATCCAGATCCAGGGGTTATTGCAGCTCAAGGTGGTTGGGATGAGGGAGAGGAGGACTTAGAGGATCATGTTCCTCTTATTAGGTGATGGATCATGAGAGCTACCCGGGTGGATATTCCAGCAGGTGGAGAGGTAAGTGGGGATGAGGGGATACAAGATATACCCACACAAGATGTGCCACAACAAGAGAGCTTAAATGATTTCAGAGCATAGATAGAGAAGCTCGTGATACAGGTCCAAACACTCATGATTGAGAGAAACAGTTTTTAGGAGACAACAAGATACTCAGGATTTTCTTGATCATATTCAGCAGGTTGGATCTGGCACTCTCTCCGCTGATACTATCATAGTACTATATCGGGTTGTGAAGGAGACATCATACTGGTGTTGACGATATGAGGATTTAGTCTCAGAGTAGGGAGTTATCAGACTACTCTTATTTTCGATAGGATGGATATCAACAATGGTGGGGTTATGGGACCTCCTTAGAGGAGTAGAGATCGAGGTGCACAATCGTTTGGGGGATCATCTCGTCTATAACCATAGAGATGGATAGAGTTAGGCGGGAGTGGTATAGGATAGCCTTGATTTGTAGACTTGATTTATATTAATGGGGCAATATATTTTATTATTGATTTGATATCATTGTATACTTGGATTTTTTATTATTTTATGATGATCTATTGATCTATATGCAGACATGGACTCTATATGTTGCTTGATGATTCATGAGTTATTATGCATGCTATGCTATATGATGATGACATATGATCTATATGCATTGACTACATAGATTATATATATGTAGTGATAGATGATGTTATGATGATCTTATCTTTCCTTTATTTTCATGATGATGATGTTCTATATGATGCAATGATGATGAAATGAAACTGCATTTGATTTTTGATTTTGATGATCATGGATGCAAATGAAATTAATTCTATAATGCTTTATTTAAATGATGCAAATGCAATGATCTATATGAGAATGCTTCTAATGATAAATGAATGCTGATTTTTTTACTTTTAATGTGTATGCATATGATTAAATAAAATACAAATGATCTACATGAAATGTATTTGATTTCAAGTTTTATGATTTTAAATGCAAATGATGATTATGAATGCTATGCTTGATCAAACTTATGTGATGGATGCTTATATGTAATGCTTATGATTATAATCAAATGCTTATAATGATAAATGAATCTAAGTGCAAAGATCCAACTAAATGACCTTAATGGATAAAAAGAACTACAATGATAATGCAAATAATAAGGATATAATACACATGATCAATGAAATGCACTTAATGAAATGCAAAATAATGCAATGCAAATGATTATGATCAAAATACAAACCTAATGAAATGAATGAACCTAAATGCAAATTTTTTTGGTTTGTCCAAGTATACTCAATCTTTATTTATGATTGTTGATCTCTGAGTGGAATGAAATGCTTATAATGGAATTGACAATGAATGCTTATAATGCAAATGAATTATGAGCTAATCTAAAATGATCTAACTAAAATGATACTTCCATTCTTCATATGTTGTCTTATAACAATGCTTGATTTCATCATTGAGCTTTTAAAATGTTGTAAGAAAATACAAGCAACTTGACATAATGATTCGAGCTGACCTGAGTATTTCTTGCATGGATCTTGATATAGCAAGTTTATACAAGCAACTTGATATGATGAATCAAGCTGACCTGAGTATTTCTTGTAGAACAAACAAGGATTATCCCCTTTCATGCATGACTTGGAACGTCCTCCTTGATCTTATGTTGATCATATCCTTAGACAAGTGCATACCTTAATAAGAGATAAATCATAGACAACAAACAAAGAAAATAAGCATGCCACATCATAGCTTCTCTAGTCATGGACATCCTTGAGTCACATAGAGTACATGATTAGCAAAAAATCAAGATATAAACACTGAATTTTGCATGTCATAATCATGTTCTCATGGTCATTAACTGATATAATCAACTTGATGAATAATCATTGATAATCCTTCACTACTTGTTGGTTGATTCCTTGTATTTTGAGTTTCATGATTCAGTTTGTTACAACTGCCTTGATCTTCATTGCCTTGTTACTCGTTATCTATTTCAAAACCCTAGTTGTTTTCTAAGTTTTCTAAATGTTTTGGCTTTCCATAGATTTAAAAGATCACCTTAAAAATAGGATTTAGGATTTTTCCCCCAGCGGAAACAAACTTTATTATGGATGTACAAAAAATGATCAAAATCCAAACCATGGCAGCAACTAATGCAAATATGACTGATAAAATCCAAGACACTGACTACACTAAGTATATCAAAGATTGATATTTGTTGGTAAGCTGCATATGTCCTTCTAAATGGTTCATAGCAATGAATACGAAAGATGAAATGGATAAGCTAGGATAGATAGAAACGATAGATGCAAATAAGATGGAGTGGATAGGTGTGCGAAGTGATCTCATAGATGAAAGAACTCACTTTTAGGTAGCGCCTGTTTACCAAGTTTTCACTATCTAAATTTATTGCATTTTTTTCCATATTTGATTTTTTTTTTCACTTTTTTATGCTTTTTGGGGATTTTCTGCTTTTCTGATTTTTAATGATTTCTTTAGGACTTTATATGCTTTTTTTTTTTACTGATTTTTCCAAGACTTTATATCTCAAGCATAGAACTTCTTGAGATGGATAGAATTGATGGGCTCATCAAACCAATCACCTTCAGGTGTAGATAACGTGTATCCTACCGAGCCATATGTTGCTACTATAATAAAAGGACCTAACTAGTTCAGTTCAAATTTTCCCTTCTTTTCTCGGTCTTGTTGATTCCTTGGATTCTCCCTTAGAACTAGATCTCCAATCTGCAAAATGTGTGGCTTAACTATGTGATTATAACTTCTCACCATTCTCTATAGATATGCCTTCAAATGATCAGTAGCATTTTGACGACATTCCTGAATCAACTCAAGTTCTTGAAGTCTAGAGACTTGTTGTTCTTCTTCTTGTATAAGACCTTTCAAGGACACTCGTAGAGAAGGTATCTCTACTTCTACTGGTAATAAGACTTCTAATCCATAGACTAAGCAATATGGAGTTTCCCTTGTTTGTGTGTGAATGCTGGTTCGATATGCCCAAAGAGTAGGATTTAGCTGAATATGTCAGTCTTTACTAGCTTCATTGACTATTTTCTTTGGGATCTTTAAGATTGTTTTATTTGATGCCTCAACTTGACCATTTCCCTATGGATAATATGGTGTAGAAAATAAATGTTTAATATGAAAGTGTTCACATAGTTCCTTCACATCTTGATTCTTAAATGGCCTTCCATTATCAGTGATAATGGTCATAGGGACTCCATAGGGACAAATTATATAATTCAAGATGAATGATGATATTTTCTTTCATGTCACTTTTGTCAAAGGCACTACTTCAATCCATTTAGTGAAATACTCTGTAGTAGTCAGAATGAACTTGTGTGCATTAGAAGATGAAGGATTTATCTTACCTACCAAATCAAGACCCCACTGGGAGAATGGCCATGAAATTGCCATAGAATGCAGTTCTTGTGCTGGTGCGTGGATGAGATTCCCATGGATCTGACATTGTTTGAATTTCTTGGCATATGTAAATGAATCTCTCTACATGGCCAATAGTAACCCAAGCAAATAATTTTCTTAGCCAGTGTTAAACCACTTGAGTGCGTACCACAAATACCTGCGTGGACTTCGTTAAGAACTTTCTCAGATTCTTCTTGTTTAAGACACCTTAATAGAGTGCTATCTAGACCACATCTATATAAGGTATCAACAATGATAGTATGGCGAGATGACTGACAGATAAATTTCTTCCTTGATTGTAGGATAGGTCAGGAGGAAGGATATTCTCCTTTAGGTATCGATAAGTTTGTTTGTATAAGGATTGATCAGTTCCAAATATATGGAAAATCATGTGGGTATTTTGGGATTCAATGGTATGATTCAAGATATCTTCCACCAGGAATTCGTAATGTTGTTGATTTTCTTGATTCTGCAAAAGAGATGTTATTGTAGCCATTGCATCTGTTGCTTTGTTCTCGTTTCTTGGGATCTGAGTGAATGATATTTCTTCAAAGTTCTCTTTAAAATCTTCAACCAGCTATTTTTAGGGCATGAGCTTGTCATCCTTATTTTGATAATCATCATTTATTTGGTTGATTATAAGCTATGAATCACCATAAACATGTGATTCCTTGATGTTCCATTCAATAGCCATTTTGAGCCCAATAACCAATGCTTCATATTCTATTGTATTGTTTGTGCATGGAAACCACAATCTATATGATTTTGGAATTATGTGTCCCTGAGGTGTGATGAACAAAATTCCAACACTTGATCCATATTGTGTATAGGAGCCATCAAAGTACAACTCTCAAAATTTTGTACTTATTGTCAGAATGTCTGCATTATGAAATTTGATGTGCAATGGTGTGTCATCTTGTAAGGGTGCTTCAGCCAATTGATCAACAATGACCTGTCCTTTGATAGCTTTTCGATCAACATATTCTATACCAAACTCACTTAGTACCATAACCCATTTTACCAGTTTGCCTATCAAAGTTGACTTGCTCATTAAATACTTTAGTGGATCTATTTTTGCTATCAGTTTCACAGAATGAGTCAGCATATAATGTTGTAATTTCTGAGTTGCAAATACAACTACTAGGCATGTCTTCTCAACTGATGTATAATTCAATTCATAGCCTACAAGTGTTCTGTTGATGTAATACACTGCTCTTTCTTTGCCTTCTTCATCATGTTGTGCTAAGAGAGCTCCTAGTGATACATTTGTTGCTGAGATGTAAAGTAACAATGGTTTCCCTTTGATTGGTGATACAAGTACTAGAGAATTCATCAAATATTCTTTGATTTGCAAAAAAGCTTCCTCACACTTTTGATCCCATTTGAATGGAACATTCTTGTGTAAAAGATGAGTGAATGGATGACATCTATCTGCTAATTGAGGGACAAATCTTCTGATTGATTGCAATCTCCCTTGTAGAGAACACAATTGACTTATGTTTTTGGGTGACTCCATTTCCATGATAGCTTTGACCTTTTCAAGATCTACTTCAATTCCTTGAGATGATATAATGTACCCAAGAAGTTTTCCATAGGTTACTCCAAATGCATATTTCTTTGGATTCAATCTTAATTGATATTGTTCAAGTCTATCAAAGATCTTGCCCAAGATGTTCAAATGTTCTTTCCTTGTATGAGATTTTGCAAGTATGTCATCTACATAATCTTCCATAAATGTATGCATCATATCATGGAAAATTGTTTTCATGGCTATCTAACAAGTTTCTCATGCAATCTTAATCCTAAATGGCATAACATTCTAGCATTAAGTACCCCAAGCATAGGTGACTGTTGTCTTTTCTTGATCTTTAGGGGTGATTTTTATTTGATTGTACCTAGAGAATCCATCCATTAATGAAAACATCTCATGTCCTGCTGATAAGTCTACAATTATATCAATGTTGGGAAATGGGAAATCATCTTTAGGACATGCCTTATTCAAATCTTTGAAATTGGTGCAGACTCATATGCTTTTATCTGGCTTTAACACTGGCACAATGCTTGAAACCCATTCTAGATAGGCAATAGGTCTTATGAAACCCATATCCAATAGTTTCTTTAGCTCTGCTTTTACAAGGAGAGTGATGTGTGGATGCATCTACCTTAGCTTTTGTTTAATTGGTTTTTCTTTTGGATCTACATTAAGATGACGCATGATAAGATCTAGATCAAGTCCTGGCATGTCTACATAGGACCAAGCAAAATATATCTATCTTTGTTTGAAGAATTCCATGTATTCTTTCTTTTCTTCATCTAATAATGATGCAGCAGAATGAAGGACCTTGGGGTCTTTTGATGTACCAATGTTTATTGCTTCTATTGGCTCTATTAAAATAGCAGATCTCTCTTGAAAATATGTAGGGGGGTGTCAAACTTTCCATCTCTTGAAGCCTCAAGGAGGTTTTCACCATTAGATACATCATTTATTTTTCCTCTTGATTGATCTAGTGTTGCCATGAAATGGTTTTCAACACTAGGTCTTTTTCCTTGTTTTATTTCAATTTCACGACTAGAAAGTTTGGCACTCTCCTGACTGCAAGAAGCGTTGCTTGATTCTATGGTGGAATATATCTTAGGTGTTATTGGTTCTACAACATTAAGATATACAACTAAGTCATGATCATTGGAAAAGAGATTCAATTCAGGGTCTTCTAGGTTATCCCAATCAATCAGTTTTGGATGAAGCAGGGGTAAGTCATAGTCATTGTCATTGTTGGGTGTTTCAAGGTTCATGACATAATAGTCATATATTTGCGTAGAGTAGTTAATGTCATAGATAGAACTTTCTTGAGGATAGTCACGCCCAAGTGCTCTCCAATCAGCTCTAACAAAATTAGGATTGGTATTTTGTGATTCACAATCAAGTGACTCATCATCTGACATTTTTCCCTCAAATGAATGGATTATATCAACACATACATCTTTGATATTACAGGTTCCCTCTTGATCAATTTCAATAGATTCACTTGTAGCTTGAATTTGGCATACTTGTGCACATGGCATAGAGGATTGTTTTGCTATCTTTTGTCTTCTCTCGAACTCAGCTTCTTCTGGGCTAATTGTCAATCCTGCTTGACTATTTATTAATTCTTCTATGGTTCTTCCATGCCATAATATTGTTGGCTCAACATTTGATGTAGATCTGATATTTTGTTGATCTTCTGATTATTGATCAATAACTACTTGTGTTTCATGTGGTGTCAGTTCTTGTTGTTTTTCATCCTCTTTCCTTTGCTATTTTGCATATGCCTCTTTCCTCTAAATTTTGATCTCTTCTTGTCTTCTTTCCAACTCTATTATTTGATTTGTGAAAAATGAGTCTTCATTTGTAATAGTTGCTTATTTTTCATCCTTTTCTTCACATGATAAATCAAATGATGGATCTGGACCCCATTCATATTTGTTTGAATATGTTTCTGAACTATTTTCTAGAATCACACCATTATATCTAACATGAATGTTATATGGTGAGAAGAGTTCTTTGATTTTGTCCATATGTTCTTTCACTATTTCTGGAATATCTTGATCCAGTTTCACACTTGTTTGTATTCCTTGGACTTGTTTTCAAGATGCTTCTTCTCTTTTGATAGCAAGTTCTTCCTATTGTTTCTCATATTCTTCTTGTTTTTGTTTGTAGCTACTATTTCTATTGCTTGGTGTAGCCTTTCTTGCCATGGTTCTTCTTTAGAGATTGCTTTATTTCTCCACCTTGGATGTTGATAATTATGTAGTTTTTGCTTTCATTTGGGATACCCAAGTCCTGATTTATCTTCTTTAGATTGTGTGTGAAGAAAAATAGGTTTTGAAATACCTTCTTGTTTCTTACCAATTGGTCCTTTTCCTTCATATCCCATCTTTTTCAGGATCTTATAACCATTGCCATATTGTTCTATGGGAATATTAACTTCTGTAGTTGTTGCTATAGTTTTATTTTCATCTTTGTACAACCAACTAAGAATGTTTTTGTCTTCAGTTTCTTCTACAAGTGTTCCATCTCTAACAAATGCTCCATCAAATATTTCATTTGATTTCTCTAGGTTCCATGTTTGAGCATTTGTAGGCTTTCCATATGATTTAGGTGAAAGTGGCAAGTTATGCAAAGAATAATTTCCCATTCCTTCATTATTTAATTTAAGTTTTTTCTCAAAGGTTTCCCATAATTTTTCTTGAATTTCTTTGGTGGGATAGATTGATTATCTATTATGTGAAACTCTTGCATCTTGTGTTGGTTTCATATTATTGTAATATTGACTAGAGTATGTGACTATAGTAACTTCTTGTCCATTATGAGGAAAATTAACACACTGGTGGTATGTAGAAGGAACCACTTGCATGTCATGAATCCATGGTCTTCCTAGAAGAATGTTATAAGATAAATTCAAGTCCAGAACCTAGCACAATGTATCTCTTTCCACAGGTCTTATTTTGATTGGTAACACCATAGTCCCTTTAGAAGAATGTTCTTTCTCATTGTGAGATTTCGCCAAGATCAAGAGGCAATGGAAAGCACAAATAAGAGAGACAAAATAGATGATAGAAATAAACTGTATTCTATCAAGAGAAAATACTGATCAACTAGATCATCAAGCGTTAAATACAATGAATATGAGTCTGCTTATATAGGCAAGGCTATATGGATATGTGAGCACACAAACATGACATGTGGCTCAATAAGAAACAAGGGTAGGTAGGAAATAGGTGTGTGTAGGTAGGAGAAACAATATAATATTCCACATGAAGTGGATCACCCATTGAATGTGGAGTGTAACAACAAGATCACACCATAAAAGGTAGAAATTCTCCTACACATGCTAGCCCAATGTGGCACAAACACCCAAGTGTCTCATACCCAAACTACTATTAAATGCCTGTACCTAAGTAAACTTAAGTGTGGTGTAATAATATCCAAGATGAATAATTATTTACACCAACACCCCCCCTTAAGTGCAACTTAGGGGACTCCACTAAAGTCTACAATGTAACTAAGCAATGCAAGATGGGTCCTGGCTACAACGCCATGTTAGGTACCCATGTACAAATGAAAATGCAATCTCCCATAAATGGAGAAAGAGAGAAAAACCCAATGGGAAAAAACACTCCCCCAAAAGAGAGATGATGAAAGCACACAATGTTCTCAATGATGAAGAAGAGACCATGAAGCCCCCCCTCAATGTCGAATCTCCTACAAAGATGGTTCAATGATGTTGACCAAAATACCTCCCCATAAGGAAGAAAGAGAGCCAATGTTGCACCAATAATGTCAAAGTGTGACAAAATTAGGTACGAAGTCGATGATGATGAATCACTCACTGCAACAAAGTAAAGATCAGGCATGGAGACAACCTGCTTTGAGCATCATCTGGATACTCGTAAATAGTAGAAATACTAGTACAATCAAAGTCTCATGGGAGCCATGCACAAATGTGTACAATCTAAGTCTCAACTAGAGCCATGCACCAAGTCTCACAAGATATTCCTAATCTACGAGTACAAGAGGATTACATCAACTAGTCAACAATGAAAAGATACAAAGAGGTGTGGCACTTTATGATAGTGTGAGTACAACATTGCTCAAGCAAGATCATACATCATGATAAAATATTCAAATGTGGAAACATGAAAATGATTCCACCAATAAAGAAGCCCTGTAGATTATTGCAAATGAAGATGCTTCCAAATGGAATTTCACCAAGAGATATAAATGAACAACTGATCCCCCATAAAAAGATCATGTTGGCACTTGCAAATAATGACAAAGTGGACTACTAATTTCAATGATTACAACTTCTCAAAATGAGATATAAGAGACTTCAACAAAAACTGCTAGTGATCTAAACAGAGATCTAAGCAAAATACAAGTACCAAATAGGCCAAAAAATGACCAAATATTGAAAGTACAATTTCTACTTAAAATCACTACAAACTAATGGCATATTATGAAAGTAGACAAAAGATTATCCACTCTAAAAAAAATGGCACCTGAAAAGGAGTCCATATGAGCCCAAATGAAGCCTCCAAAGTTGTAAAAATTGGGATTTCATGATTTCCAAAAAACCTGTATCTGAAAATTAGAAACATCCTACACCACTGTAAAAATCATGAAATTCTACCCCAAAACAAAAAAAAAAATCTCAAAAAAATGAGTCTAGATGAGTGAGATATCACTATTTGAAACTTGCCTGCACAATTATAATTTCTGGAAAATTTTGTCGCAACTTCAAACTTCAAATGCCTCTAGATTTGGCCTCCGAAATTCGATTTGGATGAAACAAAAGGCAAAAATGACTTTCTTGGACCTCCTCAATCTAGTGGTAATCTCATATTTGACCCATCAAGCTTCAATAATAACCTGCAATAGAAAACTCCAAAATATACAACCCACATAAAATTTCTCTCAATTGACAAACCAATGACACTCTAATGGCTCTAACACCATGTGATATTTTGCCAAGATCAAGAGGCAATGGAAAACACAAATAAGAGAGATAAAATAGATGATAGAAATAAATTGTATTCTATCAAGAGAAAATATTGATCAACTGGATCATCAAGTGTTACATATAATGAATATGAGCCTGCTTATATAGGCAAGGCTATATGGATATGTGAGCACACAAACATGACATGTGGCTCAATAAAAAACAAGGGTAGGTAGGAAATAGGTGTGGGTAGGTAGGAGAAACAATATAATTTTCCACATGAGGTGGATCACCCATTGAATGTGGAGTGTAACAACAAGATCACACCATAAAAGGTGGAAATTCTCCTACACACACTATCCCAATGTGGCACAAACACCCAAGTGTCTCATACCCAAACTACTATTAAATGCATGTACCTAATTAAACTTAAGTAAGGTGTAATAATATCCAAGATGAATAATTATTTATAGCAACACTCATCATATGCCTTGATAGTTATTTTCTTCTTTGTATCTACTACATTTTTTGAATATCTCAAAGCCTTTATTAAACTCAATGCACAAATGTTCAAGCCAACACACCATCTATGAGTGCGCATTTGACACAGGTTTTATGAATGGTGACTTCAACATGTAAGGGAGCATTGTGAGGGTGTTGCAAGGATGCATCATCATTTTCAGAAAAGGATAAGCAATGTGGGGTTGTGAGGTGTCCCACCATGTTTTGGAATTGATCCACATCCAGGTCTTTGAAACTGTTGTTTCCATTAGAGCTTTCTCCAATATTTCCTTATGCATAGGTGAAACTTTTAGGAGCTCCAAAATTGATATTTGAGTGGGTATCTTTTGCAATTGTTCCACTAAGTTGTATTGTCTTGAAGTGGATGATCATTCATTTGTTATACCCAAAAATGTAACTTTCACTTTGCTTCTTGTAATAACGTTGATTGGTTTTGAAGGTGCGTTGTCTTTAACGATGATGACATTTACCACGTCATCATATGTGTAAGTTTAGTTTACCTTAGCTTTTCTTTTTTCATCTTTTGGTTTGGATTGTTCACCTTTTTCATAGTTTGGAAGTGGAGTTTTGAATGCTAGATGTGATTCATTCGTCTTATCACCATTTATTGTGATAGTTCCATTGTCGATTAAATCTTGAATAAGGTGTTTCAATCTTTGACAATCATTGGTTTGGTGTCCTTTGTTTCGATGATAATTGCAAAAATGATTGTCATTCCACCAATCAGGTTTGACTTGAGGTTCATAATTTCTTGCTTCTAGTAAAGTAATCAATTTATTTGCAAGAAGAGTTTTCAAAGCTGATTCCAAGGGTTCCCCAATGTTTGTGAATTTTTTGCGAGGATTGGAGAAGAAAGACTTGGATTTACTATTCTCTTGATTTTTATTCTTTGGTGGTTGACTTGATAAGTTGAAAATTGGTTGTTGTTTGGTATCACTATTGTCGTCATTTCCTCCATTGGTAACATTCCTATTCTTTGACCAAAATTTAGGTTTGTCATTGTTATTGTTATCATTGTTGTTGTTGTTGTGATTGTTGTGATTGTTGTTATTGTAGTAATTGTTGTAAAATTTTAACTCTCATTTCTTTACCATTGCATATTCTATCTTTAGACCATTTTCAATAATTTTAGAAAAAGGAGGACATTGCATTTTAGAAAGGTAACTCATTTCACTAATAAGCTTGTCAATGAATATGTCTATTTTCTCTTTATCGGGAACATCTCTTGGATATCTATTGAACATTCATTTCCATCGTTATAAAAAGACCATGAAAGATTCACCACTTTTTTGCTTGACGTTGCATATATCTAGCATTGTTATCTCATTTCTTACGTTGTAGGAGTATTGTGAGATAAATCTATTCACAAGTTCTTCAAAAGATTTAATTCCAGATTGAGAACCATTCCATTGATTGCCCACTTAATCTTCTATGGAATAGATGCATCAGGTAAGTTTCATCACGTGCAAACTCCATACTCATAGTGCAAAATTCCCTAATGTGATCTTGAGGATCAGATTTATCATCATATTTATCATATTTAGGGATTTCACAATGTTGTGGGAATGGTATCATGTTTAAAATTTTGTCAAAAGGATATGGGCAAATGTTCTCCAATGAATATTTCTTGGAACTCATTTCATTTTGCATATCCTGTATTTGTTGTTGTAAGGTTTGCATTTGTTGAGCGAGAGTTAACAAAGGATTATCAATACGGGTTCTCCTTGTATCTTCATAAGTTCTTCTATCACCATGCTCTCTTTTTGTATCATCATGGTCTTTTTTTATTTTATCTCCTATTGTTTCCTCGTGATTTACTCTATTTATATCCTTGTTATTTGGATCATCGGTGTTTTGATTATTACTTGTTCCTGCATCTTGTTTCAAACTTTCTATGTTAAAGTCTTGTGGCAATTTAGCTCCTGATTTTGCCAACATTAGAAGGTATTTTTCCTTTTGTTTCTCCAATAACTTTTCCATTAGTTTGTCAAATTTATCATCTTGTTCAAGGTCTCTAATGGTGTTATTGACTGCCTCTTCATCAACATCTATGTATCCAAAAGTTTGAAACATTGAATTTTCTTCTTCCATTTGTTTTTGTTGTCTTCTGAACTACTCATGTTGAGCTCTAGTCCAAACTGGCATGTGATTGATTTGAAAACTTCCCAAGTTATGACCTTCTAAATAGACCTCAATAAGTGATTATTGGTTTAGGAAGATAAGCTTTGTTGATTTTACCACTGTTATTAGTGTGTTGTGATAAAGAATCTTGTTGTTGAAAGGAACATGCTTACAAAAGTTCTCTGTCAAACTATGTTTCATAACCACATAAATAGTGACAAAAACAGTGTAGGAATGTCCTATGTTTTAACAAGATTTTGCAATTGATGTACATGAATCTTATCCTCTTTAGAGTAGCCTTATAACTGGGTTTTATTTTCTTAAGGTGATATTTAAAAGTCATATAAGCATATGATGGTTTACAAGTTTGTTTGATTCCAATGTGAGTGCAATTCTTATTTTGACAAAACCTAGGTTCAAATAGGAACGATATACCCAAGATAATGAACAAAGATTGATATGATCAAGTTTTGTGATAAAGGATTTGATGTATCCTGATGAGAAACTAATAATGATGTTGATTTTTGCACTTGAAATGGTTGAATCACTAACTTGTTTGATGTTTTATGCTTATGAAAACCTTTGGAAACAACTTATTTGATTGATAACCTGATTATCTGACCTGTTTGAAGACCTGTGATAGTTGAAGACAAATATACTCGAAAAAGGGCATTCGAAAATGATATTGAAATTTTGGTGTGATATGCAGAAATGCCCTATGTTTCAGATGTGGGAAAACATTTGTGCTAACCTATTTGTCAAAAGTGCTAACCTACACTATAAATGTGCTACTCTGTATGATAAAAGTGCTGCTCTGTGGAATAAAAATACTAAACTATGGTGTAAAAGTGTGGTTTAATGTTAAAAAGTGTTATTCCAATGATCAAATGCATGATTATAAGGGATAAAATTATTGTATTGTTGTTTAAAAGCGTTGTTCTATTGGTCAAAAGCATTGTTCTACACAACAAATGCGTGATTTTGACTGTGTTAAAAAAATTGTTCATTTTTTTAGCAAGTTGTCAGATTTTTGCTCAATTCAAACTAATGATTTTTCAAGTTTTTGACCATTTTGAGAACATTTTTGTAGACACAAAAGACACAATGTTTTGGGAATCAAAGTGCACAAGCAAGCACAAATCTTATGGTAGGCCGAGACAATAATTGTTGAATCTCACATGGGGTTTCCCCTGAGGCTACACTATTCAGAGCGGATATTTAGGTGTTTGACCTCACTGGTTCCACCCTCAGCACTCACTTCTCTGGGGTAGCCAAGCACCAGTTTCCATGAAAACTCCTCATGGAAAACTTCATATCTCTACTAAGAATCGTATGTGTGTGAACCGCTTCAGAGGTCCGACCCCCTGCACTAACAATTAGAAGTATTTTGGTAGCTTATACAAATGGTTTTTAGTAAGGACTCCTGGTCATGTGGCCATACATGCGGCACTTTAAACTTTGTAAATACAGAAGTTCCCAGCCTATAGAGGTTACACTCCATAGGGTTTATGGGGAAACATAGTGTCAGTATGAACTAATCAGCACATGTCTATGACTTTCATCACAAACATGATTTATTTAGAGTGGATCGGAAGGACTCAGTATTAGCTTGTTTCCACTTGGGTCATTCCCCTCTCACTAGCCCCCTCAAGGCAGCTCGGGAAGGCAGGCCCTCTAAAGGTTAGACATGAAGGAAATAGGTCTAGTTTTCTGATCACCGTATGAGAGTGAGAGCATACTCGCCTACTACTTCAATAGACATGGAAGACAAAGGTTTATTTTAAGCCTTCTAAGAATCTATGTACAACTACTTTAAGGAAAACACTCAAATGCAAGTTGCATGTTATTGATTATCCTCCTAGTTAGACTAGATAAGCAATATATGATATATTACTCTCCAAAATAACTCCTAATTAACTATGTGAGGAAATGCATGAAATTTTCTCCAAAATAACCCTGCACACACAGATGTTAGTAGTTTTCAAATTTTCAGTTCTTGAACATTCGGACCTACAAAAAAAGGTTTGTTAGCATATTAATTTTTTTTTAAATTTTGCCTTAGATTTGAACAAAAGCACTAATCTAATGAATGTGCTATCTTCGAATTCAAAAGCGCTAACCTATAGCACAAAAGCACTAACCTAATGTACAAAAGCTCAAATCTAAGGCACAAAATTGCTGCTTTGAGGGACTTGATGCATGAATCTTCAACCAAAAGCACTAACCTACCAACCAAATGTGTTAACTTGTTGAATAGAAGTGCTAACCTAGAACACAAAACACTAACCTATAACACAAAAGCACTAACCTACTACAAAAAAGCATTGTCCTTTTCCACACAAGCATGAAATAGGTTACAAATTCTTCAAGCAAGAAAAACATAGGATATTAGAAGTTTGTGCGAGGCCTGAGCCCCACAGTGAGCGCCAAAAATGTTGAGGTTAAAGTTGAACTCCAAAGAAATATCCTAAAACTTGTTAGTCCATCATGAGATATAAAAGAAAGCTATAGGAAAACTTAGCTTCAACCAATGAAGTAACATGAAGTAAATGAAATAAACAAGATTATACCTTCCATAATTTACACCTCATTGTGTCCTAACTCCACTGTTCTTGGTTGTAGATAATTTTGCTCTTAGACAAGCACAGGTAGCTTCCAATATGGCACATGAAGAATGGAATAATAGTTAACTGATACTATGATATGCATATGAAAATGATTTAAGCTAACATGATATTAAGCTATGATAAAATTCTAAAATTGATAATTACTTCAAACTCAAACTCACAGATGAAAGATAAAAACTCCTAGAATGACTATAAGATAAGCTATTAGTTTCAAAATGGATTAGGAGACCTCTTTTTATAGATTTTTTAGTGCATGAGCTTAGGTGGTAGAGATCAATAATGGTCATGATCGAATCTTGCAAATTGGATGGCTATTAGCAAGAGGTTGAAGGTTGAGAAAAAGGGGGAATGAGAAGATAAGTGTCACTCATCTCACCTTGACTGAGTTGAAGACTTGAGAGTATATAGGATAGTTGGAGAAGATGTAGGAATGAGAGGACAAATGGACTCAAGTCCTCCTAAGATATAGGGATGTTAGAGATAATATAGAAAAAGGTTGGGAAATATGTGTATGTACACAATATTTCATTTATTTTCGAAGTTGGAGATAAGTGGCTAATAAATAATTTTATTTTATTTTATTGTGTTGAATTAATTTAGCCACATAATGGATGAGTTGGCAAAGGGAAGATGAAGTGGAGATGGAAAAGATGAGTTGGAAAAGGGATTAAATAATTAAGAAATTATTTAATTAATGAGACTATAGGATAGTAGATAGAGAAGTAATTAAATATTAGATATTTAATTAATTGGTTTAGAAGAAAAGGATATAAAAATTTAATTAATAAAATGTTTCAATTAAATTACTGAATAGAAGAACTTGAAATGAATTAAATAAATTAATATTTTCAAATTAACTATTTAATAGAAGAATAATTATTAAATAAATATAAAATATTTATTTAATTGCTCATAGCCATTTTTATGTGTATACAGTTATAATGTTTGAGTATTCCTTGAAACCAATAGACCTCCATTACACATATGAAATTTGACTCAAATGAACTTATAATAGTTTGTTACATAATCAATATAATATTTGCATATTATATATATATTATCAAGTTTTACCAACTTATCGTATATATATGTGTGTGTGTGTGTGTGTGTGTGTGTGTGTGTGTGTGTGTGTGTGTGTGTGTGTGTGTGTGTGTGTGTGTGTGTGTGTGTGTGTGTGTGTGTGTGTGTGTGTGTGTGTGTGTGTGTGTGTGTGTGTGTCCATGTATGCACATATGTCTGTTTGTATTTATGCATATATGGATACAAGTATATAATTATTTTTAATTAATTTTAAATAAATGATGATATAAAACAATCATTTATTTTTCTCATGCATATAAACATTAAACGTGAATTTATAAACATAAAACAAGGAGGGTTGTTATATTTTCCTTATCATACCATTGAATCAACATAATGAAAATGGTAATCATAGATATCATCAAGCCATTCAAATATGCATTCATTGAATCATTCAGAATGTAGATTTGCATGAGGCTATGTGGTGTGTGAAACAAGTATCCATCATAACCATTCTTTATTGAGTGGCTAGATCACTTCTCCTTAGCCATGTGCCCCATTCAACTCATATCTACACTTAGTTGCACTTAGTCACACATCAATAGTTTATCTCTCAAAACTATAGTTGAAGCATGCACATGATATGGAATCTTAATAATATCACAATTTAAATCATCATCTTTTCATTTTCATTTATCAAAAATAGCACTTAACTCTAATCAATTAAGCATGAAATGATTATATTAATAATATAATATAGTTTATTTCATTAATTAATCAAGACAAAAAGATATGTCATGACATAAGGGCTACCTCCTAGGTCTAGAAGAACCTAAAGTGTAGAGGAGAACAAAGTTTTATCTCTTGTTCATTGGCCACTGATCTGAGAGCCTCAAGGACTATAGATAGCCACTTTATAGAGATAATCAGACAATTAGGTTGGAAACACCAACACCATCCACCCATCTATAATAAACTTACATCCATTTATCCCTTTCTTCATAATAAAACCCCTATCATGGTTTGTGTTTATTACTAATTGATTTTATACATTCCTTTCATCTACCCTACCCATCGATCATGTCACCCCATTTCCCTTATCCAAATTTCACCCCAAGTTTTGGAGACCAAAGTTGTACCTAAATTATGTCATGGATATTTCCTTGTCCTTTCTTAGTATTCAATATAATAGTCTTCAAACTTCTAACAATATCATGCCCTTCATCTCATTTCCTTCCATCCTCCATGCTATAATAAACAAACATATTTTCATCCCATCTCATCCCACTCATCATCCATAATAAAATTTTGATATCCTTTGACTTACACTTAAATGACAATAAATATTGCATGAAAACACCATACCTTCACAAAATAAAACTTAAGCCTAATCGATTATGTACATTAAATAACCATTGTATCTTTTTCCAACATCTTGGTTATCCATAACATTGCCAACCTTTACTAGGGACTATCTAACCAATGCAAGACAATCAGTATCCTAACCCAACCATTAATCAAACCTTACTTTTGGATTGTCCAACCATTATCAAGCCCATAATTATCCATCATCTTATCTTTGGCAAGAGATATGTTGGTTGCATGACATGTCTATCAATGAGTATTTTGTTTTGATTTACACTTTACTTTATCTTTTTGACCCATGACTATATATACTCACTTCAGGTCACCATGATCTTTTCATATCTTGGCGTGTTTGGATAGTGTATAGTAGGGCATCATTTTTATCTTATTTACTATGTTTGTGAGATGTTCTTGTAATACTAATATGCAGTTGTGTACCTTACATGTGTTGGAATAGATTTTCATATTTCATTTATCCTTTACATACTAGGTTCTTCATACCCTTTATGCATTAGGACCATCATGCTCTAATTCTATCTTTCTCACATATTCCAACAAGGTTTTTTTGTTGGTAGTATGAAGAATGGAAACCCTTTTGTTTGAGTGTCAAGGTTTCCTTGTTACCATAGTTACTCATGTCTTGATGCATAATTCCCTTTGCTATATCAAATCTTAGGATTGTTCTTTATATTCCAACATAACCAATCTTTCATTTCTTACATCATCATTCACCTTTTTTATATCCCCTTTATCTTTCATTTTTTCTTCTTCTAGCCTTATATCTCACCTTTCCTTTTGAGAGTACATCTATGTTCTCCTAACCCACCTATCTAAAGAACACAAATGGACACTAAGAGGGGGGTGAATTAGAGTATTTTAAAACTTTTAACTATGTGTGCTAATACTAAGGCTACAAATTAATCAAGAATACACGCGCGCACACATAAAATAAACCACAACACCAAATTTATGAGGAAAACCCAATGTGGGAAAAACCTCAGTGAGAATAGCTACTAGATTCTACTGCTCCAATCCAACCTCATAGTAAATAATATATTACAAAGTTTAGGGCACCAACCCCTAGTTTTATGAGCACCTACTCAAAGGAGTACCTACCCTTGCTCTGAGCACCCACTCAGAAATTTACAATGATTATCAAAAATCTACAATGCAGTGATGAAACCTTGTTACAAATGAGTTTTGTAACAATTACAAATTTCTCATAACATGAGAGTGAATTTCTCTGCCTAATGGATCTCTTCCTCTGTTTCTTCCTCTTCCTCTGTCCGGTAGTCTTCTCCTCTCTGTTGCAGCTTTACTTTTCAGGATACTTTGTTTTTGCTCTGTTCTAACTTTCTCCAACTCTGTAGATTTCTCTATTTTCTTTCAGTGGTAACACCACACTCAACTCAACACACTCACTATCTACATCCTCCCCAAAACACTTAGTTGAGATATTTTTACTCCCACTTCTCTCTCAATCACAACACCCACACCTATTTATATCAAATCTCATCACACCTGCTACTCAAATCAATCATCATTGTGAACCACTCACTTTTCTCCAATGTAGGATTTTAATATTTTATTCAAGTCGATTATCTTGGAGATCTCTACTGCAGGTGATTTTATTCTCTTTCCTCAACCTGTTCTTAGATCAGATGCCTGAATTAAATGCATCCTATCTATCTTTAGATAATTCTTTGTACTTAGATTACTAGGTTTAGTAATCTTCCTCTGCCCAAAACGATATGGAATCCATCCTTAAGCCACACAACTAGCCTGTAGCTTGATCACCATTAATGCATTCTCCATCCTTTGTCAACCTACCCGGATAAGATTGACAACTACCATACTAAACTCCATTGTCACCAACTTCTGCATATCTGATTCATTCTTTGTCCACTAGGGAGCCTCATATCTTCTTATTCTTCATCAAGATCACATGGTCAAGGTCAATCGGCCTCCATGTAAAATCCTTGTGCCAATCAACATGCACAAGTGTCATCAAAAGTCTTCATAATCAACATCCAAGTCACCTGGCCAACCATAGTCAATTGCCACATGGATAATTGTGCTTATCGGGTTACCACTACATTGACAAAAAAAAACCTCTAATGGTCATGATGACCTTAACCTCTGTTGTTGTGGGATGGCGGGATGCGCTCCATTTTTCCTTTAAACCTTCCCTACATCATCGTTCATATGCCCATTTTTCTCATGTGGGTTAGCGGGATGCATCATCTTTCTGCCTCTACACACCTCGTGAGATCCTCTTTCCATCCATTAGCAGACTGCAGGATAGCACGATCCTTCTCTCGCTACACTATCTTAACCCGCACAACTAATACACATCCATCTTGAAGGGTGCGGGATAGTGGGAACCTTCTACCGCTATCATCATGCTTCCCTATGCGACCATCATCTCGTATTACTTAGCACTATGGGATAGCGGGATACATATCTCATTCCACCTTGCATTGCCCTGCATGACCATCGTTCCTCACTTTTGATGATGTGGGATAGCAAGAAGTAACTCTTGCCTTTGTCCTTTTAACCTCGCATGGTCACCATTCAGATGTCCATCATGTCACGGGATGGTGGGAAGCAATTCTTGCTTCTCCTTGTGTTACCCTGCAAGACCTCCAATCTTAATGGAAACAAGTCGCGGGATAGCAAGGGGTTTGCTATGCCCTTCTTGTAGTTATCCTACACAGGCACCATGCACACACTTTGCATGGTTTGCGATAGCGGGGGACACATGTTCCCTTGAATTTTCTTGTTTTGTGCAGTCACAAACTCTTGCTCATCACATTGTGGGATAGCGGGTGCTTCGACCTCAATGAAACTCTTATCCTGCATGACTATTCCATCTTCCATCTCAACACTACAAAGTAGTTGCAGATGATCTTTTCTTTATTCAAGTGTTACCCCACACATTCTCTTCCCTGCATTCAAATACACAACAGAACCCATAGATACACGTGAACCAAACAATTGCTTCCACGTGGAAATCACACCTCTCAACCCCAGCTCGGGACTCATTCACTGTTGTGACATGTGGAGATGATGAATCTAGTTGAAACCCCTACAGCATAACATAACATGTTATGTGCAATTGCATAGCATAACCTATGTGTTATGTGCAATTGCTACCTACTTCTTTGCAACCATTTGACATCTCTTGACATCAATGACAATAATACCAACACTATCCTCTTGAAGGGGCATCATCCTACTATCCCATCATCATCCTTCCTCATTCTTTCTCATGATTGGGGCATCATTCTTTTAGTCCTTGTTCCTTTCCCACCCACTATGTTTTAATATTATTTGAAATTATGTTACTTTGCAAAATCATCTCAAAGAGGGAAAATGATGAAACCTAAAACTGTCCCTTACCTAGCCACACCTAATTTTAGCCTATTCTAACCCATTTATTAAACAAATATTTATTATTTATTTAATTAATCTTGTCTTTATTTCTATCCTACCTTAATAGCCTTAATTAAATAAATATTTATTATTTAATTAATTATTTTATGCTTATCTATCTAATTAATTAAATAAATATATATTATTTATATAATTAATTCTATAATTTCCTTTATTCTTGTCCATTCAATCCTAGACCTTAAACATTTTCACATGAATCATAATCTAAATTAATAGTCATGTGACAAGTGTCCCAACTATTCCACTTCACATGTCTAACTTAAGCCTTGTTCTCATTCATTGAACCTAGAAACCTTCTCAAAAGTCAAACCAAATTTATATCCTATCCATCTATCTCATCTTAAACCTTCTAATCCTAGTCATTCCTATAAGGATCTTGTCCTAACCTTATCCTAAGTCCTAGATCATATCCCTTGTGTGACACTTGTCACATTACTACAACTTTGAGCTTAACCCTAATCCCTTTTTCAATCTTAGCCATCCATTTAACCTCTTTGTTAGGTCCCGGAGACAACTAAGAGGGGGGGGGTGAATCAGTTGTCTAATAAATTCAACCAAAATTAACTTAACCAAAACTTAATGCTTAATATTGGTAAACCAAACTTTATGCTGGTAGATAGTCTTAACAGTTAATTGTAGTACTGGTAAAGATTAATGCATGAAACAGAAAGACAATAACATCAACACCACATAACATAGTTATTTGTACAAAGAAACCTTATAAGGGGAAAAACCACGGTGGGAAGCCTTACCCACAATCAAATGATACTACTAAAGATAGTATGTGTTTACAATATTGATTCTGCACATGCAAAAAGGCCAGCTGCCTAGAGCTCACTGCCCAATCACAAAATGAGAGTCACACTGACTACAACTGGATGGTTAAATCCAATGATAATGTACTGCATAAAATAGCATCTTCATATGCTAGATTCAGTACTGGTGTAGTTCTGATTGCCTTCACAAAATCCTTCCTTCAACCTTCAAATGATGTCTGCGTGTATAGCTCTGCTTATTTTCGCATATACCTTATTGCAATCCTTTTCGCATCCACTCTTCCATCCTCTTCCAATCTTACAAATAAGATCTTACATATATACCATAACCAAAGACCAATTGAATAGGTTGGCTCACTAAAAGATATTACAATAAAATCAATTACAAACAAATCAATATCCGATGCATGATGTCGGCTCAATGCATTTATAATAATAATAAATCATCTCCATAACATGCAGTGCTGATCTAGAATAGATAATTATGTCGGTGCTTATCTTGGACCTATTTGTCGGTAACAAAAAATATGCAAACCCGAATAAACAGTTAACCAAATTGCCAAAACCAAGTGATCGAATAATGTCTTCAACATAACCAAGTAGTCTCCAAGTCATTCCAAGTATTGGTGAACAATATAATCTGTCGGTGAACCAAATATCAGTGACTTTGCATAGGTCTCTAACTTGCCAGTGAACATAACCAAAATCTCCAAGTTCTAATAAGTGTTGACAAGCGATGACAAGTGTTAACATCAATGACAAAACCATATCAACATATCCAAAATGCCAACACTCTTAACCATAGACTTTGATTTTTCCTCTTAAGATGTCTATATCTAGAGGTCTCCAATACAATCAATCTATCTACACATATCACTATCAAACTTATGCTACTATTTTGAGCATCTTATCATTGCTAAGATATCAAGGTTATGCTACTTTATTGAGAAATCCACATCATTATCAAGAGTAGACCAAATATAACTTGGGTGCATTCTATTTCAAGATCATCAAGGAGAATAGAGATAGTTGAGGTATACATATTATTTCATTGTATTTTTCATGTTTTTTTGGTTCAACCTATTTGCTAGCACCCGACATTTATCTAAGTCTTTTAAGATTGATTTGGCCATTCATTTTTGCTAAGTATCATAACTCTACTAGTCTCTTAATCCCTAATTATTTTTCCTTATATTTTTTCGTTACTTTTCACTACCCAATGTCAATATTTAAGTTATAAATTTAAGCCTTGTTATGTCATCCTTTGCCAGCCCCATTGACCTAGTGACTTCCTCATCCCATTTCCCTTTAATTTTTTCATGCCTTTCATAGTCTTTAAGCTATGTGAGATACAACATGATGATGAAAATTGGTATCTTAGTGTGTGCCCATGAGATCTAGATATTTTTACTCTATAAGAGATACACTATTGCACTATTTTACTACCTATCTTGGAAGCCTTACTATTTATCATAATTGAGTTAGGAGCTTTCTAGTTGAGTAGTTCCTGATTGGTCATGTGCTAGTATAGAGGTATGGTTGTTAGATCTTAGTAGGTTTTGTGCTGCTATTGTTTGGTTCCATGTGTCTTGGGCCCACTAGTATTTGTAGAAGCAAGGATTTAGTGTGGTCCATATGGTGAGTGCAAGTAATCTTGCAATGTCAAAAATGAGGGCCCCAACAAGGGGCATGAACATGTGATATGTTGACACTTGTCAAAAGGTAGAGTTGAGGTATGTGGTCTATATGAGGAGATCTAAAGTGATTTCTTACATGAAAAAATATGATTGGCCAAGACCTTTCAACATACACAATGGATTTTTCCAAGCAATTCAAGTCAATCTGGGTCGTAGAGCTTGCTACAATGATGCAAGATCAATAGTACACATTCAAACTCCAAAATGGTTAGTTGTAGACACTTTGTTTGAGCATGTGATCAGTAATGGTGGAAGTGACCATTAACAATCCATTAGAAGAAAATAAATAGTGCATTTGGGTTTCCATAACATTTATTTTCTATTGTAAAAATAATTTCAAAGAGATTTGAGCTCTTTTTTGTGTATTGAGGAAAACTAGGATTTACAAGAGAAAGTCAAGTAAGTAAAATTTAAGCTGAGAAATTATTGTATTATCTTTTATTTTGTTCTTGATCTCTAATACTTGCACAAGCTTGAATTTGTGAAAATAGACTGCCAAATTGGAGAAAATTTATAAACCCTAGATGAAGATCATCTCATGAAGTTTTCAAGGTCTTCTAGAAGTCATATTAACATCTATGGTCTAAGTGGTATTAGAAATGGATTACTTGATAGTGTGGGAGGGTGTAGAGATGTAGATGTTCCTATTATAGGGTGGTCCTTGCTTGAACATCGGTATAGGAAAAGATAGTCCCCAGCTCCATTATCAAATTATTGGTCTCTTGATTTGGAAAACCTCATCATATCAATTTTTTGTGTGGATATTGACTTTATTAGAGAAGTATCTAGGAGATACAATGAATAGAACATAATAATGTTGGCACACATTGATGGATAAATGGTAAGCTTGACAAAAGATTTTATTCCAAAATCTTTGGACTAAGTCTAGCTTCCAATAAAATAATCAATTTTGATACTTTCAAGGCAAAATATCAAATGAACAAAGGCAACTATAGAATGATGCTTCTCCCAAAACATCGGTTGAGAGGATTGGATAATAATACAGTTAAGATTCCTCAAACTAAAATAGAGCCTCTTAGCATTGACCCATTTGAGGATTATTTCATAAAAACCTATCATACTCTATATGTTGATTTTAGAAGAAGGCTCGTCAAAGTAAAAATGCACATTCTGATGGAATTAGGGAACAATGAGAGGGGGGTGAATCAGTGTTCTACCAATGAATGAATTTTCAAATTTATTATTTTCTGACCATCGAAACCAAATGCAAGAAAGTAAAATGCAGAAACACAAGATAATCAACCACAAAATCATAACACCATGATTTTTATGTGGAAAATCGGAAAGGGAAAAACCACAGTGGGATTTAACCCACAATATTATTCCACTATGGCTAGTAGTAAAATAATATTACATAAAGGGGAATGCACCTGCATTTAGGCTTAGAGCCTAGAGCTCATTGCTCAAATTACAATATGGAAGTCTCACTGACTTACAGATCTTTTACAAAGATAACTACAATGATTGAACTCCAAAATAGCATCGAGCAATGCCTGGATGAGTTCTGGTTAAGTGCAAAAATTCTTACTATAACACCTTTGTAACTCTACCCTGTTCTTCTTCTCAGTCAACTACTAGATCAAGAATGCACACGTGAAAATACACCAAATAGGTTTCTTGATCACCACTCGCTCATATCATACAATACCATACATCAAAAATATCTTCTACATTGGTCATACATATCTGCAATCAAAAATAAAACATTCATCAAGTCGGCCAACCATAATATGCAATGTAATATGTAATTGGGTGTCAGCTTAGACCAAATCTCTAAACCATATGTGGATCAACCAAATGATGTCAAAATAATTTCTACATGTCGGCCCTATCATCCCATGCACAAATCTGACCACTGCAATCACCACAAAGATTTCGGACCAAAAGTGCTCTGCTTATCCTGAATTGTTGATGACAGATTATCAGACCATTCCCTCTACCGGTTACCAAAATTCATAACTACTGGATGGTATTTCCAAGAAGAGTTGCCATCATTGAGAATCCTAAACCATTATACATGCACTAGAATCCACTAGATGAGTGTCAATTGCCAGCACATTCCTCTCATGTATATTGTAGCAACCATCCAAAACCTGATGGTAAATAGTGAATATTCGTATGCAACATTCATTACAAATGGTATACATAATGCAAATGGTATACATAATCAATTGGTGTCTATTCGAGAAAATGAGTAGAAGGTGGATTTCAGATGGTAATTCCTACCATGTCATATGATTTTATATGTGATGGAAAAAGAATTGATGTTTTAATTCCATGTTTCAAAGATTGTTTAAAACTATTTTATGGGAATTGGTATTATAACCATAGTTGATAAGTCTCTTTTTGTTCCATAAAGAACTTAATAGTTTATTAGATGTGAAAAATGATTCTTATGCATGCATGTTAGTTTGCCCATGAAATTGCTACTAAATTATGTGTGCATGTCTATGTTACTTTAATTGATCTATGTCAAAGTACATTCCCATAAAATCATTGAGGTAAGGATAGCTCAAGAGATATTTTTCCTTTGCAAAATCAAAAGCCCTTATGTTGCAATTATTACTCATGTATTAGAAACTTCATTTTTGTTTTCAAATGAAACAAGTTGGCATGTAACACCTCTAATTCCACCTTAGTTAACCACTACTCATTAAATCTTTAAATCATGTTTATCTATGGAACTCCTTGTTCCATTGGCATTGTTGTCATGCTCTACCTCATTCATATTTTTCTCCAAACTACTCTCCAATCATCTCAAAATGATTGAATCAAAACTTTCAATTCAACCAAAACATTCAATCATTCAATTTTTCCACCAAAGATTATTTCTAATTCTATAGTTAGCCTATTTTGGGGGCAATTTGATGAAATAAAAGAAGTTCTTTGATATATTTTGTTCTAGATTCCTCCCAAAGGAGAGTATGGCCCACTCAATTAGAGGAGATGATCAATTTTGTTGTTTAGGTTAGTTTTATTTAGTTATTATATTAAGTTAATTATGTTCTATTTTGTTTCTTTATTTGTAGTCATAAGAATTTATAGTTGTTTCCTAGTTATTGATCTATTCTTCATGTCTTGGCTTAACCAACACAATCTAAGCATTGACCATGCTTAGGTGGTTGTGTGTGCCCTTCTTAACTCAACAATTTCTTAACCCGAGTGATTTGTCAATTTCCACTTTTGGTCTGTTGTTTCCATTTTCGATTGTCCTTCTTACTTACAATTAAATCCCAATCTCTTAAAGTTAGTTACTTTGTCCTTTACTTGCTAACAATATTTTAATTCTACACAGGAAGGACAACCGAAAATGAAACCAATAGACCGAAAACGGAAACTAACAAATCATTCAAGTTAAGAAACTATTTAGTTAAGAAGGGTCCACACAGCCACCTAAGCACAATCAATGCTTAGAGTGTGCTAGTTAAGATAGGCCTTTATTTATAAGTAGATTCTATTTGATTATAATAATAGTTGATGTTAATTAGCATAAGTTTTTCATGCATTCTTTTTCATTTAAATTTAAGTAGAAATCATTCAAATCTAGAAATACATTTATGGGCATTGAAACCTGGCATTGGTTAGATTAATTTCCTTTACTACAAAGTGTGATTTAAATCAAATTTATTTTATTGTAAAAGTGTGAATTAAAATATATTTTATTTCTGAAAGTGTACTTAGCATGGATTTAAATTATGCAAGTGTGCCTAGTATATATTGCCTTATTACAATAGTGCATTAATTCCTTCTTCCAATACTTGAATCCTGTAAAAAGAAGTAAATTTATTCTTGTATATCATGCTAGTTTAGGAGTTTATTTTTTAGGAAATATGGTGAAATTAGGTAGGAAATAAGATAGGATTTTAGTGTTTTAGCATAGTTTGGACTTTAGAACTAAAACAAGAATTCAATAATCATCATAAGAAGCCTCCGGACTATTCTTACTACAAATTGATTTAGACACACTAGATTGATAAATATTAAATAAAAATGGACAATGAAACCTACATTGACCCCTTATCAATATACAACAAGAGGGTTGTTGCATAAATCTCTTCAAGTAAAGGATGTTGATGATTCATTTTTTTCTCTCCCTATTCAATGTTGGTCCTATATTTGGGATTAGCATTGTGAGAATGTTAATTATTTGATCTTTGAAGAATGTTTTGTTAGAAGGATTTTGAATTTCTTTGGAGAAGAAGCAATCAAGTTGACAAAAGTGATCATGGATTTAATAAGACCAAGGGATAAAAATCTTAACATGGGGATCCAACATAATTGGGGAGATTGGTTTTTGCCTATTAAAACTAATACCATAAGAATATATGGATGTAGGAAAAGCCTATGTATATTTCCCAATCATGTTCTAAGGAGATTGACCTATTTAGAGGTAATTTGGAAATTAAATGAGCTAAACAAGCCACATTTGAGGAGGTAGAAGAAGGGATATATGTTACCTACATATAGGAATTTTTCTAATTTCTTAGCCACACACAAATGTGGGCTAGATCAAACCTGTCAAATTTTTCAATCATACAAAATTTGTGTATCATGTACAAGGATATTTGGTCCTATAGGATTTACTGACCGGGTCAAGCTAAGCATCAAGAAGCATTCAGTTATCCATGAAACATTGTATGAAGAAAATGCAATAAGGAATTGTCTGACAATTTAAGAGGCGAAAGAAATAAGAACCAAGTGGATTTGCATCATGAAAGGAGAAGAGAAAAGAATAAAGTTGCATGCAAACTACCCTAGTCCCTTTGTAGAAGAAAAAGATATCATGCTCAAGATACAATTTTTTTGGCTAACATTGACACATTCATTAAGAAAGCCCCTACAGTAGAAGAAATTCTAATTTATCAAAGGGATCCCAATGCTCCTATTATTGGAAATATGTGTTTCCATTGAGGTCAACCTGATCTCTAACAATATATGTTGTCCTATATATGGTCCTTTGCTGGTAAAATATGTTGAGGTGTCATTGTTGATGTGGATCTTGACTAGTTATAAATTTTAAGGTGTCTTTGTGGATATGGTAATTGTGGCTTCCTACTTGTCGATTTGCTTTCTATAATAGTAATGGTAAATTTATATGGTGTCTACACTGAGATTGGTTGATGGTTCTCTATGGTGGTTGTCTACCTTCTTGTTCTCGATTCTCTTGGCTAAGTGTTGTCACTTGGTGCAACTAGATAAGTATTGTTGGAGAAAGACTAGATAGTAGAAAGTATGTCTGATATGTTCTTGTTTAGAGGATTGTTGCAGATTATGAAGGATCTCAAGGATGTATTGAGAAGATGCTTTGTATTGATTTCCATCTTGGTGTTGATATCTAACATACGTTGGTTACATGGTTGATAGTATTGATGATTGGATGGTGCTCTTGTTGGATATTGTTGCTCTTAGGATATGTTGTTGTCATTGATGTCAACATATACATGTGCTTTGGTGATTGCAAAGAATTGATCTAGTTCATTTATTTGTTTGGGATGTTGAATCAACTAGGGATACTTCATTCTTTATTAGTTTCAGTGATCCAAAAGTTTTCATTTGATCCGGATTGAGGTTTGGTTTTTTTGTTCAGTGGTTGGCAGAGTCTGGTATTTGATCCCTCATGCTTCGATACAATCATATCTTTGGTTGTGGATTTGGGAGAGTGTTTGGGTTGTTCATGTTTATCTTCATTTTAGATGGTTCATGATTTGGTGCTTCACAAGTTATCTTTCTAGTCTGAATTTCTTCTATTAAGTGTTCTTGAGTGTTAGCATGTCAATCGATGAAGATTTGAATAAGTGGTGTCAGTACAGCTATTATGGATGGTTCTAATGTGCTTGTTGGTGTTTCTTGATTGTTTCCTATTTGTTTTGGTGGTCTGCATTGAACAATGTGCCCAGTATTGAAGATCTTTTGGATCCGGTGATAGTCTTCATGTTATGCGGTATTTTCGGTGGTGTAGCGTGTTGCAGTTGATCTTGGCGAGATTTCTGGTGGTGTTGTGTGTTTGAGGATTTGGCTTGGGTCCATGCTATGTTTTCTATAACACTGTATTGGTCTAGTGGTTTATTTATGTAACGTATGATGTAATTTTGTAATTAGGTATTCAGGGTTTGGTTGACCTTGTAATCAAGGTTGATGATTTGTATAAATAGATGTTATATTCATGTAATTCATGTGTCATGGTTGTGTCTACATTATCAAAGAGTGGTGTATGTGTGAATAAGAGAATTTATCTTTTGATGTGATGTATTGAGCAGAGAATGTTGCAAAGCAGACAAATGAGCTTAACTGGAACTGTCATCAGGCATTAGGAGATGCTATTCTTTCAATTCATCTAAACTAGATTGTAGTCCAAATATTATTGCAAGGTAGTGAACCTTCCCTGAGGATTGGATCCTTTTGGGTCATTATATTTTGAGCAGTGAGATCTAGGTATTGTGCCCGAATGCATTTGCATTCCCCATTGTAATACTTACACATACTACTGCAAAGTATCATCTTATTGTGGGTAGGTTCCCACCTTGGTTTTTCCCTTAACTGGGTTTTCCATGTCAAAATATTGGTGTTATGTGTGTTGTTGTTATTGTTTTTATCTTTATTCTTGCTATAGTTGATCAAATTTGAGAATGTGCTTAAATTGTTTAATCCAGTGAAAACTAATTCACCCCCCCCCCCCTCTCAGTTTTTCTTCGTTGTTGTTGCCAACAATTGGTATTAGAGCTAGATACTCCAGAAGAAGCTTGACCACTTGAGGAGATTTAAGATTGCAACCTATGTGTTCAAGAAGGAGAGTTCGAGATTTGATGGAAATAACTACACTGTATGGAAGGACTGGATGGAAGTTCACTTGAAATGTCTTGGAGAAGAGTATTGGAAGATTACAAAGAATACCTATAATGTTCCTCAGAATGCATCGGTTACTACTATTGAGATCAAGGATGCTTAACATAACATAGAGCTAAGGAAACATTGTTAAGTGCCTTGACTGATTTAGAGATGACTAATGTGATGGGTTTGCAGACTGCACATGAGATCGGGGAGAAGTTAGAGACCTTGTATGAAGGAGATAAACATGTCAAAGTTGCTAAGCTATAGAGTTTGAAAGGAAAGTATGAGATGCTGAAAATGAGAGAAGATGAGAACATGTCTACCTTTGTGGCTAAGGTGAATGAAATTGTCCTAGGTATCAAATGTGTCAGTGGAACTCTTGAAGTAGATGAGATTGGTTCTAAAGTGCTGATATCTTTGCCCCCTGCTTACAAGCCTAAAGTAGCTACTATTGATGAGATCCGAAGTGTGACTATTGTGACAAGAGACATGTTGGTTGGCAAGCTTGCTTCTTTTGAGTTCAGCAAGTTTGGAGAATCACATGGAAAATCTGAGATTGCATTTAGAGCCTCTATATCTGGGAAGCAAAAGTATGATCTGGGAGAGAGTTCATGTTGGGTTTCTAGATATGAAAGAGAAAAGAGAGAAATGGAAGAGAAAGAAAGAGAGTTGGATGAGCTTGAAGCCCTTATTGCTACAAGATTGCCTAAGGGAGCTGATAAGTATGATGGAAAGTTCCCTTTGAAATGTTTCTCTTGTAATAAGATAGGACATTTTTCTTCTAGGTATCCTAAAAGAATATCTAGGTATGATAAGCATGACAAATTTGAAAAGCATGATAAGTATGATAAGCCCTATAAGCCTAACTAGAAGTTCAGATATCAGAAGAAATGTAATTTTGTTTTTGATGAAGGTGTGACAAATGAAGATTTTGACAATGGGAATTCAGAATATTATTTAGTGCTATCAAGGTAGATGATCCAGTACCCGTGAATTCTACAAGTTGCATTGTTGAGGAGAAAGATTTGGTTGTTAAGATTGAAGAGAAAGATGAATGGGTAATTGACAACAGTTGTTCACATCATATGATAGGTGATAAAAGAAAATTTATGAATATGAAGAGGTATGATGGTGGTATTATGAGATTTGGAGATGATAAAGCTTGTGTGATTTGTGGTAGAGGTTCAATTTATTTTGATGGTAAACATAATACTGATGATGTCTTGTATGTTGAAGGTTTGAAGCATAATCTTTTGAGTGTTGGACAGATGGTTGATAAGGGATATGATTTGCAATTCAAGAATGGTAAATGCAAGTGTAGTGTCATAAAATTGTGACCCCTGCAATTTGCGACCACATTAGGGTCTTCACGTTGGCGATTCAAATCCCTAAACTTGATCGAAGACTCAAGACTTTCTCAACCCTTGGAAACTGTCTTGTTCTACCCTCTGCACTGCCTGAACCTGCTTCCTATCCTGAGACAAGGCAAAGACAAGGGCATGGCATCCTTGTCCTTGCCCTATTTTGGGGCCCCCTCTGTCCTATCTTTGCATTGGACATTGCATAAAGCGAGAAAACTTTCTCTATGTCGGCCTGTGATGAAAAATCATATAAGTCACAATTACCTTCCCATTTGCATAGGTCAGAAGTTGGAAGTTTTCATCAATCTCTCATTCAAGCATTCAAGAGCATTCAATCATTCAAGCATTCAAGCATTCCTTTCCAGCATTGAGCATTCTCAAGTCTCCCTTCAAGGCTAGGTGTTGCATTCAAATCAAGGATTCAACCATTGAAGAGGAGATCTCTTTCAACATTCAATTCAATACAAGCAAATTTACCTGCATTCTATCTACAACCTCCCTTGAGGCAAACCTCCAATACCAACCCCTTTTCCTCTCTTTTCTATGTGTAGGTTGCAGGTGTGCAGTTGTGTTTGCAGATTTGGACTCCATTTGCACAGGCGGAAAAACCCTTTTCTTTTTGTGGATTTTTTGGAGGACTGTGGACACTTTTAGCACAGTCCTGACAACTTTTCCTCAAATTCGGAGGGCAACTTCATCTTGACATATTATAACCAGATCCAGGTGCACATCTTCATCTCACACTTCTATCTTGAGTTATAATCAGTTCTTTGCTACTTTTACACTTAACATAATTCAATCATTTTTCATTCTAAAAGAGGGGTTAGCTTATCATTTCTATCCCATTATCAATTCATTTAGTTTTCAATCTCTTCCCTAAGAGATTGGATCTAGTGAATCCCCCCCTCTTTTAAATGTAATGTGAGTAAGGTGTTTGAAGGGAAATCCGCAATAAAACTTTCATCTCTCCTCGGAGGGAAGAAAAGATTTACTCTTGATCTCTCCATCATTCACCCCTTTTTCACCATTACAACAAGATACTAAATGCCTCTAGTATAGAGATTGCATCAGGGACTAAGACTAAAGGTATCATCTTTCATTTGAATGGTAGTGAGAAAATTTATTTGATTTCTCAAATTGATGAAAGTTGGTTATGGTATAGAAGGATGTGTCATGTTAATTTTGACTACATGATAAGGATAAGCTCTACTCAAGCTGTTATAGATTTGCCTAAAATTGTGAAACCTACTAATCTGGTATGTAAAGAATGTTAGTTGGGAAAGCTAAAAGAACTAGATTCAAAAGTAAGCTATATTCATCTAATGGTTTATTGGATCTTATGCATACTAATTTGTGTGGTCCTACAAGAGTGAGAAGCATGCAAGGTGATAGATATTTCATGTTGTTGATTGATGATTATTCTAAGATGATGTGGGTTACCTTTCTAAGGGAGAAATCAGAAGCACTAGAGAGATTTGAGATATTCAAATCTAAGGTGGAGATTGAGACAGGATTGAAGCTGAAGTGTCTGAGATCTGACAAAGGAGGATAATTTATATCTGGTGAGTTGGATTCATTTTGTGAGGAATGGAATTAGAAGACAGTTATCTACTCCTATAACCCCTCAATAGAATGGAGTTGTTGAAAGGAAGAGAAAAACCATTTTGGATGTTTCTAGGACTATGTTGATTGAAGGAAATGTTGCACAAACCTTTTGGAGAGAATCTATTAGCATTGTTTTATACACACTCAATTGGGTGCATATAAAAGGTGATTCTAGTAAGGCTCCTTATGAGCTATGATTTGGTCATGTTCCTACAATTAGATATTTCAAATTTTTTGGAAGCAAATGTTATATCAAAAGAGATGAGGATATAGGAAAATTTGATGCAAGATGTGATGAAGGAATATTCTTAGGTTAAACTACTAAGAGCAAGGCCTATCGGTGTTACAATAAGAGATTGAAGAAGATAGTGGAAAGTGCGAATGTGAAGGATTATGAATGTCATGGAAAGCAAATTAGAGCATGCAGATATGAGTTTGATGATCAAGATGTTATTTCAAAACCTGTGTAGACTGAGATCTTAAAGTAGAATGCTCTGGTAGAGACAGTTAATTCAGATATTGTTGCTACCGATGAAGAATTTCAAGAACCAGAGAATCAAAATAGTCAAAAGACTCTGAGGTATGTGAAATTGAATCATTCAGAAAATTAGATTATTGGTGATAAAAATAAAGGTGTGATGACTAGGAGAAAGATTGTTGCTGAAGAGATATGTTTGATTTCCAAGATTGAACCTAAAGATATTGCAGAAGCATGTAAATATGAGAATTGGATAAAAGCTATGGAAGAAGAGTTGAATCAGATTGAGAAGAATAGCACATGGGAGCTTGTCCCAAGACCTAAACACAAGAATGTGATTGGTACTAAATGGGTTTTCCAAAATAAACTGAATTAAGATGGTAAAGTGGTTATAATCAAAGCAAGACTAGTATGTAAGGGATGTTCTCAGATGGAGGGAATTGATTATGAGGAGACTATTGCTCTGGTAGCTATAATTGAAGTTGTTAGATTAATGCTTCCATATGCTTCTTACAATAATTTCAAAGTATATCAGATGGATGTTAATTCAGCCTTCTTGAATGGTGATTTGGAAGAGGAAGACTGCATTGAGCAATCGGATGGATTTTCATTATCACTTGAAGGAGACATGGTATGAAAATTGAAGAAAGCACTCAATGGACTTAAACAAGCCCCTAGAGCCTGGTATGCTAGATTGGAGAGGTATTTGATGAAGTTGGGATTCTGTAAAGTTACTACTGATAGTAATCTATACTTTAAGGTTGATAATGATAACATTTTGATTGTTGAAGTTTTTGTTGATGACATTATTTTTAGAGGAGATGATGACTTGAGTATGAAGTTTGCTAATGATATGCAAAAGGAATTTGAGATGTCTATGATAGGTGAGATGAAATTCTTCTTAGGACTGCAGATTACACAAATTGACAAAGGAATTTTCATTTCTCAATCTAAGTATGTGAAGGAATTGTTGAAAAAGTTTGGGTTAGATGACTCTAAACCTGTTGGAACTCCTATGGTGACTCGATGCAAGTTGTCTAAGCATGATGAATCTTAGAAAGTTAATTAGACTTTGTATAGATATATGGTTGGTGGACTATTATACTTGACTCAGACTAGACCAAATATTATGCATGATGTTTGTCTTTGTGCTAGATTTCAAGTTGATCCTTAAGAGATTCATGTTACTATTGTGAAGAGGATTTTCAGATACTTGAAGCGGACAGTTGACTATGGTTTATGGTATCCAAAGGAAGATGATTTCATGTTATGTGCTTATACTAATGTTGATTGGGTAGGTGATGTTGATGACCGAAAAAGCACTACTGGTGGAGCTTTCTTTCTAGGAAAGAAGTTGGTTTAAAGGTCCAGTAAGAAACAAGATGTTATATCTCTATCTACTATAGAAGTTGAATACATTGTTGCTGCTAGCAACTGTACTCAGATATTTTGGATGAAGTAGATGTTGAAGAATATTAGAGTTGTGTATGATGAGCCTAATTTTATATACTGTGACAATTCAAGTGCTTTTAATATTTCCAAGAATCCAGTATTGCATTAAAAAATAAAGCATATATCAATTAAGTATCATTTATTGAGGGAGAAAGTCAGTGATGAAGAAGTCAGATTGGAGTATGTATCTACAAAGGATCAAATTGTAGATATTTTTACTAATCCTTTGCCTGCAGATACATTTGTATATTTGAGAGACAAATTAGGGCTCTCTACCCCTCCTGATGAGAACTAGATGCATTGAGTTGCATCAATCTGATGGACTGCATGGTCTTATCTTCTTATCTGGATTGATGAGTGGGTGTTTCTACTCAGCCAGAGTAGTCAGTGAGTGATTCAGATGTTTAGATTTGTGATTTTATCCTAAGGGGGAGAGATTGTCCTTCTTAGAGGGAGAGAAGCATGATTTTTTTCTGTCTCTGGCATTGTTGTCAAAGGGGGAATGAAGCATGTGAAAAACTGCCTTATCTTTGAAGTTTTATGTGCATGTTCTAAGGGGGAGTTTGTTGGTGTGTTGTGTTGATTTATTCCTTTGGATTGATTGTTTTTCACATTCATATGTTGCCATCAATGCCAAAGGGGGAAATTATTGAATATTGTTGTTGTTAGGATATGTTGTTGTCATTGATGTCAACATATTCTTGTGCTTTGGTGCTCTGGTGATTGCAAAGAATTGATCTCATTGTTTTATCTATTTGGGATGTTGAATCAACTAGAGATACTTCATTCTTTATTGGTTTCAATGATTTGGAAGTTTTCATTTGATTCAGATTGAGGTTTGGTTTTTATGTTCAGTGGTTGGTAGAGTCTGGTATTTGATCCGTGGTGCTCCAGTATGATCATATCTTTGGTTGTGGATTTGGGAGAGTGTTTGGGTTTTTCATGTGTATCTTTATTTGAGATGGTTTGTGATTTGGTGCTCCGCAAGTTATCTTTCTAGTCTAAATTGTTGATGTTAAGTGTTCTTGATTGTTAGTGTGTTGATCGATGAAGATTTGAATAAGTGGTGTTGGTTCAGCTATTGTGGATGGTTCTAATGTTCTTGTTGGCGTTTCCTTATCATTTCCTATTTTTTTTGGTGGTCTACATTGATCCTTGTGTGTAGTATTGAATATTTTTTGGGTCTGGTGATATTCTTCGTGTTATGCAGTATTTTTGGTGGTGTAGCATGTTGCGGTTGATCTTGGCAAGATTTATAGTGGTGTTGCATGTTCGAGGATTTGATTTGGGTCCATGCTATGTTGTCTATGACATTGTATTAGTCTGGTGGTTTATTTATGTAATGTATAATGTAATTTTGTAATTAGGTGTTGAGGGTTTGGTCGACCTTGTAATCAAGGTTGATGAGTTGTATAAATAGGTGTTATATTCATGTAATTTGTGTATCATGGTTGTTTCTACATTATCATAGAGTGGTGTGTGTGTGAATAAGTGAATTTATCTTTCAGTGTGATGTATTGAGTAGAGAATGTTGGAGAGCAGACAAATGAGCTTAACCAGAATTGTCATCAGGCATTAGGAGATGCTATTCTTTCAGTTCATCTAAACCGGATTGTAGTCTGAATATTTTTGTAAGGTAGTGAACCTTCCCTAAAGGTTGGAGCCTTCTGGGTCATTATATTTTGAGCAATGAGCTCTAGGCAATGTGCTTGAATGCATGTGCATTCCCCATTGTAATACTTACACGTACTACTGCAGAGTATCATCTTGTTGTGGGTAGGTTCTCACCTTGGTTTTTCCCTTAACCGGGTTTTCCATATCAAAATCTTTGTGTTGTGTGTTGTTGTTATTGTGTTTATCTTTATTCTTATTGCAGTTGGTCAGATCTTAGAATGTGCTTAAATTGTTTAATCTGGTGAAAACTAATTCACCCCCCCAACTCTTAGTTTTCCTTCATTGTGGTTGCCAATAGCTCTATGGAAAGAGTTGATGAAGACATTTGTTCTCCTATTAGATATGTAGTGGTACAGAGATGACTAATTCTTGATTAATGTATTCAAAAGCAATGATTGCTACAGTTGATGAGGAAGTGATTGTACGACTAGTTGAGTAGATCAATGAGGATGTGATGATGAGACTACATTGGCTATTGTTTGTATGTTGTTGTCATGATTTACTTAACTAGTATGAAGAGGCTCAAGAGAAGAACAAATGGATGTCCACCTCCTTAGTGTCTAATATCTGCATTGAGTTGGTTGTATTAAAATTATTGGTAATACTAATGTTAATAATGGTATGTTGATGTTCATATGGGTTGAGATATTAAGATGAGGATTAGATGCATGACAGTATAATGAAGATGATGTATTGAATGTGAAGGTGATATTTCTAGGACAGTTTGTTCCCTAAAAGCCTGATGGAGCAAGTTGGTATAAGAAGTATGTATTGATGTGTGCTCAAAATAATGCTCTACATTCCTCCACATTTTTAGATATGGTCTTGCAGACTTGGATACAATGTTTATGTTCTATTCACATTGCACTCCTATATTTTCAAGTCCTTGGTGTTTGAACTGATATGGTTAGTAATTGTTTTTGGCTAGCGGTCTGGTTCTTTGTTAGAAGTGGTCTAAGAAAACCTTTGCATTTATGTTTCTTGTGTTGTCACTTGGGGGACATGTTTACAACATATGTGTTGTGTCTCCATTCAATTATCAAATGGTGTTGTGTTCTACAACTAATAATATTTTGTTCTATGTTTAAATGGCTTTTTGAAATGAATTGTTTAGTATTGGGTAAGTGCACCAAGATGGGGGACCAAAAAGGGTGGTCTTAAGATGCCACTTTTTGTGAGGATGCAACAACAAGTGTTGAAGTTCTCAAAGTCAAAGTGATCCTATTTTTTTCAAAAAAGCATAACATAGCACCTAGATTACTCCCCTTAAAATGTCAACTTTTTTTAGAATTTTAAAAATTTCTCTAGTGAGAAATTAGGTAACACTATGTAGTTTATGCTAATTTTTCAACTATTTTTTTATGAATATATGATATTTTACTAATTTTTGAAATGGACACATCCTGAAAAATAGAAATTTGAGCATGCGCCCCCCACCCCCTCAAATTTGTGCAAACCAATCAAAATATTTTTTTAAAAATCAAATTGTGTATAATGGAGTCTAGTTTCTAAAAATGTAACTTGTTTCAAAATTTGAAGAATGAGTAGAAATCTATGACCAAAATACATGTTTTTGACAAAAAAAAAACACACTAACAAAAGAAATTAGAGATGAAAACCTTGAGTTGATCAAAATGTGAAAAAATTAATATGGTTGGATAGCTAAGAGAGATCTTAACATCATCATGGTGGTGCCTTTTGTTTGCATTGAAATACATGTAAACCTGATAGAGAGCACGAACAAAAATGTGAGAAATTTTCTCATCTTTTGAGAAAAACATGTCTCGGGTTTGAATTGATCATTCGAGCCTTTGGGTTGGATGCCCAAGGTAAATATAAGCCAAAGGATTTGTGTTTCCCAAGACCAACACTTTAAGGCATGCCAAATGTATTGCATAAACAATTTTTCCATTTCTCTCTCTCTCTCCCTCACTCTATTCCTTAGTGCAATATATACATAAAATATAACATTTAACTATAAGAATTCATTTCTTATAAGTTATATTTTATGTATATATTAGTAGGATGTTTGAAAGTGGTTTCAAATCTCTAGGAGTTATAAAGTAGATTCTAATTTTTTAAATATCATATAAATTTCAGAGAATCAAATTTCAATAATCAACATACTCCTAGTAGCTCTCTCTCTCTCTCTCTCTCTCTCTCTCTCTCTCTCTCTCTCTCTCTCTCTCTCTCTCTCTCTCTCTCTCTCTCTCTCTCTCTCTCTCTCTCTCTCTCTCTCTCTCTCTCTCTCTCTCTCTCTCTAGGAATTTCATGCATAAAATATCAATTATATGTAGATAAATATTAAACACAGGAATGAAAAACATAGAAATAACAACAGCAAAGAGACAATATTTAACGTGGCTCACCCAATCTCGGGCTACACCCACCAAACAGAGAGTCCAATATTATTATCCAATAAATCAAAATTGATTACAACCAGAAATCCCTTGAAACTCAATACCACTACAAAAAGCTATATGAAATTCTCTATAGAATAAAACCCCTAACCCTTAGCCTTTTTATCAATACTTATGTCAGTTACAAAACTAGGGTTACAACATGTCAGCCAATAGAAAAATAACACTCGATGCCTTTATAAAATAATAAAAGCCTTTTTGGCCTTGCGGGGTGCTGCCCCTCGACCCTACTCTGTATCAGGATAGGGAGCACGCAAGGGGAGCTGCCCCTTGATCCCACCTTGGGGGCATTGCCCCCAAACCTTCGTCAAAAAATATAGGGGCAAACCGCACTGATAGAAGTAGGGAAAATTTAACCTCTGAGTCTGATTAGGATCCACATAACAACATCTCTCTCTCTCTCTCTCTCTCTCTCTCTCTCTCTCTCTCTCTCTCTCTCTCTCTCTCTCTCTCTCTCTCTCTCTCTCTCTCTCTCTCTCTCTCTCTCTCTCTCTCTCTCTCTCTCTCTCTCCTCCCTCCCTCTCTCACTTGGGCTCTTTCTATATCTATAAGTGAGAGACCTAGAGCTAGGGAGAGTGGGGTGAGAGACATGGGAAGAGAAATAGAGGTGAGAGAGATAAAGGGGGAGAGAGGTGGGTAATGACATAGGGAGGGAGAGATATAAATGGAGGTTGGGAGAGACATTTTTAGAGAGAGAGGGAAGGAACCAAGGATAGAGATGGGGGTAGAGACCTAGACAGGGTAGATGTAGAGAGGTGGGGAAGAGAGAAGTTCACAAAGAGAGAAAGAGGGGTAAGGAGATAGGGATAGAAATGGAGAGGGAAGCAAATAACTAGAGAGGGGATAGATATAGAGATGAGAGACCTAAAGCATAGGGAGAGAGGGGTGAGAGACCTAGTGGGAAAGATAGAGGGGGAGAGAGAGGTGGGTAATGAGACAATGAGGAAGAGGTAGACAGGTAAAGATAGAGGGAAGGAGATACTAAGGGATGGGGAGAGACAGAGGGTCGGAGGGAGATGTAGTGATTATGAGAATGGAGAGAGATGAGAGAGAAACAATAAAAGGGAGATAGAAGAAGAGAGAGGGAGGAAAGGATAGAGATGGGGGTAAGGAGGGAAGGTGAGGTACAAAGGGAGAGAAGGTGGTAGAGACCTAGAGAAATAGAGGTAGTGGCAGAGTGAGGGGGAGGTGTGTAAAGATATAGGGGAAACATATAGTAAAGAGTGAATGGTAGGAAAGAGAGATAAAGAGGTAGTGTTAGATCTTGGTGGAGAGAGTGAGATAGAGAGATGTAGAAATGAGATAGAGGAATATTGATAGAGATATATCTATAGGTATAGAGTTAAAGGGAGATAAAGACAATGACATAGAGAGAGTGAGAGAATATTGATCGGAGCATGCAGATTATTAAAATTTGATTGTCTAAAAATTTAAATGATCTTCTCAAACCTAGAATCTGCATTATAACTCCTAGAGATTTAAAACCACTCTCAAACATCCTATCACTATATAAATGAAATATGACTTATACTTAAATGTTATATTTTTGTCAGGAGGGGATTTTCTACCCACAAAGTGATGACACCTCAAGTAGTAAACCTTCCTTTTAAACTTAACTAAACTAACACTCTAGAGAGCTAGAAAGATACAAACAAATAATTATCCAAACCTATTAATAGAAATTAATAGATAGAAGAATAATATATAATATCAAAACTATATTAACCACCAAATCTGAAATAACATGTCACAGAGACCCTCTGGTGATCTCTACTCACTCTTTGCCTGAGGATGCACATGCAGGTTGTGGATGACTATGCAGCACACTAGCATCTTGTATGGACAGAGTACAAAGTCTCACACAAAGGATAACAACTAGACTTTGAAATTCTCTTATATTCTTAATGATACGTTAGTAAACAAAATTAAAAAACTAATAAGGAATGAAAGGAAAGAATCTTAAAAAAAAGAAGCTCACAACAATCTTATGTTTGAAGCCCCTAGCTAGCTCACGAACCTCTTTTGATAACCTACACACAAGAAAGATGAAAACAAAATGTTGGGCCTGTGTTTTAGAGGTCTACCATAGTCAAACCCCTACTTTGGTATTTCCACCTCGACAAACAACCAAGCTAATAGATAATGAATAAAGAAGATGTTATGTGATAACACAAGATAAATGAGATGAATAATATGATATTGGAGATATAATGCTATAGTGGAAATAAAGAGGAAGAGACTCCCCTTCAACACCAAGAGAACATGAGCTTGTCGAAGTTAAGGTGAGCACCAGAAATCCTCCAACACACTGCTATGATGATGGTGACAAGATGAATGAAATGTAACAATAGAAAAATTCAAGACCAATGATAAAGAAGTTGCAGGTTGTGTAGAAAGCTCAAAGAGTGTCTAAGGGGTTTGAATGAGTTGGTAGAGAGCCAAATTGAAGCTAGCAGGGGAAGATATGCTTGTTGGAAGAAAAATAGACATCAATGGCCATGGGAAGAGGCATTATGAGCTCTACCAAACACGGGCATAATTATCAAATAGCCACTTCCAAACTGCAAACTCACAGGATGCTAGTGTGATGTGTGGATGTCTTTACAATGTGTAGGTGTTTCCACACCATACTATTGACAAGGTCAGGAAAAGGACAAACTAAAGGGTGATAAAACAAGCCAAGTGGACAAATGGACAAAAGGGGAAGGGATTTATCTAATTAGCATAAAGAGAAGGTGCTTATGTAGCATGGAATTATACAGGGTGCGATTTACGACACTATATTTTTCCCCCACTTTAGCAAGCATATCATTATCACGAGATGCAAAGATAAAAGAGAGATAAAAAGTTAAAATAATTTAATTGAAATGTGAAGGGGACTTGCAGAATCCTCTAACTATGCACTATTTCCCCCAGGGAAGAGACCTAAGCCTTCATAAGATACTGCTAAGCTATTTCATCACAAACAGGTTGGATACAAACAAACATGTTAGACTAAAAAAAGTGAAAATTGAGATACTGAGATAACAAGATAGTGATCACTGAGACAAAAAAAAATTGCCAATATGGGTAGAAAGTTGTGTTATGCTAGATAGCCATATGATAGGGTGATCATAGATTGATTTGATAGATAATGGATTAGCCCCCATAAAAGTGAAAATAATAAGATCAAGTGGATTGGCTCCCACAAAGGCAAAAGATAATAAGATCAAGTGGATTGTCTCCCACAAAGGCAAAAGATAATAAGATCCTAAGATATATATATAAATAAGATATTTAGAGGACTATAAGATGAATTTAAAAGTGAGATAAGACATACTTCAAGGTTGGCAAAAAATTTAGACTTGCAATGAGCCTTCATGACCATTTCACTAAGCAACATGAGAGCATATCACTAGGTTACAAGCACCAATATAGGATCCAACCACCCACTGGTTTGGACTCACTATTATTTGGGCATTTTGAGCATTAGGAAGCATTAAAAAAACTTTTACAATTCTTGGCATTGACTAGATACCACCAACAAGACCACTTCCTACACAAAAGATGACTAAGCCAACTAGGTCTACCTAAACAATTTTTAGGCATTAAATTGACGACCACTAATCATAGGGACAAAAGGAAAACCTTTTCAGATATCTGAGTATGACAACATATGTGAAGTTCACCCTAGGTTGCTTTAGAACAAATTGGCCAAAATTAGGGCTGTCACTATTTTAGGGGCTCAATTAGCCCTCTTTTCCAAAGCATCTACCCTCAAAACTCACTCCACTTCACAACCATTGGTCCAAGCATGTGAGGTTCAACACCAAATCAAGGAATTCACAGGTTTTAGGTGCCTACGCAACATAAATTTCAACAAATTTGCATCAAATCTCCAAAACCACCAAGTCTCGGTCTGCCACATAGAGATGTCAAACCTAAAACACATTGGTTCCTTCAAAATCCATCTCCTACCATGTGACCAATTGCATCTTAAAGAGTACTTGCAGCACTACCATTCTACCTGGTTTGGGATTTGGCCACAGTGGAATGTTGATGAAATTACATTTTTAGTGTACAAACCCTAGTTGCTTAAGGTTATAGGCAGTTTTCAGTAAAACCTCAATATCTCACTCAAAAATGAATGGATCTTCACCCAAAAACCACCAAAATTTAGCTAATTCACCCCTCTACCCAAATGTATGAGTCTCCAATCCATACAAAGTAGTGTCAGAATGTACCAAGTACGAGAGCATCTAAAAACTCATAAAATTGCAAGAAACGAAGTTTATTTGTCTTGATTCTTTTTCTAAAACATCTAACCCCTCCCTCCAAATTTGTGAGGGGTTAAATACAATTCTTATCAACTATCTTCAATAGCTCCTAACATCCTTTCAAATTAGGTAGTCATTGGAAATAAAATACATGCTTAACCAACATAACAACTCTCCAAGTTGTTAAGTCAATAACACACTTTTCATCTTTGTCGAGGATTTGGACACAACCGAAACCTATGAACTTGATTACATCCAAATCATGTTGAAAGAGGCCTAATAAGCCTTATTACATCACTTCCCTTCAAGTTTGGCAGGTTATTACCATGTGACCACACCATGACAACATTTGTCCATTATAGGACTGTTTGGCTTATGGGCCTTACAATTGAGCAAAAACTCTTTACAAATGGTCCATAGGACCTTATTACACCACCAAAAGACACAAAGAAGATAGCCAATTATAAATAACCTTCATGAGGTGTAGAGGTGACTAGGTTCCCCTACACCAATAAGATGCTAATGAAGATATGTAGAAATGCAAAGATATGATAGCCCTTCCTTAAAATGGTATGCGTGAAACACATGTCATTCTAAGGAGATGAGATATTGTGCCACTTCAACATAGAGAGATATTTTCAAGGAATATCACCTTACAACAGATGACTCATAAGACCCACAACATCAACAACACATAAAGGGAAAGGGGGATTTGATGATTCATCATCAAAAGAACTCACAACAGTGAAATTTAGATAATGCCTATGGTTGCATACATGTTAATCATCATGGTTCCAAAGTGTACGAATTTGAAGAAGGCTCATAGAAACAAAGATAAAATAAAAATTTGGGTCAACATGGAAGAGAGTCTAAATGCTCCCAACAATCTCAATCATCTCTGAAAACAACAATCAAGATACGATAAGTAGAATAAGGGCGATTAACAAATAGAAGAAAATCACAATAGATAATCCCCTATTTCCAAGAACCTATAGAGTAACTTGGGTCCTCTAGGAGAGCACAAAATATATAAAGATAGTCATAATCCCCCATTTCCAAGCACCAATGGGGTAACTTGGGTCCTTTAGAGGGGCACAAAACATAAAAAGAAAGCATGGGGGAACACAAACAGACACACCCTAATCTATAAGATAAAGTAAAAGAGGTATAGTCCTATAGGTTTTCCACCAGCAGGTCATCATCCTCCCAACCTTGATCATATGGAGAGGGAGGCTAAGACTGTAGAGGGATAACCACAAGGGCAGTACTAGGAGTAGTAGCAACAGCAAGAGCCAAGGACAAAGTAGCTTCCACATTCTCATCTAAAAGATCCTAAAATGCAAGGGTCAATGATTGTGTGAAGAGCATAGACATCATCGAGATATCCTCTAAAGAGTCAAAAAATGCCCCTCAACGGAAGAGACAAGTGACTTGGCCAAAGGTGACAAAGCGGGAGTTAGGTCGTCAGCCTCTAGAAGAGGGGTAGAAACAAACTTCGAAGAAGGTGGACCCTTCTCAACAATGCAAATAGATGTAGACAAAGAAATAGGCATCAAAATAGACAAAGAAATTGAAATAGAGGTCATCGAAGCTTACTTCCGATGATGAAATTCAGACACGAGGCCCTACTCAAACTTTTGTTTAGATTTCAGTGGACATGAATGCCTTTGATTACTTGTAGTGGGCTTGAGTATCCCAAAAAATATCTAATGTAGAAGAGGCTATGAAGTAGGAAAAGAAGACAAGGCTGCATTGGACACCACTTGTGTCAACAAGTTGGGAGAATGGAGGAATGTCAAGCAAGGTGTTGATAAGGGGTAGCTCAAAGGAGGGAGCAATTAAGACATGTACCCTTTTAAGGCGAGGCGCATAGGTACTCCCTAGCAGTAGCATAGAAGATGAAGCAAATGTAGATGCAACAGGAGCAACGGGAGCAACAGGAGCAAGAGATGGCACAAAAATAGTGAAGGAAAGGGTAGACACTGACGACTCACTCGCAGCCTGTAGGGCGACATCGTACTCTTGAGCCATCATTCTCCAATGATGCTCATGCTCATGCACAAGCTAGTTTTGACATAAATGAGAACCAAGTATGGAAACCTGAGAAGGCTCAATGGCATTGCGCTCCATGGGATAGGCCTCCAAAGCCATTGCTAACAAAGGATAAGGCTCAACCAATGGAGCAAGAGCTGCTACTAAAATAAGTCTTATAAATACAGTCACATGCACCCTTCCTTGTTTTTCTCTAGAAGCAGTCAAAGGAATAGGAGGTGTCTTAAGAGGCTATGATATAGGAGCCAAGGGTAATGAGAAAGCTTGAGGTAAACACCTACCCTTATTGTATTGGTTAGGACAAGGGATATCAGTCATGCTCAAAAGATCAAAGAGAGAGAGAACTACTAACTTGGATAGTGCGGACATGTATTTCCTTTTCCTGCACTAGGTGCAATAGAAAGAACAAAAGACACCACCAGAGGCTATGTAATCCTAGGCAAGCAAGGATCTCTACTTTACAGAATAGGTCTATCCTCAACACCTAATGCGGAAGGGGTGGAAGATATGACTTGCTGCAACATAGGAGTAGACGAGGAAGGAGGAGTGAAAACTGATGCAGGGGAGATAAAGAAATCATAGGCTAGATTGGTTTAGAGGCCAACTCCCTCAATTTACACTTATAATAAGCTTTGTACAAAAGATCTCCCCAAGGAAGCATAGGCACAATTGGAGCAGGCCAAAATTGGTCCAATGAAAAGTCTCCATGAGCAATCAATGGTTGAAATCTAGTGTCCTAGACAACATACACTATTCCTTTGTGAGGGAATTTCAAACACTTATACAAAATTGATGAAGTTTCTTTTATGGCGATGAACCAAGGGATACCTAGCTTAACCCATAGTAGGTCCAATTCGGGAATAACAACAAAAGTTGTCAACACTGCCTTGGGTTCCATGAGGACCATCAAAGTGGTGTTTCCTAGAGGAGAAATGGAAAGTCTATCATGTGTGTGAACAAAGGAATGACACTCGTCATATCTCACCCTATGTAGACCATTGATGAATAAGGCTTTCTTCGTGCTGACATCAACATGGTGTGTGGGATCTATCATCACACTTGTGATAGTGTGACTATTTATTTTAGTCTATATGTACAACAATATGAGCTCTACACTATAAGCAGCATCCAATGGTGTAAAATATATGTCATTACTTTTTAGCCTTTAGCTAGTGGGAAAGATTGGAGTGATGGTGACCATGTTAACAAACGGGCCACCACTCAGCTCAGGTTTTGATGATGTAGAAATGAAATTTGATGAGTGACGATGAAATAAATAGACAAAGAGGATGTTTAAATGTTTTAAAGTTAACACATGAGACAAATATTCATGTTGGGTTCACCAAAATGTAGAGGAGGGGACTTGCTACTCCTGAAGTGATGAAACCTCAAGGAGAAAAAATTCATTTTCTACCTCACTAAATTAGCACCCTGGTGAGCTAGGAAGATACAAAAAATTAGCTATCCAAAACTATGAATGAAAATTACTACATAGAAGAAGCATCTATAATATCAAAACTATATTAACCACCAAATTCAAAACAATCGGCCACAAAGACCCTATCATGATATCTACTCATTCTTTTCTTGAGGATGCATGTGCGAGTCAGGGATGACAGTGTGGCATGCTAGCATCCTAAACAGACAAATTACACTAACAAAAAATGAAAGGAAAAAAGCCTAAACAAAATAAATTGACAACACTCTCACATTTGAAGCCCCTAGCTCACTCACAAACCTCATTTAATATCCTACACACAAGACAGATAGAGATGAAATGTTGGGGCTATGTTTTAGAGGCCTTCCAAAATCAGACCCCTACTTTGGTGTTTCCACCTTCGCAGACAACCAAGATAATAGATAATGGATAAAGAAGATTCTATGCGATAACACTAGATAAATGAGATGAATAATATTATATTGGAGATATAATGCTACAATGGAAACAAATAGGAAAAGACTCCCCTTCAACACCAAAAGAACAAGACCCTTTTGGAGTGAAGGTGAGCACCAATAATCCTCCAACACACTATTGTGATGATGGTGATAAGATGAATGAAATGTAACATGTCATAATGCAAGACCAATGATCAAGAAGTTGTAGGTTGTGTAGAAAGCTCAAAGAGTGTACGAGAGGTTTTAATGAGTTTCTAGAAAGCCACAATGAAGCTAGAGAGGGAAGATATGCATGTAGGGAGCGAAATCAACATCGGTGGCCACGGATGAGGCACTACAAGCTTTGCTAGTTGCAAGCGTAATGCTCAAATGACCACCTGCGGACTACAAATTCACAAGTTACTAGCACAGTGCTTAGACATCTATGTGGTGTGTAGGTGTTTGTGATCCATATAGTCAACAAGGTAGGTAAAAGTAAAAACTAAAGGGTGATAGAGAAAGCCAAGTGGGCAAAAGGACAAAAGGGATTTCTCCAATCAGCGTAAAGTGAAGGCACTTATATAGCATGGAATTACATGAGGTGCAATTTACAACACTAAAATTTCATGTATGTATTCTTTTTGGCAAAGAGAGAGTGAAAGAGAAGGACAATTTGCCAATGCTAAACATTTGGCTAGCACCAAATGTGGCACTCGCCAAATGGAAATCTACTTACAAAATTGTATTTCCATTTGGTTGCCAAATTTGGCACTTGCCAAATATGGAACTCACCTTATTTGGTGCTCACAAAATAGGTTTGGCATGACCAAACCGTAGCCTTGGCATGCCAAATATGGAGAGAACCCTATTTGGCATGTGCTAAATGGCTTTGTTTGGGAAAAAAAATGTTGGCATCTTTTGGGTCCCCCATCTTGGTGGACTTACCCTATCAGTTATGTTGTGCCAGTATGATCTTGATATGAATAAGTGAGGGAAGGATTTGAGAATGTTACTAGATGTTCATGGAACATCCTGGTGTGCTACGCATAATGCAAGATGGTCTATTTGATGATGCATGGTGATTAGAATCTTTATTTTAGGGCAAATGTCTTTGTTCAGCCAACTTGTGTTTCTCCTTGTGTTGTAGTGACTCCTTGAATGTCTCTTCTTGCTTAGAAGTTTGTGTTGCATTGATTTTGGGTCCTACCTTTGCATGTGGAAATCAGCATTGGATTTGTTTATGATCTAGAAGATATGTTTTGGACCAACTTGTGGCATATTGTTTGGTGTATCTACACATTACCTTGTTTCCAATCTTTGGAGTATTATTGATATCATGTGAATTGTTCCTACCTACTTGGAAAGAAGTGTTAAGATTTTTTAGGTCCTATCTATATCTTGGATTGGACTGCTTTCACCACAATAAGGTTTTGGTGCCCGACTTGATAGCATTTATCATTATCCTCTATTATGGCTAACCTAATTGATGTTTGCAATGAAGAAGATAGTATCTATAGAATATCAAATTCATGTTGAGTGAGTGAGTGTGTGTGTGTAGACCAATGTGTGTGTTGCGCTTACATGGTTATATCATTTGCATGAATCAATTGTCACAAAGTCAGTGTGTGGTGACTATTGTGGAGTTGGTCACTTGAGACAAAGATTCAAGGATAACTTCATTGTTTGGAGATTGTCAAAGGTCATATTGTTGAAGGTCTACTTTTTGTTGTTCCATATATTCATTATATCCTACTCTAGATAAGTGATCTTTAGATTGCAAGCTTTGTATATTGCGCTAGGGTTGTGTGCTCTAGCCCACAAGTCCTTCAGGAAGATGTGCACTTCCTTTGCAGTGAGCCTCAAACTATATTATAATCATTTCATATATTGTAAGTTGACTCTCACCATGGTTTTTCCTTGCTTGGGTTTTCCATGTGAATCTAGTGTTATGTTGTGCATGGTGTTTCATTGTTATATCTTCCATTTCTACTCACAAGAAGAGGTTAAAGAGTTTGTGGATTAAGTAATAAATTTTAAGTATTAGGTTCAGATTGATTCATCCCCCCTCACATTCTTAAGGTATGTTCAACAATTGGTGTCAAAGCCAAGTTCCTCTACAAGAAGCTAAATGTATTGACGTAGATCAAGAATGGCACAAGATGGATCCTACAAGATTACCAAGTTTGATGGCACAAACTACTTCTAGAAGATGAGGATGGAATCATATTTGAACTATATGTGATATGGAATTTGGAACGCTATTGTAGATGGTTATGTTGAAAATAAATATGATTTATGTTGTCATTAATGTCAAACTTGTTGGTCTGGATGTGGTTTGGTCCAGATATAGCTTTTTGATATCAAACTTGTTGGTCTACATGCAGTCTAGTCTGGACATAGTCTTGTATTGTGCAAGCTATTGTTGGTGACAATTGGTGATAGGTGATTTGTTATTATGTTGTCATGCTGGTGATAGTTGGTGACAAATGAGCAATTATTATAGTCATGAAATTATACCAAGGTTTCTCTATTTTGTATTATTGATTAAGGGTGTCAAAAATTGGTGATGTTGTTCAGTTTTATTGGTTCCTCAATTGAGTTTCTTGTAGAAGATGATCAAAGATGTATGATGTCAATATGTGTTGCTTAGTGTTGTTGTTGAGTTTGATTGGTGTCTTAATTAAGGTTGTGTTGTCATTGATGTTATAGTATGTTGGAGAAGATGTTTAGTGGTATATATGGTCTGGTATTGAGTGATCAAATGTTGTCATATTGCTTAGTGAAGATGATCTTACATGAGGAGTTTATGGAAGATCAGTATAGCAGAAGTTTCAATATGTAGGAAAGAGTATTTAATGCCCAAGTGGAAGAATGTTTTGTTTCGGATTATGAAGAGTTGGATATAATGTTAATGTTTTGTGAATAGTGTGCTATCAAACTTGTAGGTCCTTTGGTTTCTCAGGTGATGAGATTAGTTGTTGTTGTTCTCTAACAGTAAGAGTGACTATTAGACTAGTCTGAAATTTTCTTTGTGGCTTCCAGATATGTAAATTCAAGTGTTGTGGTTTGGAGGACCTACTTATTTGGTTCATACAGTGTTCCAATTTGAATCTTTGGTGTTGTTTATGTTCTACAAGTGAGTTGTGTTGGTTTGCGCCTGGTATGGCCAGTTGTGTAGGGTCTCAATGTGCCTTGGTGGATTATCTTGTTTGGAATATTCTTTTTGGTTCGAATATTCATTGGAAGTTGAGTTATAATATTTTTTTGGGTCTCACCATGGTGTGTGGAGATCTGCATTAGGTAATTTGCATTGGAAGATGCTTTTGGTCTGACTAGTTGCTAAGTTTTATTGATAATCTACACGTTTCATTTAGAACCAGCTTTGAAAGATGTGTTAGGGTATGTGGTTTATTGGAATCAACTTAGAAAGATGCATGGTGTTTATTTTGGGTCCCTTCTTTCCCCTCAAGTGGATAGAATTAGATATTAATGGTCCAGATGGCCTAGTATATGTAATTTTATATACTTTGTTTTGGGTTGACCTAGTTGAGAGATTTAATGAATATCTTTGTATATAAGTACAAGTAAATATATGTGTTGAAGTGTACAAAAGTGTGGTATGTGTTTGAAATGATTTGATTTGGATGTGAATGATATGCAAACAGATTTGATGAAAAAGATGTGCAAAAGTTAGTTGAGAAGATCTTTCATAGTGTTCAATAATAGATTTTGAGGTTAGATGTATTTTCCATGATATTGGGATTTTTACACAGAGGTTGAAGGTCAATTTCATGATCAGGAGATCCTACTCATTTTTACTTTAGCTATTCTTGTTGGAAGACAGTGTGTCTATCTTGGCAACTCTTTTTTCTTGCCTTGAAGCAATGAGTTTAAGTTGTGAAAGTCCTTTGCATCTTGCCCTAAGGTTGTGAGCCTTAGCTAGAAAGTTCAGAGCAATGAGCTTCGTAGCCTATGGCCTAATCATCATAACGGTTTATATCTATATTGTGAGTGTGATTCTCAGCATGGCTTTTTCCTTCTTGGGTTTTCCACATAAATATGGTATTCATGAGTTGATTGTGTTTTATTCTTTCATGACTTCATTAAAATAATATTTTAGTTGTGGTTTTAAGTTTAATAGAAAAGAAATAAAGGTGTATTAGAGATTTGAACTGATTCACCCCCTCCCCCATCATCTTAGTCATGTTGTGTGTTCAATAGGTTATACTCTCCCCTCTACACCACTTGATACTTTGAATGAAATCAAAAAACAAGAGAACAATGGAAAGAAAAGGAATGCAATCATAAATGGATTTTCTGATATATAACTCTTGAAGTTGATCGATTGCAAAATTGTCAAAGAATTATGGGAGAAGCTCAGTAGCATATATAAAGGAGTCAAGAAGATAAAGCAAGTAAAGTTGTATAATCTCAAAAGAAAGTTTGAGAGTCTAAGGAAGTCTAAAGATGAGAATATTGATAGCTACATGCACCAAGTAACTAAAGTTGTCATTGGGATTAGAGGAGTTGGTGGCAAACTAGAAGAAGATAAAGTAGTAAAGAAGGTACTCAGAACCCTACCTAAATCTTTTGTTCCTAAGGTGTCTACTATTGAAGAAAGTAAGGATTTCACTTTATACAATGGATCAAATCTATGGACCACTTATTGTCTTTGAGATGAGAGATGTTGAGTTGGAGAATTCCAATAAGGAAGCGGCATCCAAAGCCAATAGAAAAGTAGAAGACAATGTTGATCCTAATGAAGAATTTGATGCAAAAGAAAACTTTGTAAGAAGACTGAAAAGGTAAGTTACCCTTCAAATTCTTTAAAACTATGGAATAATTGGTCATTATGTTTCTAGGTGTAATTTTAAGGATAATAACAATAGGAGATGAGAAGATAGAAAAAAAAGAAAAGAAGATAAAGATAGAAGAGACATACCTCAAAGAAGCTTTTACTCCAAATAATATTACTCTTTTGAGGGTGAGGATTGTGAGGATTCAAATAATGGGGTATTGTTCATAGCTATAAAAGTTGACAATGTTGAAGAATGTAAGGAATTCGGTACTTTGCATGCTAATGAAAACAATGAAAGATCCTTAATTCTGTGGAATACTCTTCATGCAAAAAAAGAACCAAATGTTTGGTGATTGATAGTGGTTGCTCTAATCAATTGAGAGATGATAAAACTAAGTTTATCATTCTTATAGAGTGGGATGGTGGATCAGTTAAATTTGGTGGAAAAGAAGTTGCTCAAATATGTGGAAAGGGCACTATTACAATTGATGGAATGTACATAACAGAGGATGTTCACTATGCTGAAGGTTTGAAACATAACTTGCTCATTGTTTGTTAGATGTGCAACAAAGAATGCAAACTTATATTTTACAAGAGTGGGTGTGAAATAAAAAAGGTATCTCTGAAATATTAGTTGCAAAAGGAACAAGAACTAATGGAAACATTTATCAACTAAAGGAGGCAAACTCATTCTTAGCCTTAAATAAAACATCTTAGGAAAACCCTATGGAAACTAAAGTGATGAAATCTCAAAAGGATGACTACAAAATTGATTCTAATAATGTTGATCTGGATGACTATGAAATATAATCTGAAAAGAATCTTCGAGCTTCTCTTGATGACCTTGTTGATACAAAGACTAAATGTGAAGAATAAAAGTTCAAACTAAAAAGGGTAGAAGATGAAATTATCAAGCTAAATTCAAAAATTAGAGAAAATAGAGAATATGAGTACAAAATCAGATTGGATGAAATTATGAACCTAAAGATTCATATTGAAGAAGACAAGATGATTGTTGATTATTTAGACTCCAAGATTCATGAAAAAATCACCAAGTGCACCAAGCTTGAGGAAGAACTTGTAGATTTGAAGAAATAATTGGAGGAAGATAAAAACACATATATATCTAATAGAAATAAAGATGAATATAAATTCTCTAAGACAAACATAGAGGATAAAAAGGATGAGGGAGAAAAAGCACATGAATTCAAGAAGACTAATGCAGATAGAAATATTTTTAGACAACTCCTAAGACAAAGGAAGAAGAACAGAAAACCTACTCCAAATCAAACTGCTCCAACTAGGTATCTTCAATCTTTTAATTATGGAAATTGTTTCTCTTGTAAAATATTGGACACAAGGTTGTAGAATGTAGAAATAGAATGAACATAAGCTCAATTAGGGCTTCTAGGCCTCAATTATTTTAAGGTTAGTCCTATGCATGCAACAAATATGGTCATAGAGAAACTGAATGTGAAAGTATAACTTTTAGTGGATATTGTTACACATGTAACATTTTTGGTCCCAAGGATACAAATTGTAGATCTAGTGTAGGAAGAAGGTATGTCTCACAACAAAATATCACCTACTATAATTGTAATAATTTAGGACATGTTGCTAGATTTTGTAGAGGAAAGAATGTCAAAACATCTAATTCATAGAAGAAGGTTAATAAAGAAAGAAATGGAAAAGATGTGGGTAAAGAAGATAGAAGATAAGAAAGATGACAAGGTGAATAATGAATCTATACCCCAAGATTGTGTCGATGATTCTTCTAAAAACTAAAAAAATAGCAAAGGGTCAAGGGGAAGTATCCACTATATATATCTTATCCCCCCTTAATTATTGTGGACTCCATTTGGGAAGATTTATGGCCTGGATATGTTCAATATGGTAATGAAGGCACGTTATTTCATAACATGGCAAAGACTGATTTAATTTGCGTATCAAATATCTATGGCAATATTTGTTGATGATTCAATTATCTTAGCAAAAGATGTAGAAGGATGAGAATAGGAGTATTGGTGTTTTCCCCTTACGGAGAGATAGTAGTTAATTGGATTAATATTAACTGGGGGAGCATATGCATGTATGTGCACAAAGAAGAAAAGAATACAAGAACTTCAAGGTATATCCTTTGTTCTAGATTGATGTTGATTGTTACTCTCAAGGGGAGCAGATAGTTGGTTAGTAGCTATTGAAAGGGAAGAATATAAATCAAAGATTGTACTACTAAATCTAAATCCTGAATCATGTAATGACATGTGCCCTTTGTCCTTGATATCCAAGGGGAAGAGATATTATAGGAGATGATAATATGGAAGGAGAGAACATTTCATTATGTATACATTAGTATGTGTTGTCAATAAGTGTTGTCATCAATTGCAAAGGAAAATATTGTTGGCAATATGTGTTGTCATCGATCATGTCAACCTAATGTCTAACAATTTATATATTGTCCTATGTATGGTCCTTTGCTTGTAACAGATGTTGAGGTGTCATTGATGATGCGGTTCATGGTTGGTGATAGATGTTAAGGTGTCTTTGTGGATATGGTAATTATGGTTGTCTGCTTGTCGACTTGCTTGTTGTAGTAATGGTGAAATTGTATGGGTCTACATTGAGATTGGTTGATGATTTTGTATGGCAATTGTCTGTCTTCTTGTTGTTGATTCTCTTGGCTAAGTGTTGTCACTTGGTGCAGTTAAATAAGAAATTTTTGGAGGAATATTATGGATAGTACAAAGTGTGTCTAATATGTTCTTGTGCATAGGGTTGTTTCATATTGTGAATGATCACAGAGATTTGTTCAGCAAATGTTTTCTATTTGATTTCCACCATCTTAGTGTTGATATCTAACATAATTTGGTGACATGGTTGATAGTATTGATGTTTGGATGTTTCTCTATGGAAAGAATTGATGAAGATATTTTTTCTTATCCTATCATATATGCAGTGGTATAGAGATTATTGATTCTTGATTAGTGTATTGGAAAGCAATGGTTTTTGCAGTTGATAAGGAAGTGATCATATGACTGGTTAAGTAGGTCATTGAGGATTTAATGATGAGAGTGCATTGGCTATTGTTTGTCAATTCTATTGTTTGTATTTTGTTGTCATGATTTTCTTAACTGGTATGAAGAGGTTGATGAAAGGAATAGATGGATGTCCACTCCTTGGTGTTTGATGTCAACATTGAGTTGGATCTATTAAGATTGTTGGTAATACTGAAGGCAATAATGGTACATTGATGTTTAGATGGGTTGAGATATTAAGATGAGGATTAGTAGCATGACAGTATAATGAAGATGATGCACTGAATGTGAAGGTGGTGTTTCCTAGATAGATTGGCCCCTAGAAGCTTGATGGAGCAAGTTGGTATAAGAAGTATGTATTGACTTGTGCTCAAAAGAATGCTTTGCATTGCTCCCACATTTTTAGATATGGTCTTGTTGACTTGGATATAATATTTATGTTTTGTGAACATTACACTCCTATATTTTCAAGTCCTCGGTATTGCAACCAATATGGTTGGTAATGGTTGTTGGTTGATAGTATGGTTCTTTGTAAAAAGTGGTTTGAGAAATTATCTACATTTCTCCACATTGATGTTTCTATTTTTGAGGCTTGGAGGACAAGTTTACAACATTTTTGTTGTGTCATAGTTCAATTACCAGATGGCGTTGTTGTCTACAAGTAATAATATTGTGTTCAGTATTTGGCTGGCATTGTAAAATGAAGTGTTTAATATCAGTTATATTGTGCCATATGATCTCGATATAAAGTAGTGAAGGTAGGATTTGAGAATGTTGTTGGATGTTCATGGAACATCCTAGTGTGGTCCACATAATGCTAGATGGTTTGTTTGATCATGCATGGTGAGTGGAATATGTGTTTTAGGGTAACTACTTTTGCTCGGTCGACTGGTATTGGTCCTTGGCATGTGGTGAATCCTTGGATGTCTCCACTTGCTTAGAAGTTTGAGTTGCATTGATTTTTGGTCCCACCTTGGCATGTGGGATTTTGCATTGGATTTGTTCATCTGGAAGATATGTTTTGGGCCAACTTGTGGCTTGTTGTTTGGAGTATCTACATGTTACCTTGTTGCCAACCTTTGGAGGATGATTGATAGTGTGTGAATTGTTCCTACCTACTTGAAAAGAAGTGTTAAGATGTTTTAGGTTCTCTCTATCTCCTGGATTGGACTTCTTTCACAACAATTATGTGTTGGTAGTGGACTTGATAGGACATATGCTTGTCCTTTGTTTTGGCCATCCTAATTAGTGTTTGCAATGAATAAGATGGTATATATAGAAGATTAAATTGATATTAAGTGACATTGTGCGAGTGTAGATGTGTGTGTGTACCAATGTGTGTGTTGTGACTACATGATTATATCACTTATTTGGAAAAGTCAATTGTCACAAAGCTAGTGTGTGGTAACTATTGTGGAGTTGGCCACTTGACATAGAGATTCAAGGATGGCTTCATGTTTGGAGATTGTCAGAGGTAGTATTGTTGAAGGCCTACTTGTTGTTGATTCATATATTCATTGTATCCTTCTCGAGAGAAGTGATCTTTAGATTGCAAACTTTGTATCTTTCCCTAGGGTTATGCACTCTAGCCTGCAAGTCCTTCAAGGGGAAATGTGCTTCCTTGGCAATGAGCCTAAAACTATATTGTGATCATTTCATATATTGTGAGTTGAATCTCACCATGGGTTTTCCATGTAAATATGGTGTTCTCTTTTGCATGGTGTTTCATTGTTACTAATAAGAATAAGATTATTGATTTTGTGGATTAAGTAATAAATTTTAAGTATTAGGTTTGGACTGATTCACCCCCCTCTCAATCCTAAGGTGTGTTCAAAACCTATTCCATCATATTTGTATTCTAAAGGAAAGGATCATGTAATAAGTGATTCCATTGAATAGGAGAAATCTTAAGTTGTCTTTGCCCATTCTAAACAACCTATAAAGAAAATCAAAATCACTAATGTAAAAGTTGAAGGGGAGGTTGTTGAGATACAAGATATTGTAGAGAAATTCATTGGGGAAAATCCACAAGTTAATTAAACTATGTTTTCAACCCCAACGGTTATGGTGACTACTAAGCCAAGAAGAAAAATGGAGTTAAATCTCAAATACATGAATGATGACACTAACAATGTAAGAATCTTGTCTTGTGCACAATTCATGTCTAATGATGAATTTTCAAGACTAAGGAGTTCAGAGATTTTGTATTGAGCTTGAAGAAAGATTAATTTAAAAGGAAGGTTGATGAAGCTAAGATGAATTTAGACCCTTCACAATATAAAGAGGTTTCCAAAAGGGTGTTGTATGAAGTTGTTTTTGACATCAGCAAAATTAATCTAGAAGAGGGAAGGTAATTGGTGTAGAAGAGTGGCCCTAGATTGGATTATATCCTCTAGAATTTCTTTAGATGCAATAAGAAGACAAGATGATGAAGTTTTTTCTATAGAGTAAGAAGAGAAATCATTCTTTAGATCAAGATCTAGTCCTAAGATTGAAACCTTGGCAATATGGTAAATGGCCCGAATATTAATAAACCAAAGGTGGTAAATACCATTAATAATTTGATAGAGAATATTATCATCAATAGATTTTCTATTACTCCTACCATCCAAGCTACATCCTTGGTAGTAAACATAGATCTTTTTAGTGACACAATAGTTAAGAAGTTATAATCAAATTTTGATAAGTTGTATGAACAATATATGAAGGTTGTGGTTGAAATGAAATAGTTGAGGTATCATCAACTTACATCTCCAAGTATATCAATGTCAATCATTTGTATAGCTTATAATTATTCAAAACCATTTGCACATATAGAGAAGCCTTACTTGTAGAGATTAAGAAGTTGAAAGAACAGATGAAAGGGGCAAAGGAGGATAAAATAAAGGTAATTATAAAACTATTCAATGATCTGATTAATTATGGACTAATCAAAATAATGGGAAGGATTGATGATACTTGGAAAGCTTATTCAGATATAAAGTAATCTTTTGGCAAATATATGCAAAACATGGAAAATTTAAAGTGGATAAAATTGATAGGTGGATCCCAAAGGTTGTAGTAATGAAGTGGGTATATAAGTGTGCCAAATTTGATTTAGAAGTTCTAACAAATTCAATAACAACAAATGAAATTATGGTGATTCTTGAAAAAGTTGTTGCATGTATGAACAAACTTGACATGATGGTTGAGGATAAACTGAATTTTCTTTAGACTGTACAAAAAGGTATCATGCCAAATGTTATGGATGATGATGGAAAGATCAAGCCCATAAATTAGTAGAAAGGTGAATTTAGTGCAATGGTGCCAAATTTTTCATCTTTTTCAATGGCCTTTGGAGAAGATGTGTGTGGTATTGATAGAGAAGTATAATTATTAAGGCATATTTGCATCTCAATTGATCATTGTGTCTTGATAGTTACAATCCAAATCACTGGGTGGCCTAATTTTGGCAATTTCCTAGTAGTGTAAGAAGTTATGTCTAAAAAGGTAGAATCAGCATCAAGATTGGTTTTCTCCATCAATTACAAATGATCTCATGAGTTTATTTTTAATGGATATATTATATTTTAATGGGCACAAGTCCTCAAGTTACTTTTGTTAAATTAAAAGTCAAAAAATCTAACTTAAAAGTTGTAAGTAGGTCTTAGGTCGACATATTTTTTCTTTTTTGTATAAGGGAGTTGTAATATTGTAAAAAGGGATTCTAGAATTCCAATTTTGGGTGGGTGCTTTTGTTGAAAGGAAAATATTTTGATTTGCAAACAAAATTTTGCATGTAAGTGAACAATCTCCATGTGACATGTTTTCTATTCAAGTTGATTAATATGAATAATGCTTACAACATGTTTCTTTTGCAATTGTCTCCTTTAATGTATGCACTCTTTCTTATAATAAATAAATCAAGGGTCTCTAAGTTTATCTAGCACATTTGACGCATTATGTATCTTTTTAGTTGTTTTTATTCAAGCAATGGATTAAATTATTTGAATAAGATATGGATAATTGTGTATTGCATATAGGATTTCTAATTAGAATTTTCGGAGATACTATTTCTTGTGTGTGGCATTGCAAGGCAATGATAAAATTTATCTTTTGAGTTTGAAGTTTGGATTATATAAAGAGGCAATTTCTTGGAATAAATCAACTCTATACTCTAGATAAGCACTTATCAGAAGTTCAATTTATCCAAAGTCTAGAAACAAAACCCTAAAAATAAAACTCATTTCAAAAAAATTAAATTTTAAGTTATTTAAATTATACATGTTCTCAAGGCTAACAATGAGAAATCCTCCAAGAATTTAACCAATTCTAAAGTAGATTTTATCCTTCTTGGTGATCTTAGTGAGAACATTTCTACTATAACAATATCTTGGTGAAAATAATTTATAGTGTGTTGATACTCTTGAAAAGGATAACCCTTGGTTTACTATAGCCTAAAGTATAGATGAGAAAAAGGTTATTTTCTCTTGTTCGTTTGCCATTAATTTGAGAATCTTTAGCATTACAAATTTATATTCTAAAGAGATAGTCAAGGAATCAGTTGGAAACACTAACAGATTAGTGAATCTAGTGGGAAAAAACCTGAGCAAGTTAGTGTACAAGAACTTAGATATATTTAAGAGTGAGGCCTTTCTATTGAAAAGATATCTAATTCCCAAAGATTTGGGTAGAAAAATTGATATCTCCTAACTAGTGTAGAAGATAAATATAGCTCTCTTCTAAAATGGATGGAAGAATATTATTGCTTCAAAATCACCCTAATAAGACTTTAATTCTAGGACTTGAAAATCAAAGATGGAAACCAAAAGAAATAGGAGAATCTACTATTTTTGTTAATGATACCTTTTCACCGAGTAATGAAAATAATGGAGCTGCATCATCAAGAAATGGACTAAAGACACATCCTCTCACTGATCAAGCCTGGGGCAAGGTGTGGTCAGATTGTAAGATACCCCATGGTTAACATAGTAATAGTAATAGTAATAGTGGTAGTGGTAGTGGTAGTGGTAGTGGTAGTAGTAGTAGTAGTAGTAGTAGTAGTAGGTAGTGGTAGTGGTAGTGGTAGTGGTAGTGGTAGTAGTAGTAGTAGTAGTAGTAGTAGTAGTAGTAGTAGTAGTAGTAGTAGTAGTAGTAGTAGTAGTAGTAGTAGTAGTAGTAATTGATTGTACACCAAAGAATAGTGGGACCATCAGGAGGAAAACCAAGCTCTATCAACAACTGATGAAACCATAAAACCTCCTAGATAGAAAGAAAACTTGCTCAATACTCAACCTCAATAGATGATAATGTAATAGCATATTTCTTCTTGTAAGACCAATCAATAGGGCCAGAACCAAGACAAAATACAAAGTTAGAAGTAGGCTTTCAATCATCAACATCAACAACCCGATCTGAGTCAGTGAAGCCAACAACTTGAGAGTCTTCCGGTCAATAATGAATGTCAAAATAACATGTGTCCTAAATATACCTCAATATATGTTTGGCAGTCTTCTAGTGACTCTCATGTGGATCGTGAGAGAAACAAGAGACTAGTCCAACCACAAAGGAAAGATCGGGATGAGTATGTGTCAAGTACAAAAGAAGATTGTCAATCAACTACCTATATAATGTAGCACCAACCAAAGGAGAAGAAAAAATGGAAGAAAATAGAACAATTGACTAAAATGGTGTAGGGATAGGCTTGCATTCCAACATGCCAAATATCTAAATCATCATATTTTTTTGACAAACAGAAATCCCATCTAAAGATTGAATAACCTAAAGACCAAGGAAATAATGTAGAAGACCAAGATTAATCATGTCAAACTTTGCCATCAATGCTCTCTAAACACTTTGAATCATGTAAGGAGAACTACCTATAAGAATCAAATCATCAACATACAAGACCAATATCAAAAGGTCCCCCACCTACCACTAAATGTAAAATATGGGATCAAAATTGGCAACATGTGAAACCAAAAGATAGCAAAAAAATGTCCATCTTCTCATACCAAGCCCAAGGGGCTTGCTTGAGAACATACGATAAATGTCTAAGCCTGCAAACAAGTGAAGAGTCTTTCAAAAAACCATATGGTTTCTCCAAATAGATCCTTGTGAAGACCACCAGACAAGAAGGCACTCTTCACATCCATTTGATATATTGACTATCCTTGTGAACCTTTAAGTGAAAGGACAAGGAAAATAGAATCCATCTTCGCAACAAGAGAAAAGGTCTTGGAATAATCAATGCCTCCAACCCATGAAAAGCCCTTAGAAATAGGACAAGCCTTATACTTATCAATGGAACCATCTACAACATATTTGGTATGATATTCCCACTTGACAAATCTCTAAGTGTGATTCTTCATCGGTGAAGAATACTCCTTTTTCATAGACCTATCCCACTCAATAATACATGTGGCATCTAAAAACTTGAGGATCAATCAAAATTGCCTAACTAAAAAGAGAAACCCTAAAAATCTATGAATGAGTACAACAAGAATCTAAAGGATCACCTTCCCAATCTCCAACTGCATCAATAGTACTATAGACCCACCTAGGAAGTGGAGGTGGAGGTGGTGGTGGTCGTTGAATAGGAACACCATCCCCATCCTCAGAAGATAAATAATCCTCGAGAGATGAAGGAGGAGTAGGAAGTGATGGAGAAGTTGGTGATGAAGAGTCCATCAGAGGATAGCACTCATCAAACTAGATATATAATCAAAACAAGACCTCTTTAGAAACAGGATCAAACAACCTTAATGCCTTAACATCCTCATAGCAACGAACAAAGATGAGTGGTTGGATGTTCCTCTCCATAGCTTTCCTCTGAGCATCTAGAATAAATCCCCAAGCCTCACTCCCAAAAAATTTGAATGAAGATACATTAGTCTTGACATGGGACTAAGCATCTTCAAAAGTCAAATGTTGCAATACCTTGCAAGGCATCTAATTCTAAATGTAATTAGCACAATTCACTGCCTCAACCCAAATAGTAGCAACCATATCCCAAGATTTAATCATGAAATTAACCATCTCTGATAGTGTTCTATTCTTCCTCCTGGCAACACCAATTTGTCGACAGGTATAAGTGTAAGCTGATATAGAATGTCAAGCTCATTGCAAAAGTCTCAAAATGCCTAATTAGCATACTCCTCCTAATTATCTTTGTATCCTCTCAATAGAAAGACAAAACTACTCCTCCACAAATGCCTTGTACATCCTTTAGGAATCCAAGACATCACTCTTGTATCTAAGAAAGTGCACCCATGTACATCTAGAGAAGTCATCAATGAATGCTAGCACATACTTGGCCCCTAAAAAGGACATGAGGTCACTATGAGCCAACTCTAAGGGTGTCTTAGCAAATGTGGCTCTACCTAAAGGAAAAGAATCCTAGTGATTCTTACCAAGCACACAACCTCAACAAACAATATCTATGCAAGAAATATTAGGTAGGCCAAGCACCAACAACTGAGTGCTCACGTATTGTAGATATTTGTAATTGACATGACCAAAATGTCCATTATGACACTTACTAAATATGCATGAACAATGAAAGATTAACCAATAGCAGTTGTACTCTCAAATCCACAAAGTGGTACAACTGAGATGCAAGATCAACACAACAACATTAGGATCTTGGAGGTCTTTGATAACCATATCATGTGGTGTGAACTCAATTGTCTTACCTGTTCTATAATGAAAAATCTATTAAATTGATAGAAGGTTGGTGGAGATGTCAAGAACAACAAGAACATCCTGAAGACATCCACCATCAAGATAAACAAAGCCTAAATCCATAGTTGAAAGCTAAGTAGAATCCCCCACTGCAATCCATAAATTGCCACAATCTAAAAGAGAGGCAACAAGGTCTTGAGAATGTGTCATATGGTGAGAAGCACCAAAATCGAGTATCCATGTAGTTGTTGAAGGCAAGGCCCGAGCAAAAATAGCATGACCTCAATTTGTGTGTGAGGGAGAAGACTTAGGGGTTGAAATATTTTTTTTGCATGGCCTTCTCTAAAGCCTCTAGTGTCTTCCAACACCTAGAGACAAAATTTCTCTCCTTGCCATAAAAAATAAAAGGGTCACTGGACTTCTTCTTCATCTTAGAGGAAGACTCGCCAAACTTAGAAGAATTAGTAGGTGTCGGAGTGGATGGGGATCTCTACTCTGACCTCTAGGTGGGATTGGATGCACTCTCACTACCTGATGAAGAATGTGTCTTACGCTTATGCTTCTTCTTTTGTTTTCCCTTAGATGTATGTGCTACCAAGGCTTGGGACTTGGAACCATAAAGTGAATCATGTTGAGTCAACAAAGCCTAATCCCATGTCAAGTGGTCACAAAAGACCTCAAAGGAGGGAAAAGTGTTGACAACTCCCATAGCATCCATGGTAGAGTAAAAAGTAGAGGTAAAGATCTAAAAGGGCCCTCAAAACATAGCCAAAAACATGAATATGCACTCTTTGTCAGTTTTCTCTTTTCCACAACCCTATAACAAAGATCTGAGTGACTTGAATTTCTCCAAAAAGTCCACAATGGAAGAAAAGGAATCAGGTACTAATGTAGTCAAATCCATCTTGAAATACAATGCCCTAAACTCATTAATTGTCCCAAAAAGATCCTTAAACTTATTCCACATGGCCCAAGGAGTAGTACAAGACTCAAGGTGAAATAGGTGACTATCGGAAACATGCATGGAAATCAAACCCATAGCCTCATCCATCTTGTTTCTATATTGAAAGATCTCAAATTGACGGGTTGAGTTTAGTTGGGTCTCATCTTAGGCTGACCACAAACCTTTGGACATGAATAGCCTGGTCATTTGGTTTTTCCAATTATGATGATTATGGGAAGTAAGGTGTTGAATAGAAGATGAATCCATCATAGTTCTGATATCTTATGAGAATTTGAAATACGCAATTTGATCCCCCCACAACAAGAAAAAATAAAACTCATTTGCAACTTGAATGACTAGGAAGTGATAAGGACAAGAAATCACTTCAAATGGATACTATTTGTAATTGAGTGAAATTTTGGAAAAAAAAATAGCAATAGATCCAAATAGAGCATACAACATCCTTTCCAATGACTACTCATTTGCAAAAATACACTTCATTTGATAAAGTTATGGGCTCAAAAGTGCAAAAAAAGGTCTAACTTCATTGGCTTGTAGTGGAAAAATGGTGCAGAATCAAGAATCAAGACCACCACCATTGGACTAGGCTCAAAAGTAGATTTTTAATTATATCTCATTTGCATGATTTTGACCTCATATGACCAAGTTATGGCCAAAACATCAAAGTTAGGTCAATTTGAAAACTAAAGGCTTGAGGAGGGTGATGTGGTAGACTTAGTGCTAAGTCAATAGAATATTCCATGTCACCAAATTAAAAACTCCCTACCAAGAAAAAATTTACAATTGTTGAAAAAAAGCTTTGATCGCTAAAAAAATATAGTAATGGCTAGAAAGTTTTGCAAGGAGTATACCAAGGAATCTTTAAATATTCTATCAAAATTTAAACAGTTGGTGGCCTATGTCAACATTGCATATGCAATGTATCGACAATGTTAGCATTGTATGTGCACCATACAACCTGCACAAAAAAGGTCTACCCTTTCTCCAAAAAAATGCCACCTTTTTTTGCCAAGAAATTATAAAAATTCTTTAAAAAATTTATGAAAAATTTTGCCAAAATTGTTTTGAACATATTTTGTATGGGATGGTTGAATGTGTTGTTTGTGTAGGGGGCGATATGGTGTATGACCTATACATCCTGTATGGAATCATACAAGTACCAAAAAAATTCAACTGCATCATTTTCTATGAAATGGTGGACATTCTAAGGTTTTTTGACCACTATGGATGCAATGGAAAGGTCAATTTTTGCCCCAAAGTTGCAAAAAAAAATTGTTGACCTCTAGATCTAACCTTGAAACTCATACCCACGAAAAAAATCACTCAAAAAATCAACAACTCATATTGTAATGAAACGACGGCCGAATTGTAGGTTTTGGGATGTGAGTGCAATGGTGAGGCCCATTTTGCTCCAAAAGGCTAAGAAAAAAAATACCCACTTCCAAATCCACACAAAAGGCTAGATCTAGTGACCTTGTAACGCTTCTAAGAAAAGAAACCCTCAAATCTTGAGAAGTTGTTTGCCGAATCCATGCTCTGATACCATGTTGAATTTTGCAACACAAGCACATGTAAGACCAAATAGCAAAAAAAGAACACCTTGCATAAATGAGAGCAACAAAAAAGATATGCTATATTCCTCAAAAGCAAAAGGATACAAAATGAATAATACAATGCATGATAACTTGCTTTATAGAAATCAAGAGAAGCCCTAATCTAATAATAGGAAATATATAAAAGCATAAAGAAGATAAATAAATCTCAACTAAGTGAACTTAAAGTAAAAAGCATGTCTCTAAATATGGAATGCTCTATCAATTTTTGTACAACTTTCACTCAAATTTAATATTTTCCACACTTAGACATGTGGACATAAGATTTCATCTTCATTATAATTCTAAAAAGAAAATATCTCTTTTCATTTAATTTCCTAAAATAACACTAATTTACATTTATTATCTTTCTTCATTAGGTGAAAGGTGTTGGATTTATTTGTTCAACCCCACAAGCCCATGAATCATCTGCAAGCACAACACCCCATCACAAATGGAGATCAAGCAAGAATAGTTTCCTCAACAACCTGAGAAGTGTATATTGATGCACACAAGATTACATTGTAATGAATGAATGAATCCTTATAAAAAGGATGAATGAAACCCTAGATGCAAACCCTAAAGGAAGATTAAATTATCTAGTGTCAAGTGTCATAATCATAATGAATGAGACAACTTAAGCTATTATTAGCCTAATCTAATAAAAAATAAAAAGAACCTAAGTTTAGCTTATGTAAATAAAATAATAAAGAACTTAATTATAGTACTAATTATATTAATGTCCTAATTACTCCAACACCCCCCTTCAAGATTAACTTAGGGATAAGCTAAAGAGTTAATGATGAATGCAAAATGCAAGCATGAATGGGTCTTGGAAACAAAAGTCTAATTAAGTACCCATGTACAAACTAATGTAACTATCACAAATAGAGAAAAAGGAGAAAAAACTAGTGGGAGAAAACTCCTCTCCAAAAGAGAAAAATCAATGAAAGGTGCGTGTGACTAAGCATGAAGGACTCAAGATGTCCCCCCAAGTACTAAACCAACCACATAAGTTCAATCAATATCCCCTATGTAGGAGAGAAAGGAAGAGACAATCTATCCCCCCATATGGAAAAAGCTCCAATGTCGATAATGAAGGATCGAGGATGGACTCTAATGAAGTTCCAAGAGTGGCAAACCATGTTCCTTCCCTTGGGAAAAAATAAATCCAATGGCCAAGGAAAACTACTCCATGAAAGGAATAGTCTTATGATGTGTGTCATGGAAGATTGTTTAGCTTTCCACATGTCTGCTCAAGATATGCCAAATAAACTCAAGCAAGACCAAACAATTGTGAAGATACCTGATGAACAATCTCAGAAAGAACTGAAGATGATGAGATGATAGGAATACTCAAGCTTCCATTAAAGAGGAATAGAATATCCTCAATCATGTCCCTAATGTCTAGAGTGTGATGTATCAAATAACCCTACAATGTCTAGCAAGTACTCATCCCACAAAGCAAAAACTGAAAGGAAACTATCAATGTGTTGAACTAAGTTGGTCTCTAAAGAAGCAATTTGTGCAGGAGGCTCAACACAAGTCTTGGAAACCATGGTGGATGACTAAAGCACACGTAGGTTCAAGTGACCAAACCTCTCCTCAAATATCTAATCCACTCTAGATGCATGAGAGTTAAGACCAGTCAATGGAAATACATGCTCAATGGAAGAAAAATGTGAGAACTCATATAACCGTGATGGATGATCAATATTGCCAACTACAATGTTCTATATTTTGTAGATCTCTAATGAGCACTAAATTTGGGGTGAACTCAACTGTCTTACCCACCCATTATGAGTAATTAGGTATATGGAAAGGAGATTGAACAATAATGAAGGGACAAAAAGAACATCATTAAATGTGCTATCATTAAAATCAATAGAAACCCTCATAGTAACACTCATATAAGCATTATTACCCATCAAAATGTTTGGTAAAGTGCAAGGCTCTTATAAAGAGAACTTACCCATGAATTATGGCATATGATGAGAGACTCCTAAATCAAGAAGCCACCTGCAAGACTAAAGGTGTGTTGATGCAAAGAGAGCATGGCCTTTCATCTCATTTTCACCACATGCCATAGAAGTTGACTCGGAACTTGTAGGTCCTTAAGTGGTGGAAGAAGATGCACTAGATGAAGACAATTGAATATGATTCTCAAAGAATATTTCTCATCTCATCTATCTACTTTGCATCAATAAGCACACTTGAGCTTGTTCTTCCTAGATGAAGACCTTTTGGAAGAGAAGGAAGAATCTTAATCATGTTCATGGTACTCTAAAGGTGGCTAAGTACAATGTGAACCCCTATGCTTTTGCCTCTTTTGTTTTTTGTAGATGACTAAGCAACCAAGGCCTTTGCCTTGGAACTATAAAGTGAATCAAGTTTTATCAACTTGGCCTATTCTCATGTTAGGTGCTCACAAAACACATCAAAAGAACACATAATGAAGGTGGTACCCAAAGCATCCACGGTGGAATAAAATGTAGAAGCAAAGACCTGAAAGGGACCTCGAAGCTTTGACATAATTAGAAAGATGCGCTCTTTGTTAGTCTTGTCCTTGTCACAACCCTATAAAAGTGATTTGATGGATTTTAACTTCTCTAGAAAGTCCTCAATGGAGGAGAAGGAATTAGGTCACAAAAATGTCAAATACGACTCAAGTTGAAGTGCATGGAACTCATTAATACAACCCATAAGCTCTTGAAATTTGAGCCACGTAGCCCAAGGAGTAGCACAAGACTCAACGTGAAACAAGAGACTCTATGAAAAATGCATGCCAATCACACCCATAGTTCTATCCATCTGGTTGAAGGATCTCAAATGAACAAATCAATTTTGGTTGGTTCTCATCTAAACAAGACCATAAATCTTGTGACTAAAGCAACTTGATCATCTTGGTCTTCTAACTATTATAGTTATGGGGTGTATGTTTCTTAATAAAGGGTTTTGTCATTAGAATTGGTTTTTATCTTAGGTAAATGTAATGTCCCCAACTTGAGATAACCTGAATTTTGCACTAAATTAGTAATTCCACAATATATTTTATCATTTTTTCAAATTATGAGAGTGACTTAATCTATTCATTCAATAAACTTACGAACTGATGAATAAATGCAAGGATTAATAGCAAATATATTACATAGAATGATAAACATGTCTTTCTACCCATATTCAATCATAGTTTAGTTTGGTAAGAAAGCCTTGTGAAGGCGCTTGTAAACTGCTCAACCCAACTAAGCCCAAGAGCGCGCTACATCCTACTATGACAACTCACCTCTTGGCCCACAAGAGGCAGGAACGTCCCACTATGACAATTCCATCCCTTGGGGTGGCCTACCTAGCTTGGGAGAACCAGTAAACTGCAATTCCCTGACGTACTTCCTACATTCATTCCTTTGATTGATAATGAGATAAGACATACGCACATATATAAATCATCTAAGGAAATATAATCAAGTAACTTATTCATTATATCCATAACATATATATATATATATATATATATGTATATATATATATATATATATATATATATGTATATATATATATATATGTATGTATATGTATGTATATGTATATGTATATATATGTATATGTATGTATATGTATATAAATATATATATATATATATGTATATATATGTATGTATATATATATATGTATATATATGTATGTATATATATATGTATATATATGTGTGTGTGTGTGTATGTATATGTATGTATATATATATATATATATACATGTATATATATATATATATATACATGTATATATATATATATATGTATATATATATATATATACATGTATATATATATATATATATATATATATGTATATATCTATATATATATATGTATATATATATATATATGTATATCTATATATATATATATATATGTGTGTGTGTGTGTGTGTGTGTGTGTGTATATATATATATATGTATATCTATATATATATGTGTGTGTGTATATATATATATATGTATGTACATATATATATATATATATACATATATATATACATATATATATATATGTATATATATATATATATATATATATATATTTATATACATATACATACATATACATATATAGACATATACATATACATACATATACATATATACATATACATATATATACATATATATAGATATATACATATACATACATACATACATATATATATATATATGTATGTATGTATGTAAGTATGTATGTATGTATGTATCTATATATATATATGTATGTATGTATGTATGTATGTATGTATGTATGTATGTATATCTATATAAATCTTTTATGTAATATGAATGCATATTTAATTATGACTGTCATACCTATTGCAGTCTATATTAATATTACTATTAAATTCTGGATAAGAATATTATCAGGCAGCATATATTAAGCACATCCCCATGCATTCCACCAAGAATAAGGATGCTACTGCCTGTAACTTAATAATAGTTTTGGTCTGATCTGATCAATGATGTTCAATCAATATTAAATCGTGAATCTTTCTTAACAATAAGGATTGGTGACTGTTGTTCTAATGTTAATTGACCAAACTACCTTTCTCCTTCCCCATTCGATGCCTCCTTAGATGCATGGCAATGAGTCTCTTATACCCTCCCTAATCGCTAAAAAATCATGTCTCTAACCAATGGTTATACCCATTGGAAAAAGACGTGTTTGTTTACTAATCTCTATTAGTTATTTGTTGCGCTCAACAAACTATTATATTCCCTTAATCAAATTGCAGCATGTAAACGTATGACTTAGAATATAAGTTAACAAATGTTAATATGATCATTGCCTTTTAATGATTTAATTGATGCAAAGGCTAGACAGATCTAACATGTGTCAGATATGTCAGATCTGGTCTGCCATTATTTGAATATGCTGAATGATTATTCATTTGTTTCCTTAATATTTATTTATGGTTTCTATGATAATCATTTCTTTTTGGGGATTTGTCAATTAATGATCTTGAAATATTAATAAGAATTTTAAAAGATGTTATTTAATGAAATATATAATATAATAATCTGTTTATTATTAAGAGCTGCATTCAATTATAATAATATTTAATTCAAATGAACAATAAATTCATAATTTAATAATTGATGCATAATCATATTCAAATATAGATTACTATTATTTGACAATATGGGAACATCACAGTCCTTCCCTCCCAAATTTGCTTGTCCTCAAGCAATTTCCAGTTTCTATCCTATCTCGTGAAATGAGGATCTTAGATGCTCCTTGTTAGGTAATTTGTAAGGATGTTGAGTCTTACTAAATCGGTTACTCCAAGAAGCTCCATTTGTTTATTTTCCCTTCCTCTTTTGATTGGATGTTTTTGAGATCTCCTTTATCATACCTTGCTTTCTTATTCAATTTTTCTTTTGCTTCTTCATCGGACATTGCCTCTATATTATGAACTCAACTTTTTTTCCCACATATGTGCCCTGGTTCCCAATTTTCTTTGCATTTGAAACACAAACCTTTCTTTATTTGGTCTTTAAGATTGCAAACATGTCCATTCCTCCATTCCTCATTTCACTTATAACACAATTTCTTTTTTCTTTCCTCTTGTTTACAAACATGACCTCGCTCCCATTTCTCTTTACAATTGAAGCATAATCCTTCTTCCCGAAGCCTATCATGGTCATTTTTAGAGAGAATGGCATTTTTATGTTCGTCTTTATTATAGGGAGGTTTGGTGTGTGTATCCCTTATATTATCCTTTGCGGTTGTATCTTCTAGTTTTAGGGCTTTGTCAATTGCATCCTCAAGAGAGGTAGGATTTAAAGCACTTACCAATCCTTGAATTGAATCCTTTAATCCTTTGACAAATAGATAGGTGAGCCTATCTTCATCAATTCTTGAAACCCTAACTAAAATCTTTTGAAATTCAGCTATGTAATCATCTACTATTCCTTGTTGCTTTAATTGAGTCAAGTCTTTAAAATCTTTTTGAGGGTGTTTTCGGTCAAACCTTTTAATAAGTGTTTGAGAGAATTCATCATAAGAAATTATATTTTGGTGCCCTTGTGTGTGGATTCCATGGTGCCACCACTCATGGGCTAATCCTTCCAAATGTAGGATAGCAAATTGGAGTGCATCCTCTTTAGTCATTGGGCTGAGAATAAAATAGGTGTTCAACTTTTGCAACCAAGCATGGGCTATGATTTTTTCTGATCCATGAAAGTTTGGGAGTGTTACTTTATTCACCTTATGTCTCAAGTCTTTATTTGGTTGCTTCTTTTCTTTCCTAGGTACCTCATGTCTCTTGGCTTCGCAAAACTCCCTGAATGTTATAAGTTCCCTAATCTCTATTTCAAGATTTACATAAGCTCTAGCAATTTCTTCGGTGCTATTCATGGATGGGTCAATTTCCTCTTCCTCCCTTGGTATATCTTCCCTAGGTAGGAAAGGGGGTTTGGGTACCCTATGTGTAGATGATTCATTATTATTCTCTGAATGGTATGAACTTATGTCTCTCCCATTTGAGGAATTGTTCTCAAGGTTATTGATTGAACTCCCCATGTTTTGCATGGCTTGGAGGAGTGCTTGATTTGTTTTTTTGATTCTTTCATTTTGGCTCATGATGGTTTTATTGGTTTGTAGCCATCTTGTTCGGTAAGTTTGCATTAACTACTCTTCACAGGATGGTAGGATTATGCTCTAATACCAATTGTAATGTCCCCAACTTGAGATTACCTAAATTTTGCACTAAATTAGTAATTCCACAATATAGTTTTTCATTTTTTCAAATTATGAGAGTGACTTAATCTATTCATTCAATAAACTTACGAATTGACCAATAAATGCAAGGATTAATAGCAAATATATTACATAGAATGATAAACATGTCTTTCTACCCATATTCAATCATAGTTTAGTTTGGTAGGAAAGCCTTGTGAGGGCGCCTGTAAACTGCTCAACCCAACTAAGCCCAAGAGCGCGCAGCATCCTACTATGACAACTCACCTCTTGGCCCACAAGAGGCAAGAACATCCCACTATGACAATTCCATCCCTTGGGGTGGCCTACCTAGCTTGGGAGAACCAGTAAACTGCAATTCCCTAACGTACTTCCTCCATTCATTCCTTTGATTGATTACGAGATAAGACATACGCACATATATAAATAATCTAAGGAAATATAATCAAGTAACTTATTCATTATATCCATAATATATATATATATATATATAATCTTATCAATATTACTTCAAGTATATATATATGTATATCAAACTATTATAAATCTCACTAACATCATTATCATATATAACTCTATTATCCTTATTTTGTACTATATAAATCTTTTATATAATATGAATGCATATTTAATTATGACTGTCATACCTATTGCAGTCTATATTAATATTACTATTAAATTCTGGATAAGAATATTATTAGGCAGCATATATTAAGCATACATATTAAGCACATCCCCATGCATTCCACTAGGAATAAGGATGCTACTACCTGTAACTTAATAATAGTTCTGGTCTGATCTGATCAATGATGTTTAATCAATATTAAATCATGAATCTTTCTTACCAATAAAGATTGGTGAGTGTTGTTCTAATGTTAATTGATTGAACTACCTTTCTCCTTCCCCATTCGATGCCTCCTTAGATGCATGGCAATCAGTCTCTTATACCCTCCCTAATCGCTGAAAAATCATGTCTCTAACCAATGGTTATACCTATTGGAAAAAGACATGTCTGTTTACTAATCTCTATTAGTTATTTGTTGCGCTCAACAAACTATTATATTCCCTTAATCAAATTGCAGCATGTAAACGTATGACTTAGAATATAAGTTAACAAATGTTAATATGATCATTGCCTTTTAATGATTTAATTGATGCAAAGGGTAGACAGATCTGACAGGTGTCAGATATGTCAGATCTGGTCTGCCATTATTTGAATATGTTGAATGATTATTCATTTGTTTCCTTAATATTTATTTATGGTTTCTATGATAATCATTTCCTTTTTTGGATTTGTCAATTAATGATGTTGAAATATTAATAAGAATTTAAAAGATGTTATTTAATGAAATATATAATATAATAATCTGTTTATTATTAAGAGGTGCATTCAAATATAATAATATTTAATTCAAATGAACAATAAATTCATAATTTAATAATTGATGCATAATCATATTCAAATATAGATTACTATTATTTGACAATATGGGAAGATCACAGTCCTTCCCTCCCAAATTTGCTTGTCTTCAAGCAATTTCCAATTTCTATCCTATCTCGTGAAATGCAGATCTTAGATGCTCCTTGTTAGGTAATTTGTAAGGATGTTGAGTCTTACTAAATTGGTTACTCCAAGAAGCTCCATTTGTTTATTGTCCCTTCCTCTTTTGATTCGATGTTTTTGAGATCTCCTTTATCGTACCTTGCTTTCTTATTCGATTTTTCTTTTGCTTCTTCATCGAACATGATGAATACTAAGAGGGGGTGGTGAATTAGTATGCCAAAACTTTTCACACATAAACACTTTGCAAGACAAACAGTAAACCGGTAAAACAGTTTAGCAGACAAACCGGTTAGTACACATGCAAACCAAATAGAAAATAGTGCATTTACCCACAGAAGCACAAACACCATAACATAAGGAATTTTGACATGGAAACCCAAATGGGAAAAACCACAGTGAGATGGAACTCACAAGTAACTATCTGCAGAATAGGAACCAAACCGGTTAAGGTCTTACAATGTTCTTTACCAGAACAAATCCTGTTAGGAATCTCAATCTCTGTTAGGAGATAAGTTCGATTAAAGACTACTTGCTAGAGGATTTTAGATCCACAGATGTGAACCACCTTGTTAGAGGATTTACAGAAGGCTTTTGGGCCTACCCGGTTAAGGGCTACAGACTTGTCAAAGATGTGAGTAATCAACAAGTATATGATCTATAAGATAGCACAGCTTGCTTGGTTAGATCCTTGATAGCTTGCTTCTAATGCATTCCAGCATTACTTCAGTCTTTTGCACATTCAGACTCTCTCTAACTCATAGATCACCTTAAACCCTAGCAATAGCATTGACCACAACAACTCTAATACAATAACCTCAACTGTAGCTTCAATGACCTAAAAACCTTAGACATGATGTCCTTAATAAGGAATCTAATTTCATGTCAGTCCAATAGGATTAAAATACAATTTCCTAGGTTCAATGCATCTAGACATGTTCTTGTAACATGACACAAAAAGCATTGTTTAAGTGTCGGCACTGTCAAACAATTGGTGGATGGTAACTCATCACAAAATGTCAGTTGGTAACTCATCACAGAATGTCGGTTGGTAACTCATCATAGAATGCCGGTTCATACAAAATACCAGTTGCCGGTTTGTCAAAAATGAAGACTAGTAAAAATGTGTTATGCCGCTTTGATCCCTCGTACTCCTTGGGATCCATGAACCGCTTGGGGTCGTCATGCCGCTTCAAACCAGGAAACACATTTTGCAAAACATCAATAGTCTAAAGACTATAATACAACATACCAGTTGGAACAAATACTGGTTGTGATCTAACTCATACATATAAAGGAGATCTCAATGCAAGTGTGTGTCCATCAATGACAATCACAACATAATCATCAAAAATGCCAATAGGATAATGCCTCTATATTATGAACTTGGCTTTTTTTCCCACATATGTGCCCTGGTTCCCAATTTTCTTTGCATTTGAAACACAAACCTTTCTTTATTTGGTCTTTAAGATTGCAAACATGTCCATTCCTCCATTCCTCATTGCACTTATAACACAATTTCTTTTTTCTTTCCTCTTGTTTACAAACATGACCTCGCTCCCATTTCTCTTTACAATTGAAGCATAATCCTTCTTCCTGAAGCTTGTCATGGTCATTTTTAGAGAGAATGGCATTTTTATGTTTGTCTTTATTATAGGGAGGTTTGGTGTGTGTATCCCTTATATTATCCTTTGCGGTTGTATCTTCTAGTTTTAGGGCTTTGTCAATTGCATCCTCAAGAGAGGTAGGATTTAAAGCACTTACCAATCCTCAAATTGAATCCTTTAATCCTTCGACAAATAGATAGGTGAGCCTATCTCCATCAATTCTTGAAACCCTAACTGAAATCTTTTGAAATTCAGCTATGTAATCATCTACTATTCCTTGTTGCTTTAATTGAGTCAAGTCTTTAAAATCTTTTTGAGGGTGATTTCGGTCAAACCTTTTAATAAGTGTTTGATAGAATTCATCATAAGAAATTATATTTTGGTGCCCTTGTGTGTGGATTTCATGGTGCCACCACTTGTGGGCTAATCCTTCCAAATGTGGGATAGCAAATTGGAGTGCATCCTCTTTAGTCATTGGGCTGAGAATAAAATAGGTGTTCAACTTTTGCAACCAAGCATGGGCTGTGATTTTTTCTGATCCATCAAAGTTTGGGAGTGTTACTTTATTCACCTTATGTCTCAAGTCTTTATTTGGTCGCTTCTTTTCTTTCCTAGGTACCTCACATCTCTTGGCTTCACAAAACTCCCTAAATGTTATAAGTTCCCTAATCTCTATTTCAAGATTTACATAAGCTCTAGCAATTTCTTTGGTGCTATTCGTGGATGGGTCAATTTCCTCTTCCTCCCTTGGTATATCTTCCCTAGGTAGGAAAGGGGGTTTGGGTACCCTATGTGTAGATGATTCATTATTATTCTCTGAATGGTTTGAACTTATGTCTCTCCCATTTGAGGAATTTTTCTTAAGGTTATTGATTGAACTCCCCATGTTTTGCAAAGCTTGGAGGAGTGCTTGATTTGTTTTTTTGATTCTTTCATTTTGGCTCATGATGGTTTTATTGGTTTGTTCCATGAAAGTTCTTATTTCATTAGCAATTTGTTCACTCATGGTGGATGTAGCCCTCCTCGTTCGGTAAGTTTGCATTAACTACTCTTCACAGGATGGCAGGATTATGCTCTGATACCAATTGTAATGTCCCCAACTTGAGATTACCTGAATTTTGCACTAAATTAGTAATTCCACAATATAGTTTATCATTTTTTCAAATTATGAGAGTGACTTAATCTATTCATTCAATAAACTTACGAATTGACGAATAAATGCAAGGATTAATAGAAAATATATTACATAGAATGATAAACATGTCTTTCTACCCATATTCAATCATAGTTTAGTTTGGTAGGAAAGCCTTGTGAGGGCCCTGTAAACTGCTCAACCCAACTAAGCCCAAGAGCGCGCAACATCCTACTATGACAACTCACCTCTTGGCCCACAAGAGGCAAGAACGTCCCACTATGACAATTCCATCCCTTGGGGTGGCCTACCTAGCTTGGGAGAACCAGTAAACTGCAATTCCCTAACGTACTTCCTCCATTCATTCCTTTGATTGATTACGAGATAAGACATACGCACATATATAAATAATCTAAGGAAATATAATCAAGTAACTTATTCATTATATATATATATATATATATATATATATATATATATATATATATATATATATATATATATATATATATATATATATATATATATATATATATATATATATATATATATATATAATCTTATCAATATTATTTCAAGTATATATATATGTATATCAAACTATTATAAATCTCACTAACATCAGTATCATATATAACTCTATTATCCTTATTTTGTACTATATAAATCTTTTATGTAATATGAATGCATATTTAATTATGACTGTCATACCTATTGCAGTCTATATTAATATTACTATTAAATTCTGGATAAGAATATTATCAGGCAGCATATATTAAGCACATCCCCATGCATTCCACCAAGAATAAGGATGCTACTGCCTGTAACTTAATAATAGTTCTGGTCTGATCTGATCAATGATGTTCAATCAATATTAAATCGTGAATCTTTCTTAACAATAAAGATTGGTGACTGTTGTTCTAATGTTAATTGACCGAACTACCTTTCTCCTTCCCCATTCGATGCCTCCTTAGATGCATGGCAATGAGTCTCTTATACCCTCCCTAATCGCTAAAAAATCATGTCTCTAACCAATGGTTATACCCATTGGAAAAAGACGTGTTTGTTTACTAATCTCTATTAGTTATTTGTTGCGCTCAACAAACTATTATATTCCCTTAATCAAATTGCAGCATGTAAACGTATGACTTAGAATATAAGTTAACAAATGTTAATATGATCATTGCCTTTTAATGATTTAATTGATGCAAAGGGTAGACAGATCTGACATGTGTCAGATATGTCAGATCTGGTCTACCATTATTTGAATATGCTGAATGATTATTCATTTGTTTCCTTAATATTTATTTATGGTTTCTATGATAATCATTTCTTTTTAGGGATTTGTCAATTAATGATCTTGAAATATTAATAAGAATTTTAAAAGATGTTATTTAATGAAATATATAATATAATAATCTGTTTATTATTAAGAGGTGCATTCAAATATAATAATATTTAATTCAAATGAACAATAAATTCATAATTTAATAATTGATGCATAATCATATTCAAATATAGATTCCTATTATTTGACAATATGGGAACATCACAATAAAGGCTAGGGTAGTATGTGGATAAAAAGGATGATGATCCTACCCCCCTACCCTCCCCCTCCCCCGCCCCCCCCCGCCCCCCCCCCCAACAATAAGTAAAACCAACCCTTTTGCAACTTTTGAAGTTGATAAATGACAAAAGCAAGAAATGAATAAATCTGAGATCTTTGAGTACCTAGTACAAATCCTAGAAAAACTAATGGAAAATTTGGGTAGTGAATAGAACTAGCTTTCCAACACCTACTTATGCATGGACAATGAAGTCCAAATGTGCAATATATGGGCCCAGAAGCACAAAAAAGAAGATCTGACTTCAAATGCCTTTAGCGAAAAATTGGAGTAAAATCTACAAAAAAAATACCTACACAACTAGATTAGGCTTGAAACGAGCTTTCCAACTATATCTCGTTTGCAAAAACAAAACACTATATGCAAAAGTTATAGCAAAGAGAAAAATGAATTAAATTTAGCTAGCCAATAACTAATAGACATGACCCTTTTGATTTGATTTATACATAATCTACTCATTGCATGCAAAATTCGACAAATACCTAGATGGTTTTTCAAGGCTATGAACAAACAAAAATATTTTTTTTCAATAAACTATAGAGAAAAAGTTATGGACGAATTTTATATTTTTTGTTTTTAAATGTTATTTCTATCCCTTTTATGCTTTTTTATTTTTCTCACAAAATTTGACAAATTTTGGCAAATTTACAACGATCTAAATGGGCTTTTGTGCTAGTGAAGAAGACTCAAAATTTGTTTTTCTTCAAGATGTGTCGATTTTTCTCTTCAATGTTGGATCTCTCAAATTTTGAACATGAACATACCAAATATGGAGCTCTGATACCGTGTTGGAGTTATTTGTTCAACTCCACTAGCCCATGAATCATCTACAAACGCTCTGTCACAAATAGAGATCAAGCAAGAATAATTAGCTCAACCTAAGAATTGTCTATTGGGTCACACAAAAATATGTTACAATGAATGAATGAATAAATTCTTATAAAAAGGATGAATGAAACCCTAGATGTAAACCCTGAAGGAAGACTAAATTAACTAGTGTCAAGTGTCACAATCATAATGAATAAGACAACTTAAGCTATTATTAGCCTAATCTAATAAAAGATTAAAAAACACCTAAGTTTAACTTAAGTGAATAAAGTAATAAAGAAGCTAATTATAGAATTAATTAGACTGACCTAATTACCCCCAACAAAAGGTACATTTTCAAATCAAATATAAGTGCAATATTTGTCCAACATTATTTAGAACTCTTACTAATGTTAAATAACTAGCAAGAGATAAAGAGGAGCTAGTAACATTGAACATAACAGTACATAGAAATGTGCACCAGTTAGATGAGGAAAGTGTCTCAAACTCTTTGCAATGAAGTATGAAATTCAATCTTCAAATATGTGAGGCTTAACAATCCATGCACCTAAATATATGTTAAACATTCTATAAAGAATATATCAAATTGATATAATCATACTTCAAGAAGTCAAAGTTGGTGAGGTGTGTCTTGATGCTACTCTTACTTCCGTTTGGCAAGGTGCTCAATTCTTCCATACCAATCATGTTGATGGTGGTGGTGGTGGTGCAATTTTGGGTCTTGTGCCTTAGTTGACATAGCATATTATAGCTTTTGGATCTAATCTTGAACATCATTGTGTTTAGGTCACTACTCTTATCAATGACATGCTTGTGAGGTTTTTCTCTATCTATGCTTCTAATTCACCTATTGAGAGAACAATATTTTGGGAATGGATTTATATTCATCTCCCCAATGTTGAGTGGCTCTTGGAGGGCACTTTTAATATGGTTGAATGCCCTGTTGACCATAGTTGAGATAACTTTTCTAAGTTGTCACATTATGAATTTGAAGCTTGGTCATTAGCTCAAAATTCCCTTCGATATCATGATCCCCTGCTAAGAAAACTCAATCTTCCAATTGCTCATTGATTCTCACTTAGAACAATTATCATGAAGGAGTTGTAAGGAAAATGAGTAGGTTGGGCCACTTCTATAAATCTCCTAGTTGGCCAATTCTTTATTTTTTGGTCATCTTGTTTCTTTAGATCTCTTGATCACTCTTTCATACCACTTTGCCATTTTCATCAACCTCTCCCTCTCAAATCCCACCCCCATTTCTAAAGACCTTCCATACAAGTTGAATGCCACCCATCTTAAGAACCAAGATTGTACAGATGGTCTACTAGCTACTTGGAATGTTGAGCCAATGCCTCAACAAGACAAATGGATAAGCTGGTGGGAGAGTTGTGGTTGAGGAGCTACTACATAATGTCATCGACTTGAGAAATCTCTCATTTCTCTTAACCCCCACAACATCTCCTTTCTGTTTTTAAAAATAAGTTTTGAAAATTGGAATCTTATAAAGGTAAAGGTGCTCAAGTTCACGACCAATTATAGTGGATAAAGGATGGAGATAAGGAAACCAAATTTTTTTTCAATATACCTTCATCACAAACATAAAATTGCAAGAATTTCTCCAATCAAATCTAGTGATGGTACCTTAAAAAAAACCATTCTAATGTTATACAAGTCTTTTATGAGGACTTCAAAAACCTTTTTACTAATAAGTTAGTTGATTACATTCTTCTCCAAATTCTTGAGGATATTGTTGGTGGTTATATCCCCCAAAAATAGACTCTAATTACAACAAATTTCTCAACCTTCTTACCTTAGAAGGGCTTGATAAAGCCCTCCAACGTATGGCCTTTGAAAAAAGCCCAAGAATTGATGGGCTTCTAGTTGAATTCTACAAGGCTCACTGGCCCCACATCCAAGAGAACTTTTACAATGTTTACCTCGAAGGAATTGGAACTAGATCATTTGGATGTGTTATTAATTAGGGATTAATTAAAGTTATCCCTAAAGATAAAGAATGAAGATATTGTTAATGGATGGAGACCTATAACCCTCATTAATAATTCATTAAAAAACCATTGCTAAAGCTTTGGCTTGAAGGATTACTTAATGATCATAGATTTTCACAATCCATGAAATAGTTGTAGCAGTTTCTGGATTAGATTGTGTGTATATTTTTTCATCAATGTTTCGGATCACACTCTATGATCCATCATCGGGATGATAGAGAGCATAAGGGAAAAGATTAAGTTAATTTCTCAAGTGATTGTTCGCCCAAAGCAAGTTGGTTTCTTAGGTGGAAGGTTCATCTTAGACAATTTAGTTCTTGATTTTGATAGAGCTTGTGACCACATTTGTTCTCAAAATGTTAAAATCGCTTGGCTTTGGCATCAAATTTTGTGATACAATCAACATGTTGTTCATAGATGCTAATGCTTGAGTGGTGGTTAATGCCATTCACTCTCCCTTCTTCCCTTTGCAAAAATCCATGCACCAAGCTTGTCATCTTGCATCTTTCCTTTATGTCCTTGCAGCAGATACTCTTGGCTATCTTTTTCCTAGTATGCACTCTCCAATAGGCTTATTCAAGGTATCTCACTCTTAGGCAATGCTAGTGCACTTAACTCTTAGTTTGTAGATGATAGCATGCTTTTCATTTAGAACTCACTGAAGAGATGTCTAATTTGACATTTTGGATCCTTTTTTCTCATCTCAAGGTCTATATTGGCCATGAATAAAACCAAACTTATAATGACACTCCCTGGCCCATTGCCACCTTGGATTCCTAATGATTGGTGAGAGTTAAAACATGGTATTATCACAAGGCTCCTCAAGATCCTCTTTGGAATTAGAGTCTCTCACAAAGAAATGTGGAAATGTTTCTTGTCTAAATAAAAATCATACTCTTGAACTAGACCAATAGATTTTTATCCATGGCTAGTAGAATTCAAGTTGCTAACAAAATCCTCCTCGCCAGCCATGTATTACATTTCTTCTTGTCAGTTGCCTTCTAAAACTTGTTATGAACAGTTGACACAGTTGATCAAGAACTTGCTTTGGGCTAATTAGGGAAATTAAAAAAACATGCCTACTACTTCGTAGACTTATTGCATCCAACCAAAAGATAGAGGAGACTCATAATCATAGATCCCTATAAGCAAGGTATGTGTCATATAACTAAATGGATCATAAGAGCCCTAGATGGTGAGGCTCCTTGGAAGTATTTGATTCGGCATAGTAGATCCAAACTATGATTGTTGCCCACTCCTAGGAATTGGTTGACTAGAAGGATAAGCTACTTCTTGCTCCCTTCTTCAAAACACATGGTTACGCTTCTTTCAATTCCATTTGGAATGCTTGGCAGATTACTTTGAAGAAATTATCTTAGTATGATCAAACCTTGAGCCATGGTTTAAGTTTTGCCTTGTCCTCCATCTGGTGGAATCGCTTAGTCTAATATGACAAATCTCCTCTTGTTAATTTCAAAAATTTTGAAGGGAAACTCCTCTTTAAATTGGGCATTCTAGTTTTTTTTGACTTGTGGAATCCTACCATTTTTAACTAGAAATCATGACAACAACTTAAGTCTCAATTTGCTCTTTCGCCAACAGACAGGATTTTGTTCTCGACAATCCAGCATCTTGTTCTTCCTAATCTTTCCACAATGTTATTATGATAACTTCCTAAAGGATTGGGAATAGCCTAATAAATAAAGCTTCTAAGTTTTCCTTCTAAAAACTAATTATAGACTCCTTCCGTCAATCTCCTCATCTCCCCATCTTAACCTTATGTGGCATTGCAAATTCAAACGAACCAAATGGAAAATGGTTAAGCTCTCTAATTTGGAGTTCTAAATCTGATGCTCAAATCCAGCTAGTTCCTTGGAAAGTCCTACATGTCAAAGTCCCTATTGGTGATCGACTTTCCTTTATCTCTCCCACTCTTTCCTGCCCTTTCTGCTCTAAAAAGGAGACTATGAAACATGCCTTTAGGTTTTATCCTCATGCAAAGCGTCTATGGAGATTTTTATTCACCACAAGCTTGGTCTTGGAGAGCTGCTCTTCTTGGGTTTTTCCCACACCACAACGTCATTTCTTGGAGCTTCATACATGTTGTCATTAAGCTTATTTGGAAATTTCATTGTATGGCCTTCTCTCACAAGTTTTATCCCCGTGCAAGTGTAACCTCGAATTCTCTGTGCTACTTTCTCTTCATATATCCTTAATCTACTGTCTACCGTCTAGTTTAATCCTAAGCTGAAAAAAACCTTGGTTGACCTGTTTGAAGCCCATACTAAGGCTAATGACTTCCATATTGGCAACAGTGTCAACCTGCCAAGAGGATATGGTGTTCTCTGATGATTATTCTTTAATTATATTCAGCCGCTAAGATGAATCTATTTTCTGTTCTAATCTTCTGTTAACTTTTTGTAATAATTTTCTTCATCCAATAAACAAACAAAAAAAATTCAATGTTTCATTAGCAGATCTTTTACAGAGAATCAGCTATTATGAGTGTTATTTAGGAACACAAACGGTTAACATCATAGAAATTTACAACCAACCCAAGAAAAAGTACATACTCCCTACTCAAAAAAGGGTAATCACGAATGGTTCTTAATGAGTCCACCAGGGATGAAGTCTTGATGAATGCAAGGTTCCAATATCATAACGGATGAGATGGGGATCATGCCCCGGGCAAATTTGGTGGAATGGATACCCCTCAGTCCTTGACTCTTAGCCTCTCAGTCCTTGGCTCTTAGCCAAAGAGGTTTCAGTCTAAGGCTTGTGCTCCTATATCAGGTAGCTCCACCTACAGTCCTGAAATTTAACTTTTGTTTGATGGTCCTAAATGTCACAGGAGTTTGGGCACTGAAATAAATCCTTCAGGGTCAGATACAACATTCAGATGCAACCATGAAATATCAGCAGTAAATGAGAAGTCCTAAATTCAAGTCTGAGCTAGTCTGTGGAGAGTTAAACATGATATCAGAGCTACTAGGAGCTCCGAACATCTACAGGGTAACTTAAGGTATTGGAGAAATGAGCTACATCCAAACCGTAGAAGAACCAGTCACAAAAGCAATCCAATAGTTTGATGGTAAAACACTCCAACAACAAATGAAAGATAATAAATTCAAATCCTAAATAATCCATATAGAAAAATAACAGATAAATGAGATTTATGATCTCATATTGCAGGCAACCATGGGAACAATTGTGGCAAGAAGCGAGGCAAAATAGGATGATAATGAAGTTGTTGGGAATGAGGGTCCGAGAGGATATAGGGATGGGAAGATGGAATATCAATGGTCATAAGAAGACTGTGAGGGTGTATGATTCATATAATGCTAACAATGAATGGCCTGCTCGCCAAACTATATACAAGACATAATTGAGGACAAATAAGAGCCTTGAAGCAGCCACTTTCACAATTATGTTAAAATCCAATATGATTGAGAAATAACAGAAATTAAAGTCATGACAGGTTTCACAGCAGAGAACAAATGAGAATTGAAACCCAAGCTGAGCTCCCATTATTTAGAAAGTAGGATTGTCTGCTATGCATTTGTTGCCAGCAATTTGGAGCGTTCTGTGAAAAAAAAACAGAAACAATTTGATGTCCCTCATTCTGAAAATCTTTTGGTTTCTAAGGAGACATTAAGTCTATTTCTTCGTATTCGAAAACCAAGCTGACCATGAATACCCTGTAATCTACTCTATTAGGCCTCCTAAATAGGTCTGTCTCAAAGAATGATTTGCCCACTACGTATTTATCCCTCCTTTTTGTGACTTCCAGGAACTGGGAGAGCTTAATTTTTTTGGAGTAAACTTGGTTTGCACTGTCAAATACATGTTAATAATTAATGCTCTCTTCAACAAATGGAACAGAGGCATCACTTTAAAGTTCAAACATACTATGAGCCTCATACATTTGAAGTAAACCCTGAAATTATATGGATTTGCTGAGCATGCATGCTGGGGAGATGCATACGGCACCTCTTGAATTCGTAGGAACCAGCAACTATATGTACCTCCTAACCATCCAGTTTCTAATTACATTTAATCCCTAAAGATTCCTGAATGAACCATCTTACCTACACAAAGATTAAATTTATGATTTTATCACCATCTGTATAATGCTAAAAATTATGTAGTTTGGTGTTTGGCGGATGGTGATATTGAATTGATATGTAAAGATCGTTATAATGTGCATACGATGAAGTGCTGTGAATCTGTTATTATTGTGTAGTAAGACTTGGGATAACAAGACTGTAGCAATAGTATATTCATGGTCTTGTGCTTTCTTTTATTTTTTATTACGGTGTCTGGGTAGAGCTTTACACTTGAGTAATCAAGGAAAACACCCTGAGACCCTATGGTTAAATGGGGAAAACTAACATGTTTGAGTCAAATTATGTAGCGATGAGTATCCTCGTATTACAGAAGAACTGAGTATATATAAATAAATGTACAATCACCTAAATAAAGTGAATATTAAGTGGATCATTCAAACTCATAAAAGGGAATTGGTTTTCTCATTATACTACATAATCATATTTTCTTTCTAAAAAAAATTTAAAAAGTATTGACTGGCTGAAACATGACGAATTAAAACCAATAGCAGGATTGAACTTAATCAGGAAAAATCAATGAAGTAATCTAAAAACATGCCATAAGCTATGTAAGATACATAATTATCTTATTAACTATTTCCAAAAGGCAATTGTTCAGGTGATAATGCCATTATTGTATAGTGTGCCCTTTCAATTTTATTAAGAGACAATACCAATGTTGTATAGATTGTCACTACATAGGTGAATTTGAGGTTCTTACAGATCATTGAGTTGGTAAGCTAGTTGTTATCCTCAGTCTGAAACTTGATTTGGTTACCCTTTGATGAATTTAGGATTTGAAATTCCCCAGACTAGGTTCTCAAACACACAGAACACTAAGCCCATCTGGATGATTGGCACTCGGTGGGGTTCAATAGAATTTTGGGCTTTTAGTATTCGGACATGGAATGATTTCTTCAATGATTAGACTCCAACAAAGAAATCATCTCCAGGTCTTGATGTACATTCCTGCTGAAGAATTTCTTTGTAGCCGAGCTGGAACTTTTCATGATAGCACTGCTAGAGAATTTCTTTGTAGTGAAAATGAAACTTGGTGTCTAAATAAACCTTAAACTACGCTGATACAGAAGATTATGCCCCTGCCATGTTTTTCTCCAGTCACTCACAGAAAATGAACTCAACAACAATCCTAAGGCTTATTCTTTAATCTGAACCATTAAGTCTCCACAGAATAATAGATACAAGCAGAACCTGCATGATAGAGCGTGTAGATATATGCTGCGAGCAATGACTTGAAATAAAAATAAGAAGTCAAAAACATATCTTGACCACAGGCTGTTTAAGTAAAATAAACAAGATAAACAGATAAATAAAAATGATTTCAGACTGCTTGCAAAAATTGCAGTTGAATATTCATTGTCAAGGATTTCGTTCCACATAAGTACCTCTCCCTACAACCTGAAAACTTCGCATCCATGTCGCGACAGCAGCGCCTTCTGGCCCTCAGACACACAAGAGGAAGGAGGAACAAGTTTTCTGAGAGAGGGTCTGTAGAACACCATCCAAGCCAGTGCATCCACATTCACACATTTGCAGTCCTTCAAATTCACCCGTCTCAGCAACCTGCAGTCTTCCATCACCTTCTTAAGCCCAGACTCTGTCACTCTCGAGCACCCTTCCAATCCCAGCCTCAAAAGACATCTGCAACTTCTACCAACACCCATCAGGCCAGGATCAGTAAAACCTGATCCCTCTACCTGCAACTGCTCCAAATTCCTGAACCCCTCAAAACCCTCAATTCCTAGGCTCATAACCTGTCTACACCCTTTCAACACCAGTTTTTTCAATTCAAGGCAGCCTTTGCTAATAGCCCTCAGTCCATTATCAGTCACCAGCAAACAGTGGCTCACATCGAGAGAAACCAAACGTGGGCAGAGTATTGCAATGCATTTCAATGTTACATCCCCAACAGGCTTATTCCATGCAATCTTCAGAGACTGCAACTTACAGCACTTCTGACCAGGGGCCATGCTTGAATTCATGCCCCATCCTAAACCAGTGCTCTCCATCTCAAGCTCTACTAAATTCTTGCAATTCTTGAGAAGGCAAAAGAAGGTTGAATCTGTCAGCAGGGAACAGTAATTCAGACAGAGGTATGTTAGATTAGGCAGCCTCTGCACAATGACCTCCATTATTTCATCTGTCAAGCAATGTGCACCCTCCAGATTTAGGTGAACCAGGTTTGGACAAAGTCTAGAGAGCCCCAAAATCCCTGCTAAAGTCATGCCCTTGCACCGAGCCAAAATTAGCCTTGTGAGTTTCAGTTCTGCCAGACTTAGCAGTAACTCATCCGATATATGCAGCAGAGAAAGATCAAGACACTGCAGGCTAGTGGTGCTGGCGAAAGATTTTATTGCAGACTGGGAAATTCTGCCTCCATTGACAGCCAAAGAAGTCAATTGTGGGCACTGGGAAGCAATCATTTCTAGGCCTATATCGCTGATAAGTGGACAGTCGAACAATATAAGCTCTTGCAGATGTCTGCAACCCCATGACAGGGCAAACAGAGCAGCATCAGATAGAAAATAATTACCTGAAACATTCAGAATTTTAAGACACTGAAGCTGTCCGGCCAGGGCTTCAATTCCTGCATCGGTTATACTTACATCGTGAAGAGGCCTCAAAGCGGCAGTATATGAGATATCCAGCTGTTCAAGATTGGGAAATGCTTCCGCAATGGTTGCAAGGTCTTCGTCACGGAGAAGATGAATTCTGGAGCAGTTTAAAGACCTCAAAGAATTTTCACAGCTTTTGCCCAGTTGGATAATGGCTTCGGTAGGCAGGGCCATCTGGCCTTGGATACTGAGAGCCCTCAGCTGCAGTCCTGAACGAGCTATGTCTGCAAGAGGGCGTGCAAGATTCCCATGGAATTTATGCAGATCAATCTCTTGCAGCCCATAAAATCTTCTCAGAATCCGAGGTAAACCCCCATGGATCATCCCAAGTGATGTGCTGGAAATCTTGATAGAAGGCCTAAGGCGGTTGGACATGAAAAGGAACTGTTTACATGCAAGTGAGACAGAAGCCCACTGGCTTGGCTGTGTGAGATGCCTGAAAACAATCTCCCAGCAATCTTCTGGCAGTTCTTTGCATTCATCTCCCATTCTGATTCAAAATATCAAATACCCAAGTGCATGATTCAAAGAAAAATCTTGGGTTTCATGACGAAGAAATCAGCAACAATTTGGGGTAAACCAACAACATATCTGTCGAACAGGGTATCATCAAACATGGTTTCTACACTTTCTAAACCTATTCGAAAGATATAAATGATTTAGGTATCCAAAAAAGGCAAGTACCTATAACTGATTCAAAGAAAAATCTCGGTTTTAATTATCTCAAAACAAACACTACCGCACAAATTTGTGGGAATCATACAACATTTATCGGACAAGATGCCTTATCTATTCTTCATACTTTCTAAAAGCAATGATTTAAGGCGTCAGAAAAAGAATTTATTGGATTTCGTCATCTCGAGACACTGAAAACAGAACTAGATTCGGGTGAATCAATGCAACGTTTATCATACTTAGTATAAACAAACATTGATTTATATTCTAATTCTACCTATTAAATGAAAAATACTGATTTGATCATCTTCAAGCCAATGAAAACGGTAGCAATTCTGGTCGACTAAATCGAAGAATTTATCATACTTATCATTAACAAACATGACTCCTAATCTTTCCCATCGTTCATCCTAAAAATCAACGATTTGGGTGTCTGTTAAATAGATTTGGACTCCTTGGAAAACGATTTGGAAGAAAGAAAAATGGGTGGATCACTTAATTCAGTCTAGAAAAGCACTGGATCTACTCCAGCACACCAGAAGTATTATAAAACCAATTGTAAACCGTTGGCGGGATTGTTATTAATATATATAACACTCGTCATAAACCAGTTTGTGGGATATATATAAATACATATATTCATTTCGCTTTCGCTGACATTTGTTCTTTCTGTTTGTATTCTACAATCTGATAAGAGGCCGGGAAATTTTAAAGAATAAAAAAATCAGGCATACCAGGAAATCCACTAACAAGGTATGTGGAATGATAATGAACGATGGGCAAATATTGTCAATTAGTGCAGTAAGAGATTGGTTGTATGAGTTTTGCTGTTGATAGGCATATTACAATGGGAGTTATAGATTTATTCCAATGGAGCAGGTTATATAAAATCTAATTAGATTTTTTTCAAAGGATAAGATTAAATAAAAATAAAAATATAATGATGTGATAATATAATTAAAATTATTTAATTTTAATATTTTTTATTTGTAAAAGAGTTTAATGAAAATATAATAATATAATAGACGTTGTGATAGGTTTAAAGTCAAGATTTATTCATGATTACATAAGAATTTTTTAATTAGTCTAGAGATTTATGGTACAAAATTTATCTCTAAGTTAAGATATTTTATTATCAATAGTAAATGATTGTGACAATAATTATAATTAATTGATGAATTTGATTTTTAATGAATAAATATCTAAAATGTATAATAAACAATAAAATCTATGTAATTTAAAATTAGTAATTAAATTGAATGTGTTAATAGAAAAGTCAAAAATGTCAAATGAATATATTCAATTATTTTTTATTAATAAGTAAAACTAATAATAGGGATTTATAATTTCAATCATTATCATTATTTGCATTATCTTTATTGCCAATATCATCACCACAATTGGAGTAATCGTCCCTTGTCAAATCTTCTTTGACATGTAATTCATTGTCAACAAAATATGTACAAAATATACTTATAAATAAAAAAAATTGAAATTATTTCTTTTAAATTATGTATTTATAAGTGAATATATGATAAACTCAATTATAATGAGATATGTATGTATGTGTGTGTGTGTGTGTGTGTGTGTGTGTGTGTGTGTGTGTGTGTGTGTGTAGATGTGAATATATATAATAAACTTTATTGCAATGATATGTATATATGTATTTATGTAGGTACGCAGGTAGGTAGGTATGTAAGTATATGTGTATGGACGTATATGGATGTGTGTATGTGTGTGTATGTGTATCTATATAAGGTAAGAATTATTGAAGTAATTATAGATAAAATGAAAGAATTAACACAAAATTCAATTTATTCTCATAATGGGGTTTACAAATCATGACAAAATGTTGCATGATCACGATTCATGGAGGTGGGGGTTAGAAGAGTGAACCAATGGTCGATAGAGCTAAAAATAAGTGGCATTCATTGCATAGCAATAGCCTCAAACTAAATTTTGACAATACCTTGTAAGGCAACTCAAGGGCTTCAAGTACTAGGTATATTATTAGAGATAAGGTTGACAACTTAATCTAGGCCATCTTAAAGAATCTACAGTAAGTGAAGTTGCAAGCTCTCTATATAAGATGCACGTTCTATAAGGAAAGAGGCATAGATAGCATAGATATTGAGGGGGGCTCACTATCAAGTATTAATGAAATATGGAATAACATAAGTATTTCCAATCGAAAAGTTAAGAACATCATTGAATTGATATGGTTGATCCTCAAAAAATTAACTAAATATTTAATAAAGAATTGTTATTGGGAGATAAACAAAATTGTGGCATTTTATTGAGTAATCAAAATATATAATAATGGCAAACACTTAGTGTGCATGGAGCAACATCATCCCAATTGGATATGATGGGATTACTATTGAAATAAAGAAATATAATATAGGACTTGCTGGTGATCTAAGTTGTGGGTCCTAAATACCTAAGGCTAGATATTATTTGAAGTGTTAAACATCTCAAATTCAAGAAGAATACCATAGAATGCATATTATAGCTGGGGAACTAAGACAGTCAATTATTGAGGCGGGTAAAAACTCCTTCATTTATAGCTTTATTGAATAAAGGGGGGGTTCCATAAGGTGTTGCAATAGATATTCTAATTTTTTCATGGATAAGGATAAGATTAAATAAAAATAAAAATATAATGATATAATAATATAATAATAATTATTTTATTTTAATATTTTTTATTTTTGAAAGAGTAATAAAAATATAATAATATAATGGATGTTGTGATAGGTTTAGAGTCAAGATTTATTCATGATTAAGTAAGAATTTTTGAATTAGTCTGGAGATTTATGATACAAAATTTATCTCTAAGTAAATTTAATATTGTATTATCAATAGTAAATGATTGTGACAATAATTATAATTAATTAATGAAAATTGATTTTTATGAATAAATATGTAAAATGTATAATAAACAATGAAATGTATGAAATTTTAAATTAGTAATTAAATTGAATGTGTTAATAGAAAAGTTAAAAATGTCAAATAAATATATTCAATTATTTTTTATTAATTAGTAAAACTAATAATAGGAATTTATAATTTCAATCATTATCGTTATTTACATTATCTTTATTGTCAATATTATCACTCTTGTCATCACAATTGCAGTCATCGTCCCTTGTGAAATCTTCTTTCACATGTAATTCATTGTCAACAAAATATGTACAAATTATATTTATAAATAAAAAATTTAAAATTATTTATTTTAAATATGTATTTATAAGTGAATATTTGATAAACTCAATTATAATGAGATATGTATGTATGTATGTATGTGTGTGTGTGTGTGTGTGTGTGTGTGTGTGTGTGTGTGTGTGTGTGTGTGTGTGTGTGTGTGTGTGTGTGTGTGTGTGTGTGTGTGTGTGTGTGTGTGTGTGTGTGTGTGTGTGTAGATGTGAATATATATAATAAACTCTATTGCAATGATATGTATATATGCATTTGTGTAGGTACGTAGGTAGGTAGGTATGTAAGTATATGTATATGGACGTATATGGATGTATGTATGTGTGTGTATGTGTATCTATATAAGGAAAGAATTATTGAAGTAATTATAGATAAAATGAAAGAAATTAACACAAAATTCAATTTATTCTCATAATGGGATTTACAAATCATGACAAAATGGTGCATGATCATGATTCATGGAGGTGGGGGTTAGAAGAGTGAACCAATGGTCGATAGAGCCAAAATCAAGTGGCATTCATTGCATAGCAATAGGCTCAAACTAAATTTTGACATTACCTTGTAAGGCAACTTGAGGGCTTCAAGTACTAGGTATATTATTAGAGATAAGGTTGACAACTTAATCTAGGCCATCTTAAAGAAACTACAATAAGTGAAGTTGCAAGCTCTCTATATAAGATGCAAGTTCTATGAGCAAAGAGGCATAGATAACATAGATATTGAGGGGGGCTCACTATTAAGTATTAATGAAATATAGAATAACTTAAGTATTTCCAATTGAAAAGTTAAGATCATTGAATTGATATGGTTGATCCTCAAAAAATTAACTAAATATTTAATAAAGAATTGTTATTGGGAGATAAACAAAATTGTGGCATTTTATTGAGTAGTCAAAATATATAATAATGGCAAACACTTAGTGTGCATGGAGCAACATCATCCCAATCGGATATGATGGGATTACTATTGAAATAAAGAAATATAATATAGGACTTGATGGTGATCTAAGTTGTGGGTCCTAAATACCTAAGGCTAGATAGTATTTGAAGTGTTAAACATCTCAAATTCATGAAGACTACCATAGAATGTATATTTTAGTTGGGGAACTAAGACAACCAATTATTGAAGTGGGTAAGAACTCCTTCATTTATAGCTTAATTTAATAAAGGGGGGGTTCCATAAGGTGTTGCAATAGATATTCTCACAAAAAATAACTAATTACCTTAAAACAAACCATCCCTGCTACATAATGTGCACCCTTTATTTGTCACTTCATGCTTGTATGTTGACCTATAATATTCAAGGTCAGTCACCTTAATAAAGTGGAAAATTTAACACATGAATGTTTGAGAGCTTGTTTTCTAAAAATCCCTTATGCTATTATATACATTCAAACATGGCAATAAAAACACACTAAAGTAGATTAAACTAAAAGATGTTTATATTAAGTTGTCATGGTTTTGTTAGGATAATGGTGAAATGGAACTAGTAGAAGACTAATACCTTTATCCAATTGGGTGACAAAGTTTTGCAAATTTGTAAAGACTATGATGAAAGGTGATACCTTAATCAAGATATCACAAAAGATTATGCTTTTCAAAATGCACTAGTATGTTGTTCTCTACATATACATTCAAAAAAAATATAGATGTTTGCATAATATTAAATGAGTCTACTTGAAAATCCATGAGTGTACCATGCTTTTTTATTATTCTAGGAAGATACATCTTAAAATTATTATGATGACTTTATAGTTTTCTAGCTAGCCAACTAATTAATGCACGTCCAAAAATATATATTACACACATGAAGACACTTACTCAAGGTTGATTATACCTATAACCATTCACTCTGGAAAGATTACAATATGTTATTACAAGTTTGGGATGAACTCATATTGTTACAATAGAAAAATACAATACCTAGATTTGAAACCATGAACCCTAGGGTTCTACTATGTCATTTTTTTCTCTTTTCTAAGTTCCCTTATTCTTCTCATTTTTTATCCTCCTCTAAATGAAAATATTTTTTTTCCTTAACACCCTAGGAGAAGAACACTAGATCCATCATGAATTCATAGACCTATTATTGGCATGATTCAAAAAGAATGCTTACACCCATCAAGTGTCATTTCCCTAGAAAATATGTGATAAAATACACTATAAATCTATCCAAGTGTACCATGAGAGCATGGATAATTGTTCCATATATCTAAAAATATTTTGCATTAATGGAATAAGTGGTCATGATGTTTCAAACAAAAAAGAGTCATGAAAGTGGTAAGAATTGTCATCATAATTCATCTACTACATTAATTATTATGTGCATCTTCTTCCATTTTCTAACACTAGAAATGCATGTGAATCTATAAATTTATAGTTAACATTAGTTTCTAGTAGGAAAATCCTTTTGGAGTGGTTCAAGGTTATATCAAACTTCATTTACAGTGGCATAGAAGTTTAAGTGATAGGTAGGGGCAAGCTTCAAGGGTTTCAAAGTGTTTTAGGTTATCCACACCCTCTATATAATTAAAATGTTTATCAAAAGCCTAACACCAACACTTAGTCATTTATACTTCATGTCAAAGATGTGGGCAACCCTTTGCCTTGTTGGGGTCAAGGAAACTCTCACCTCATGCCTTTGGTCAAAATGTTGGGAGTTGGAGGTGGAAAGGAGCTTATGACATGGATGTAGGGAGAATGGAGGAAATGTGAAATTCCAACTCGATTAGAAAATATAACAAGCTATCAGGTGGTGGAGTTTGGAGGAACTAAGAAAAGAGCACCGATGAATAGGGTAAAGTTTCCAAATCTAAAAGGATATGAAATAATCAACAAGATTAAATATTTAAGCATACCTTGGAATAGGAACCCAACTTAAGGGGTTGTCACAACTCTAACTTTAAAAGACTAAGGAATTTTAGTAATGAAAACATGATGTCAACATGACATCGGCAAGTAAAGGGGAACACACAACCTTAATAAAAGATAATTTTAGCATTAGAGTTTTGAGTTAATAAGAAAAGCATGTTTCGAAGGGAAAGTCTAAAAGTTCAATAAAAATATTGGAATGTTGCCCTGTCATTAAAAAGCATTTGTCTTGGAAGATTAATAGTGGTAGACTTGTAGATTTTTGGGAGCACTCCTAGGAGGGTTATATCCCAATGAAGGATGTGGAGGGATTGGATAATGGTATGGAAGAGTTGAAAAGTAGATTTGGGGTTAAATTTGTGGATTATGTGATACAAGATCCTTCCCTCATGGGGGGTAGTTGTAAATGGATCAATATCGAGGATCTGTCAATCTCTCAAAAAATCAAGGAAACTTTTTGAAATGAGGGAAAATCAAGAAATATAAATATAAATACAAAAGTTGACAAGAATTTTTGGAGTAGATTGAGTCTGGAAAATATCCAAAAAGATTGGGTTACCAAACTCAATAGGAGCATAGGAATCCCAATTGGCCAACATGGGCATGTTGGTAGCAACCAATTTTTCCAAAGGTTGGTTCCTTTTTGTGGACTACATTACACAAATGAATCCTACTAGGTGAATTCCTAGGAACCAAGTGTTGGCAATTGACACTCATCCAATGGATTTTAGTGCATGGATAATGGATTAGGGTTTTCATTGATGGCAACTCTCCTTAGAAATCCTATCCGGTAGTCATGGATTTCAATATCCGAAAGAGGAAGTGATCTGGTAATTCAAGATAAGCAAAGCACTTTTGGTCCAGAATCATTGTAGTGATTAGATTCGAGCATGAGATGATAGGGCTGACATGTAAAAATCACTTTTGTCATTATTTGGTTGATCCGCATATGTTTTTGGTGATCCGGTCTGATTCGACACCCGGTTACACGTTACATTGCATATTATGCTTGATCGACTTAATAAATGTTTATTTTATGGTTGTAGATGTATATGACCGATGTAGAAGATCGTTTTGGTGAAGATATGAACTAGTTGTGATCGAGAAACCCTTTTGATACAGTTTCACGAGTGCATTCTTGATCTGGTAGTTGACTCAGAAGCAGAACAGAGCAAAGTTGCAGAGGTGTTACAATCAAACCTTATGCACTTAACCAAAACTCATCCAGACATTGTTTGATGCTATTTTGGAGTTCAATAATTGTAGTTATCATTGGAATTGATCTGTAAATCAATGAGACTTCCATATTGTAATTGAACCTTTGGTTCTAGCCAGTGTGCCTAAATGCAAGTGCATTCCCCTCATGTAATATTTATGTACTCTTGATCACAGTATATGAATATTGTGGGTTCCAATCCCATCGTGGTTTTTCCCTTTCCGGGTTTCCACGTAAAAATGTTGGTGTTATGGTTTTGTGGCTGATTATCTTGTGTATCTATATTTTCCTTTCTTGCATTTTCTTCTAGTGGTCTAAGAATAAGTTTGAAAGTTTATTTACCAGTATAACACTGATTCACCCCCCCTCTCAGTGTTCCTTGATTCCAACAATTGGTATTAGAGCTTAGTTCCTCTGAGGAAGCCTAACCATTTGAGGAAGGTCCAGGAGATTGAATCAATGGATTCCAGTCTACAGAGACAAATTTGTGTGGCACTTGAGGATCTTGATACAATAAGAAATGAAATAATCTCCTTAGAGAGAAACTTGAATGCAGTAGAAGACTTCATTAATGATTTGAAGGATCAAGTAAACACTTCAAGAGATGAGAGGAAAGAGATGATGGTCAAGCTGAAGGAGAAAGAATATCAAAGCATGGAAAATCTAGACAAAGCTGATGAATGTGACAAGCTATCTAGAGAGAATGTTGTATTAAAGAATGATACGCAATCCATTGTGATGAAGCTGACTAGGGATATTGAAGACCAGAAGAAGAATGAAGAAAGTTTGACTCAATCATTGAAGGACAAAGAAGATGAATGCTTCAGGCTTACCTATGAGAATGATTAGTTGAAGCTTGAGTTGACCCAATCAAGGAATAATGGTCAAGAACTTGAAAGACAAATTGTGTCCCTAAGAGATGAACTTTCTATTGCAAACGAATACAAAGACAAATTCAATGCCATCTTAGAAAGGCTTGATGAGATGCTGGAAAGTCAAAGACATAGAAAAGATATGAGAGGACTTGGATTTGAGAAAGGTGAATCCTCTGGTTCTGGATAGAGCAATGCAAATCCTAATCATAAGAAGAGCAAGAATCCTCCGGTAAGACAACCTAATGCCCATAAATTCAATGTTAGATGTTTTACTTGCAATAATTTTGGTCATATGGCGAATCAATGCAGAAGTAGGATGAATAATGAAATGAATAATATGAACAATGGTCCTACCTTTACCGGTCAGTGTTTCATATGCAATAATTTTAGTCACAGGTCAAATATGTGCAGAGAAGTCATGAATAATTTTCAGAATAAGAGATGTTATGCTTGTGGGATTTTTGGACATTTCTCTAACCAATGCAGGATGAGACCAAATTAGATAAATTTCAGACCTATGCAGAGAAATGTTGTTTGTTGTGCATACAACAAAACTGGTCACATTGCAGAAGTGAGAATAATGATCTGACAAACAAAGGGAAATCAGATGAGAAAGGCAAAGAAAATGTAGAAGAGATCAAGAACAAACATGAGAAGATGTTGGTTAGAAAAGATGAACCCAAGGCAGAAAATGGATCTGCACCTAAATCCGGTGCAGGATCTTCATCCGGTAACTAAGGCTTTCAGCCTTAAGGAGTTGCATCTTCATTCACAATCTTCCAGAACCCCCAGGAGAGATCTGTGATCGATCAAGGTTGATTGCAGATGCTTGGAGATGATTATCCAGAATTCTTCATGTCGATCTTGACATCGGGTTGATTGGAGTATGCTAAATAGGACATCCACTTGAACTTCACAGTGGCATTTATTTCAACTTAAAGTTAGGGTTTGCGAAGTTAAAAAGGGTGAAATATGAATCATTTCTCACATTGCGAACAAAGAGTTGAAGTTGTAGAGCGAGATGAACCAGTTTCCAAGGTGATCAAAAGGCTAAAATTCATTCGATGAAGAGTTCTTGTCCATCTGATAGAAGAAAGAGGTATTTACTGAAGCATTTGAACCCTAAATTTCTTGAAATGGCATCTTCTTCTATTGATACACCTTTGGTAGTAGAAATTTCTTAGAGAGATAGACCACAATTCAAGAGACACCCATTTAAGTTTGTTGAGGATGACCCCAACGACCTGCTTTTTCATCTATTCCATACAAAGTTTTACATGTTGATGATGTGAGGGCATACATTCAATGTTCAATTGAGGAGACCGGAAATAAAGACATCTTAACCCTGTATACTGAGCAGATAATGGATAAATTTGGAAATCCCAAGTCGGAATACACACAGTTGTAGAGGAAGGGCTTCATGTAGTTTGTTTACTTCTCGACATTCAATGAGGATGAATGGGTGAGGTACATTCTAAGTCATGTTCATGATGATTTTATCTGGCTGGATAAACCATACAAAATAACCAAGCAGGCAATCCATGCAGTCACATACCTGAATCAAACCAGTGGAAAATTTAATCTGAGGAAGGTAACGAATCCTACCATTACAAAGATAACCAGTGCTCAATTTGACAGCAAATCTATGACCATTAATGATATCTTGGAGCATGATGTGAGATTTACATCAATGATCATTGGCTACAAACTCTATCAGTCTAGCAGATTGAATTTTGTCTCCAGTACTATGATATATGCAGCCTATCAGATGGTAAAAGAGGATATGCAGTATGATTTGTGCATAGTTCTTCTTGAAGAGCTCCTCAGCAACTTGAAAAAAATCAAAACTAACAAGAATAATGTCTTCAAATTCGGTTCACTAATTATTTGTCTAGCCTTGTATTTCATGAATGAGATCCTTGCCACAAGCAGAGTTGAATGGGATTATGACTTACCGGTGGAAACTCGGATCAAACAAGGTTTGCATAGATTGGGAAACAAAGAGAATTAGACAGCTGCCCTGTGGATCTTCTTCCAAATCTTTCAAGGCTGAATGAAAAATAGAGTAAGGATCCCTAAGGAGGTAGTAGACAAATATACAGACTCTATTTATTTCATGTTAGATAAGGACTAGTGCCATATGGAGGCAGTAGAGCCTAGAACAATGTAAATAATGTCGATGGGTTATGAGGTAGATGCTCAAACTCTTGAAGCCTATGCTCAACATCTTTTGAGTAAACTGATTGACCCTTCTGAAGAGAAATTCAGGACATTCAAAGAAAAAGATATGGAGTTACATAAGAAGTTCACTCAACCAGAAAAGAAGAGAAAAGTAACATAAGCAAATGGGTTTCACCAAAGAAGCTATTGTTGGTTCCCAAATCAATAGATTCTAAATCCTAGAGAAATAGCCAGTGACTCATAAACACATCTAGGATTGGGTTTGGCCAATGAGCAATATTTAGCACTAAGGCTGCAATCTTTTGCTCTTTAGGCTCTACAAGAGCTAGGTGGGTATCCTTATAGCAATGTTATACACATTTTGGCTTTATATAAACAAACATTGCCTTGTATAGCAGATGCTTTCAATGAAAATATACCAAGGAAAAGTATGATATACTACAAATTTTGGCTTGAACCTTAGCTTGTATCAGTTTGCTTGCATTGAAATCAAGCTCTAATCTATTCTACTCCTAATGTAGAAAAACTAAAAAATGGAATTTAAAAGGTGAAATAAGAATGTGAAAATGATCCTAAAACTTAGAAAAGTATGACCAGTGCCTATTCAAGGGGAATACAAAGTCAAATAACAGACCTAAAGACAAACAATATCATAGTATCAACATTAAAATCCAATACTAATCATTCAAGACTTCCTTAAAATGCTCAAATTGAGAATGCATCCACAACTTCCTCTCAATACCTCTCACACAGATGTTGCAGTATTCAAGACAAAATTTAATTCATTTTACTTTAAATGAAACCTATCAAGATATACACATTCTCCATTAGAGAAGAGAAGTTGAACATGTCATTAACATAACAACTCATACAACACAATACAAGAGATATGAGAAAGAAAAAATGAATGTTCTCCTTATTGATTTTTAAAATAAAATTGATACATTCATGATAGATTTCTATGCTCGATAAACCTGCAAAAGACTAACTATCATTATATTGCTTCAGAGCTATCCTAGTACATACTAAGCAAAATTTTAGAATCCTTCCTCTTGTCCCTGGATTCCCTTTTATAACATAAGGGAGCAAAACAAGCCTCGGGCCAAGAAGACACATGTCAAAGTAAAATTACAATCTGCCCTAAGGCCTTTTGTCCTTGTTACCCTGCGTGCACTATTCTCTGTTGGATTATAAGCGGGGGGTTGAGAGGGCATCATCCTGGAAGCTTTAGATTGCAGGTCTATAAAATTGCCTTTTCACTAGTACTTTAACATCTGCTCCTATCATGATCTGCAGTACAGCTTGGCGTCTAGTAGTAGGTAACCTGGAGAATGGTCTTTGGCGATTGAGTACTTCTATCAATCCTCCTCAAAATTAGCAACCTACACAAAAATTTATAGTAATAAACCAGAAGGATTAAGAATAATACTCTCCCTCGAGCTTCTCTTCTTCCAAGGAGAAGTACTTTCTATGCAGTGCCTCTATCTCGTCCACTGGCCAAGTGAAACCCCTCAAACCCTGCAACTTATTTATTGCTTCCCTAGTTTTGTGGGTTGGCACAGTTGTAGCCTCCAGAGTAAATCTATGGTACATGAAATCTACCTCCATGATCTTATCAGTGATATTATAATATGACTCACTTTGGGGGGGGGGGGGGGGGGGGGGGGGTCAGAAGCCAAGGAAGTCAAAACTGAATTTATGGCATCTTGGAAGCCTTGCTTCCACTCCTCTAAGCCTTTAATTTGTCCTTCACCTGTCAAAATTGTGGGGATATCCCACTTTTTCAATCCTTGAAAAGAATCAATAATTTTAACCAATGTCTTCTTCTCATCATCAACATTAAGCAATTTTTGAATCAATAAATTGTAATTCTTCCAGGTCACCCCTACAATTTGGGGTGGAGAGGCTACATTTTTTACCACCAGCATGACCTCTTTTAAATCTTGACCCTTAGGCATCCAGGTGGCCCTAATGGGCTGATAGAATGAAAGAATTTCACCCCGTTGACTAAGGAGTTGTGAAGTCAAAGAATATGAGGTGTGCACCTTGCTCAATTTTTCAATAATTTTACCTGACACCTGCAAAATTGAAGCCTTCCTTATTTCAAAATAATTATTTCCAGCCTCATCTTTGACCCTCTGCAATTATTTATTCATCTTTTCCAACTCTTCAAGTTTAATTCCCCCTAAATAATTTGTTGTCGCCTTCTTTATTTGCTCCTTTAATGCAATGTTTTCAATGAATAACTTATTGTAATTTGCATTAAGTGTCACATGCATATCCTTCAGCCTTATATATTTTTTCTCAAGATCTTCTACTACTAGCTGAGAAAACTGGATTGCATGTGATGTGATAGCCACAGCCTCAGATGCAGTAGTGTCTTCAAGTGTCCTTATCATTGCATCCCCTATTTTTTATTTCCCACCCTATAAAACTATGGGTTTTTGAACACTTGGGGCTTTAGACTATAGAGAAAAAACCTTTATGCTTATGCTAACCCTTGACCCATTCTCTCCAAACTCTCTAGCAAAATTGGGGTCCTTCTGTTGCATGATTTGATCTAACAAGAAAATCTTTTCAAAATCCCAGTCGGGAACAAGAAGCATGACACTATTTGAATCATCTCCATGCCCTCTTCAGGGGTGCATTTGAAACTATTCCTATCAAAATTTCTAATCTCTTCATCAGATAAATCCTTCAACTTTCCCTAAGCCAAAAGGATTTGAACTCAAGAGAGTTCACAAAACTATCATTTTCTATGAATTTCTTTGAAGCAATGATTCTTTCATCATCTATTTTCTCTATAGGAATTGTGCTAGGGATGATGGCTTTGTCTAAATCATTTAGGACTTTAGCAACCTCATCTTCATGGAATGTTTCCTGAGGGGGAGAAGGTGGTGGCACATTTGAATCAAAATCATCCTGGATATCTACAAAGTCAAACATTTTTTCTTTTCCTTTCTCAATCTTTCTGACTTGTACATCAGCTTGTCTAGAGGTCCCAGGAGACAGTTCTTCAACTGTTATTGTATGCCCCTTCACATTGTACATTGTAGGGGCTGGGTCAATTGGCCTTTCTTCAAATTTAGCCCCTTTATCCTTGGCTTCCCTTCTCTCCATTTCAATTTTTATTATATCATCTTCCTTTCTCATCATGAAAGACATCCTAGCAAAATCATTTTGAAAATCTCTGTAAAAACCTTCAAAATTGGGATCCTCTTGCCTCATTTCCCTCTCAAGCTTCTGCATGAGCTCCCATTTCTTCTTGTTCTGATCTACCTTAGCAGGGTATCATTTCTAATTAGATCCTCTCTTTCATCAAAATAATGAAAATAACCCTTTTCCTTTAGCTTATGTATCCTGAGGTCATTTATACATCCCTCATGGTCAAAATGCCTAGCTTGGGCAACCTTAAATCTTTAGTTCTTTACCAAAATGTCTTGTACCTTCTCCAAGGTATCACAACCCATAGTGTACTCTCCACAAACAATCACCCTAGGGAGGAGCATCCCCTTTTTATCTATTTTAACTTGCTCCCTCTCCATCCACATTATTTGCCAAATTAATTCAAGGAATGCTAGCCTGGGAGAGACAAAAAGTGGCAAAACATGGGGTGTCTGCTCACACCCGTAGACCCTGATCATAGTGCAGTTGCCATACAAGAAGAAATCTCCATAATTATGAATGAATGCCCCCTCTGGGTATATCATCCCCTCAGCCCTATAGCTTCTTATCCTCATAACTTTAACGACATTCTTGGGTAGCCTTGGTAACCTAACCCCAAGCCTCAATAGTACTTTCATGACAAAATGATCAAAGAAAACACAGTAATTTCCATACTTGGACCCCTTATCTCACACTTGAGTCCACCTCTATACTAGCCATGGAAGACCTATGTGTTGGCATTATGTGAACCAGTATGAGGACATGATGACATTGTATGTTGTCATTGATGTCAATATGCTGAAGAGGAGTGAACCAGTATATGTGAGAATCAGTATAACACTGTGAACCGGTATATGTGCCAAAGTGAAGCGGTGTGTTTGTTTAAGGTGAACCAGCATGGGAACCGACACATGGAAGCTTTGTATGACTACCAGTTGGTAGTCTCAACTTCAGGGTTTCCGATTGAAGTGCTTCAAGCATGTGTGGCTCAACCGATGACTTTGTGTGATGAGTTAGCATTGTAACAAAGAACAGATCATGTTGCCACGTCAGCCTTGTGTGTGTGAATGATCTTGCATGAAGGAGATTGTTCCTATCTACCTCGGGAATGTGCAAAGTTTGTAAACAGTGATAACGTGTGATGGGTTATTAGTTGCCATGAAATCGGTGGAAAACAAACGATGGAGAACATCTTGAGATTGGTTCAAGACTATTGCATTTAATGCAATGTGCTCAATGGTCAGGATTGAACCATTTGAATTGCTTAACCTAACAGGTTTAAGGTTTAGGGTTTATGCTACCAACCTATCTGTTTCCTATAAGGTTGATGTTGTGTTTCTTTCTGAGGTTGTTGGCAAAAGTTGTGTGTGAGTATCCAAGAGAAGAGATACGTGATTCTTGCCAAACCAAAAGAGAGAAGTGATACCTGCAGAGTGTAAGTGCAAAAGGTGAAGAGGAGCTAAAGTGGATTTGCATTGGCATAAAGTGTTGTTACCAGATCATTGTAATACATGTTGATCTCTAACCACTTCAACAGTTGGAAAATCCCTTAGCAAGGTAGCTTTAACCGGCTTACTGTGAATCCTTTAACAGGGTGACTCAAAACCATTGAGTTCTTGAAATCCTCTAACAAGGTTTAACCCTTAACTGGGTATTCTAGCCATCCCTTAACTGGGTGATCCCTAACAGGATCAGTTCCTAACAGAACCTATTGTATCAGTCTTTAACTGGACAAGGCTCCTAACAGAGCAGACTTCTAAAGAGTTCAAAGACATCTTGTGGGTATTCATCCCCACCGTGGTTTTTCCCAGTTGGGTTTCCACGTGAAAAATCTGTGTGTCAGGTGTGGTGATATTCTTGTGATGGCTTGAGTAATTTGTGTCTAAAGGTAAATCATGTTGATGTAGCTGGTTATATATCTTTTGATAATAGATCACATGTTCATGCACTAGGGTGAAATGGAAATGAAGTATTAGATTGTATGAGAAGATAAGTGTCAACCGGTTTATGCTTGTCTCAGTTACTCTGAGTTTTGCCGATTGTACTCTATTTAAGATCGGTGTTACTGTTTGTCTACCAAAGCATAGTGTCTGCTGGCAAACTAGTTTAATATTGTGTTTTTGTCTATACTGATTCACCCCCCCCTCTCAGTACCGGTTTGATACTATTCGTTCATTATTGAGTTATCACTATGTGGGGGTCATTTGTCCTTATACTCAATTCTTGACCCCAGTAAGCCCTGTTCTGATAAAGAATCATATGACATAATAAAGAATAATGTTTGAATTTCAATTTCTCATCTTTATTCCTTGCTCCCATTAACCCCTCATGTAGCTTGTCATGAATAATGGCCGCAAAATCATATAGCTCATTTATTGATGGGTGTTGGATATTGATGGCAATCATCATGAAATCTATGGGCATTGAGTAAGCCCACAATCCACTCCAAGGACATGTCCTAATGCATAGTAGGTCTTAACAAAATAGGGTTCAAAGCATTCTAATCTAAAAGGCTCCTTTTTAGATGGCAGGACATAATTCTATGAATTCTTATAAAGTTTCCTCATAAAATAAGGAACAAGGTCCTTTCTATACCTATCTCTCTTATATGGGCAATCCCTTTGCATATTGCCTTTGTTGATGCCCTTGAGGGTAGACCCATCTAGACCAAAACATTCAACAATGGCCCTATGTGATATGTCCAATAGGGCATAGCCCTCTGCAGTTCTTATAGTCTGACTTGGGGAATCATAAGCATTGGCTAGCTCTCTTATCAATATAGGATCAACAAAAACATTTGGCACTACTAACTTTCCCAAATTCAGTGTCCAAGGATTGGACACTAGGACAAGCTTATCTCTGTCGCCATGAAAGGAATAAAATATATCCCACCCCCTTTCCTTTTGGAATGCATCTCTGCATCCTACCTCCTTATCATTAAAATCCATTCTGATGCTATCATTCATGGAGGACCCCTCAAACAATTCTAACAGGTCCTAATGAAGGTTTCTTGTTTGTCCGGTTTGCCTCTTTGCAACCTCTTCTAATTTTTGTTCAACTTCATGCTGCAATTCTTCTATAGTCATTGCAGGAGAAAGAGGGGTAGTAGGCACTATTGCTGGTTTCTCTATCTGAGCTGATGATTCTCCTTTAGATGTTTTTCTAGGCCACTTTGTAGCTTTGGGAGCTGGCTTTTTTGCAGGAGCAGTTTCTTTAGTCTTCTCTTGAGGGTTATCTTTCTATGTAGTTTTCTCTTGAGGAATTGGGGTTTCCTCAGTGAGAGGGTTATCTGCGGCAGGGACATTTTCTGCAAGAGGAGGGGCTTCAGTGGCAGGTTTCTCAATAGGGGCCTTTTGGGCAACTCTTCTCCTCTTCTGCATTGATTTCCTAGCTTTAGGAGGGGGGCAGGTTCATCCGAAGACTCACTATCAGAGACAATAGTGATAGTCTTTTGGATTGTCTTTCTTTTTTGCTTTGTGGCCTTTTCCTTCTGAGGGGAGCTTGCTTCGGCCTCCTTAGACATTCATGAGGAAATTTGAGGGTTTGGTTCAGTATCGGGAGCACTCTCAATCACTGGCATGGGCGCAATTACATCAAGGGGAACAACATGGGTAATTTCTGGCATTGCAGAGATAGCACCAATTTCAGGGACACTTTCAATAGTGGGAGTAGCAGAATCCTTAGTAGGGGAAGCCATTTTAATACTTAAAACACGGGAGAGCTTAAAAATTTAGATGCAAACACAAACCCTATAGACTTCTAGGGCACACATAAAGAGCTCTGTATATTCACAACTATAGCAGCCTAAAAAAAGCATAAGGATGGTGAAATAATCAAATTACTAGTTTCCTTTTTGCTTGGCTAAATTTGTTGAGGGGCACGCTGATTTGTTGAAACTCACTCTGCTTCTCACTCAGGAATGCTTTGAATTCTCTTTCAAATGCAAGGTAAGGGAGAAAACCGATGATTTTCTCATTTATGGCATCGCCATTAATTCATATGTGCTAAACAGAGCTAGTCGTTGGCACCAAATTTGAATTTCATCCATTGATTAGGAGATGAATGATCAAGATTGTCCTTTGACAACTCTCAGATGATGACATGGCATTCATAAAACTCTCTTGGCCACCTTAGACTTTGTCAAAAATTATATCATTTGAGCTGCTTTTACCATCTTGTGATTTTTACCATCTCCGCGGGATAAGCCTTGCTTGGATCCCTCTTGTTTTCTTATCCCACACCATCTTTTGCTATCTTAACTATCCCTGCAGGATAAGGTCCTGAGCATGTCTTCTAAGAATTTCCTTATCCCACATTGCTTGTAGTTCCTTATTTGTCTCCCTCTTGATAGCACTTTCCCTTGTGTTTTCACTCCACGTGGGATAAGCCTCTTAAGCTTATTCTCGCTTATCCCATGTCTCATCTCTTATCCCCATGGGAATGCATGGGATAAGAGATCCTTTTGATTTTGGCTTGTAACCCTTATCCCACAACTCTATTTGAATAGGCTAAAATACTTGCAGGATAAGGCTTCCTAAGAATCCTTTGATATTCCTTATCCCACGAAGCCAATCTTTACAGATGAAGAATACAACGAGACAAGCCTTTATACTTATTACCTCTTCCACTACCTCTTGTCCCGCACTGCCACTCTGATGACTTGGAGACCTTGCAGGATAAAATTTACTTTGTAACTATGAGTGATTTCTTATCCCGCAAGCTCATCTTGGTGTCTTAAAAACACCGCAGCATAAGACTTTCTTTAATGCTCCTTATCTTCCCTCATCCGGCATGATCACAGTGCACACTGAAAACTATTGCTGCCCATGTTAATATTCCTTATCCCACACGACCCTTTTGCTGCTATGAAGTGACTATGGAGTATTCCTTTGTATTTTCTTTGGACCTCTTATCCCATGGTGCTCTACCCCTTCTTCAGATTTGGGCCACAAGATAACACTTTTCCTTGAGTAGTGCTATTCCCTTATCTCGCGGGGCTAAGACATTTTGCTAAAATGCCCACGGGGTAACTTTACTCATATTTCCCTTTACATTCTTATCTCGCACAACAACGACACTAAGGTGGAAACTTAAGTGGATCTTTTGAGCACATGGAAGTTAGCCATGGGTAAAGTGATCATGCATGGGGGCCTTCCTAAGGGATTTAAAACCTTTATGTCATGAGGACTTTGCAACACTTAGGAACATAATGAAAAATTAAAAGGACTGCTATGATCCATGATTCCTAGCGCGTGGGGCCAGTGAACGAATGGCGAAGAGCCCTCCTTAAGATGACTTAAAACCAGTTCACTGGTGATCACAAGTCAACTGTAAAATATAACATGGCCCAGGAGAACAAAGAGAAAAATTTGATAGGTATATAACCTCTTTTGAAAACCCTAAACCCCTAAATTCCAACACATAGGTAGGGCCAATAAAACCATTTGTTAACATTTCGAACAAATATTAAGAAAGGTAAGGAGAAAGTAGAGGTGGAATCTAAGAAGGCTAAGAATGAACTGGTTCCCTCCTAGTCAAAGCCTAAGGAGACTAAGTCTTCTTCTACTTCAGTGAAGTCATCTACAACTCAAAGCTCATCCGAAAAAAGAGTGTTGAAGTAGAAGTAGAAGCCTAAAATAAATTATGTAGTTGTATCTCTTATTTCTTCTGAGACTGAGTTTGATGAGAAAGCAGAGAAATCAAAGAGGAAAGGAGAATTTGTGAGGGCGATTAGGAAACCGTAGTCCGGTGGTGCTCACTAGAGCAAGAGGACACAATTTGAACCCTCTTTGACTGGAAAGCCTAAAAGAGGAAGAAGGGTAAGAAGAAGGGTAAGAATAGAGTTTGATAAGGACCTTGAATCCGGCAACGTGGAAGGTAAATATACCTTTATTCCTCCATTAACTGCAAAAGAGATGACTAATGAAATTGTTAAGGATAGTAATGTTAAGAACACTAGTTTATACTATGATGATTTTGATAAAAATGAGCAAAGGGAAACTGAGGAAGCTGTTGTATTGCGTTTGCATAACTTCAACAAGTCATTAATTGAACTAGAACATAGTATTCTGAAAGGTTTGTATAATATTATTGATGCTAGAAGGCATTAAAAGCAGGCTAGATAAGGAAATGAAAGAGTCTGAATTGATAAATATCAATGCTTGCATATCTCAAGAAGAAGTTGATAATGTTATGGAGCTGGCCAACCAGAAGTAATTCAAAAGCAAAAATAGAGTGAATGGGCATATGCTTGGCAGGGTAGAGGAAGTAAGAAAAGAGATTGAAGAAATTTGGAAAAGGTTCTTAAAGGACAATCAAGTGCCAATCAATGATGATGAATCTTAGAAGGATGACACCTCTCATCCGGTAGACCAGACCTATTCAACCCTTGATGCTAAAGATAGTCAAAATCCTTTGCTTGATCATTTGGACACAGTGGAAATGAAAGGTGAAGTGACCCAAGAGATACCTAAAGTTGTTACTGCACCAAGTGGTGACACTAGTGCATAGGCTAAAGAAAAGGAAAAGGATAAAGAAGTAAAGGTTGCAGGAAGAGAAGAGGTGGATAAGGATAATGTATAGGAGGGAGAGCAGAAAACTAACAATGTCCTGGTAGTCATGGCAATTGACACTCTGAAGGACAAAGGAAAAAGAATTCTCCCACAGATCTCCATTAATTTTGATAAACCTCTTGATATTGGACGAACGTCTACAGCAGAAAGGATAATGATAGCTGCAACAGTCTAGGCTCAAGCTAGTTAGGACTTAGTGAAATCAGAGACTAGGGACAAGAAGTTGATCAAGATGTCTGTAAGTGTTTTGGAAAAGGTGGTACCAGAAGTGCAACTAGATCCAAATTCTAATTCCTCTGGTAAGCTCTTACAATTAATTAACAATATCAATACCAATTTTGAATCACTAGAGAAGGCAACCACCAAGAAGTATTGGATAGATTCAAAGAGGTGAGAACGCAGACCTTCCAGAAAATTATTGAAGACGACAGAGTTAGGTTGAACAAAGGACTACAAAATATCTCTGAGGCTTTATCTATAGGTGGTAAGATATAAAAGTCATGTCTTATATTGCCCAAGTTCACAGCTAGTATAGACAAGAAGATTAGTATTTGCCAGGGCAATCTAGCTAGAATATCACATTCATTTGATTCAAATGTAGCTCTTGCCAATAGTATTGAAGGTCAGGTGATGGCTCTAACAAATCAAATCTTGAGCCTAAATTCAAAAAAGGACAGGATTTTGAGGCGGGTCGGTGAGCTCCAGAACCTTGTTGCTCCTAAGATGGACACCATGTTGAGTAATAAAGTTGATTGCTTGAAGACAATGGCACAACTAGTTTCGTCTGAATTGAAGGATGTAGAGACTAATGCCAATGTTTTTAAGTGCCTTAATTATAGCTTTGGATAAATTGAAGAATGGGTGGGATACCCATTTAGGATTTTTGAAGACCATTTTTGCAGATATCTTCAAGTATGTATAGAATATCCGGTATATACCCCTATATATAAGTTTTGGTGCAGCACCCCAACTTTGGCATTGTTATCAAAGGGGGAGAGTAGAGTGAAAAAAATGTACAAAATGATACAAGTTTTTGAGATTTTGATCTAAGGGGGAGCCTTAGAAATTTTGATTCGGTGTACAGGTTTCAACACTTAGTCATTTTTCACATCTGTTTCCATCAATGCCAAAGGGGGATATTGTAGGCAATTGACACTCATCCGATGCATTTTAGTGCATGGATAATGGATTAGGGTTGTCATTGATGGCAACTCTCCTTAGAAATCCTATCCGATAGTCATGGATTTCGATATCCAGAAGAGGAAGTGATTCGATAATCTATCTCTAGTAATTCAGGATAAGTAGAGCACTTTTTGTCCAGAATCGTTGTGGTGATTGCGATGGTTAGATTTGAGCATGGGATGATAGGGTCGACATGTATAAATCATGTTTTCATTATTTGTTTGATTCACATATGATTTTGGTGATCCGATCTGAGTTAACACTCGGTTACATGTTACATTGCATATTGTGCTTGGCCGACTTAATAAATATTTATTTTATGGTTGTGGATATATATGACTAATGTAGAAGATCTTTTTGGTGAAGATATGACCGAGTTGTGATTGAGAAACCCTTTTGACATAGTTTCATGTGTGCATTCTTGATCCAGTAGCTAACTGAGAAGCATAAAAGAGCAAAGTTGCAGAGGTGTTATAGTCAGACCTTATTGTGTAGGGGAAAAAGCAAGACTAGGTTAACATGCCCTAATCCTACCTTTTGACACACATTACGGAATACGAAAGAGCCTAGAGGTATCACACAATTGGCTACTTCTTCTTGTGAAAGAGAGAGCCATGGGCTACCTATTAGGATTTCTATTCCTTCGTTGAAATTGAAAGATAAAATGATGCAAGTTCAAGTCCTAATCCCAAAATACATGTACAAACGAATAACAAGATTGCAGAATTGAGATTAAACAATGAACAGCTGTAACTATAAGGATGAAATAAGAATGCAGATGTGTACCTGGAGTCAAAATCTGATTGAAAATGTTTGAGACGGGGGTGCAGGTGCCATTGTCCTGATACAGTGCCGGAAACTGCTCCTGAAACTGCTATCTTGCACTCTGGAAACTGTCGAAAATGCTATCTGTCAGGAGGACCAGGGTGCCCAGCGCCTCTATCCCAGGGACCAGGGCACCCAGCGCCCCTGTCTAGGTAGGACTAGGGAACCCCACACCCCTATCCAGGTCTTCTTCTCTGCAATTTGATGTGGAGTGCTGTCTCGACTTGCTTTTCCCGGATCTGTCACCTGCGACGTCGTCCGAGTCCTGAAACCTGCACTTATATCTGAAAAGGGTATGGGCGGCTATATAGGGTTTTGCCTTAGTCAAACCCCTGCTTCGGTGATTTCCACCTCCACGAATAGCCAAGTTGTATTGTAAAATGTATTGTGTGTGCAGACCTAGTGTGTGTGCAAGGTCCTAAAATGCAAGCAAGCAAACTAGAGCAACCTAGAAAGTAAACACTAATTTCTTGTAAATGACGATGTAAATGCTCTAAATCAAGATGCAAAGTGATCGAAAGCATGAATAAAGGATATATTGAAGCTTATGCAAAGACATGAAAACAACATGAAATCATACCCAACCCCCAAGGGAGGAGTACAAGCCAATCTTCAGTCGGTAATCTCCTATTGTTCTTCAATGTCTTCCAAGCCCTAAATGGATGAATGAAATTGATAAATGCTTGATAGAGGGATGTTGAATGTTGTTGAAGTCTTCAAAGATCTGCTCTTTTCACTGCATATGAGGTTCCTGAAAACAAAAATCAGATCCTTTCAAATGAAGAAAGAGAGCTCTTATGTATGAAACCCTAGATCATAATTTCGTCTTTTGGCCGACCTAGAGATTGAATTTCCTGCCAATTTCTTGGGGTTAAGCTTTATTTTATGATTGGATTGTGCTCCTAAAATTTTGGGAAAAATGTTTGGGACCATGTGCACTCCGGGCGCCACGGTCCCGACAACTTTTCACCAAATTTTCAGGGCCGTCGGATATGATGATTTTAGAGAGAATCCCGAAGTTACAGGTGATTTCGAGATGTTTTGACCCCCGAAACCAAGCCCCCAAGCTCAAAATGGGACTTAATTAGGGTTTTTGATTGATTGATGTATTGGAGGAATAAAATGAAAAGGGCACGCTTTAACGAAGGGCCCAACTTTATGATGTAGATGACGATGAAATAGGACCTTAGACCTAATTAATTTGATTAATTAAGTGCTAAAGGAGAAATGCAATGCAAAATGTAAAATGCACTAAGGTGGGTGCTAAACTAGGTGTGAAATTGTACCACCCTAGCAAGTGTGTACAATTTACAATGCTACATTTAGCCCCCACTTTAGCGGTCATATGAGTACTACGTGCATATGCAAGCTAAAGTATAGAAAAGTAAACATCATTTGAAAAAGGATATATCCATAAGTTGTTGGACGGAGCCCCCAGTGGTATCTGCAGTACACAGTTAGGAACTGCACCCTACAAAACACACGTTAGATCACAAAATCACCTAATGCTTACTAAGGAAAGTGATGAAATTTGTGAGTAGCTATATGCCCCCCCTGTTTCGGCTTGCTTATTAGGGAGGTGAAACAAGGTAGCATGTTTACTTACGACAAATTGTGTAAGAGAGTATTGATGAGGGGTGTTCACTGAATAGGCTTCATCAGAGCACTTTTTGGAACATCCCGAGAGTAGGGGAATGAAAATATGATTCCTACACAAGAAACGGCTCGAAAATCACATCTCCCAAACTCAAGTTATGATGAAATGAGTGATAAAGGAAAATTAGGGTTTCGAAAGTAAAGGTAAAGGAATGAAAGTATATACTTTGAAAGTGACATTTGCATTTGTCACTTTGTTGATTTCAGAATACTGTTCATTGCAGCGGAGCCCACATAGCCATCATCATGCCTTCACGATGATCGGAGCATCCCATGAGGATTGAGATCCTGCGCCAGGCCATGATCGATGACGAGCCACTGGACGAGGTGAGTTGACTGAATGTTGACTTTTGATTTTCTGCATTTTGACTTTCTGTGATCGTTTACGGGCCCTGAAGTCTGACCTGGGCCCCACCCAGGGCGCCCTGGTCCCCTTAGGGCGCCATGGTCCCTGACAGGGCGCCATGGTCCCCTCAAGGCACCATGGTCCCAATCAGGGCACCATGGTCCCTAACAGGGCACCATGGTCCCAATCAGGGCGCCATGGTCGCAATCAGGACTTGGCGAGGGATTTCAGGGTTAGCATACGATGTTCGACAGTTTGCATGAGTGATTTTGATGATTGAGTACTGATTACAGTTATGTTTTTGTGTTGCAGGGTCTCCCATACATGAGAGAGCATACGGCGGGACAGATTCTTCGCAATTTGCAAGATCAGATTTTGTGGCTGACTCAGGCAGAGAGAGACACATTGTCGATCATGGGATTATGGTATGCGATCCTCATGCCAGCCATTCGGTTCCATCCTGCGATGCTGATGGCATTGATGGAGCAATGGGATCCTGACACATGCACATTTCATCTTCTAGTAGGGGAGCTGATGGTTACACTTGAGGATGTGTACCGCATACTTCGTCTTCCTATCAGAGGAGCTACTGTTACATACGCGACCGATCGATCAGTGGAGGACCATCAGAGAGAGCAGGTATATTGCATAGGGAGAGTCATGCCGAGCGAGACGAGAGGTCGCATCATGGTCAGCTGGCTCTTACATCCTATAGGAGAGGTGCCCCTTGTGAGACGCCTTATGATTGCCATCATAGCACTAGCCGTCTGCCCTAATGGGCAAGGTACGCATATGCATGGGGGTCTCACATGGTGCATCAGAGCTATGGAGAGACATAGGAGAGTATATGCTTGGGGTCAGAGTATGCTTGCACATCTCTATCACGACCTTGAGGAGTATGTGTTTGGACAGGGTTGCAGCTTGATGACATGCACACTTCTGCAGGTGTGGGTATTTGAGCACTTCACATGCACCAGGCTTGTCGGCTTTCCGATGAGTACAGCTAGCGAGCGACTTAGGGTGTTTGCTTATCCACTTACCAGCGAGTGGAGATTTGGAGATCTGTTATATTGGAGAGTGATTTTTGATAGATTGACAGCCAAGGTGACCGTATGGAGACCCTATCTACGGATGCACAGATGGGATGGGATGGAGAGACAGTTAGCATGCTTACAGAGGAACCACCTACTGCAGGGACGATATTCACATATCATAGTCCCATTCTACTTTGATCGAGTACGGAGGCAGTTTGGGCTAGAGCAGTGCGTTCCAGCTGATGTACCCATCTATACTCGACACTCACGAGTCCTTCCTAGACCTAGAGCAGTAGCGAGACCGATGATAGATGACATTGAGACTACAGATATAGAGGGATCTGATTAGGATGTAGTCATTGATTACTCTGCAGAGCCTGGAGCATAGCGCAGGTATGTCTCATGGTTTATGAGATCATACCCAGGGCCTATCTTTCCACCAGATCACCCGACAGGCCATCCAGGCCCATAGAGACATGGAGACCGAGATGAGGACCAGGGATCCAGGTCAGAGGAGCTAGAGGAGGGAGAGGGTCATGAGGAGGCAGGAGATTCTGATCCACCCACAGGAGATCAGCCTAGTGTCGAGGAGGAGGAGGAGGAGGAGGACACGGATAGAGATGAGGATGAGGAGGATGTAGGTGAGGATGCGGACGAGGATGAGGATGAGGATGACAAGGAGGATGACGAGGAGGAGGAGGATAGAGATGATGAGGAGGGGTCGGATGCAGCTCCCCACCATTCAGGAGATGATACCATAGCTCTGGATCCTCCTCTTATTCCCCAAAAGGGGGAACACGAGGCGATACGGAGACCTGTTTCTAGTACCGTCCAGCCTACACCCATCGTGCACAGATTATTTGAGCCAAGGGAGCCTAGTAGTTCCCAGTCACAGATGCTACCATATCATGATCCCTACTGGCGTGAGGGAGATCCAGGTATAGTAGGTTTATATTGATTGATTAATGTTTTGATGATATAGAATGGTACTAATACAAAAATCTATTCTACTGCTACAGCTAATGTGCAGGAGTGGTGTTCCCTGATTCAGCAGGCAGTGACAGACATTTCCATGATGGCACAAATCCCTAGTTCCTCCCAGATTTCTTATAGGCCTCAAGGGAACGCGGGTCGGCATGAGGACTTGTTTTCCCCATTCCGAGTACAGGTAGACATATGGAGGGAGAGAGAGAGAGTCTTATCAGAGGACCTTCAGCGGGCGCGGCGAGATCTAGCAGCTGCTCAGGCCGAGGCTACCTCCTATTGTGCGATCCTTATGGATAGGGATCGTAGGAGTTCCTCTCGGAGTCACTCGCGGTCTATATCACGCTACACACCTATGGGTCCACCTGCACGGCTGGATCAGGAGGGAGCATCTAGTCGTCACTCTCCAGCCACCAGCCCTAGGGATAGGAGATGATTTTATGATGTAGAATAGGTCACATTTTGGATGTACAGTGACCTATATTTGTATATGATCCACATATATATATATATATATATATATATACATGCTTCTCTTTTGCCTCAAATGTGTTATCTTTAATGCTTAAAACAATGTATATTTTGCTTTGATTAAATCTAATACATTTGGTAGATGTACATGTATGTTTAGGATTTAATTTCCATGTGATTGATTTCTCAATGCTCCATGATTAAATTGATACATGTGTGACTTAATTAAAATATTTAATCAAGTACTACTTTGATGATAGGGAAGAAATATGCATTAAGTCTAAGAATCATATAACTAATGTGATTTAATTTTGAACTTAAACACAACATGATACGATCCTACTTAACACATAAGACATTGCGAAATATGCTAGCATAATGGAAGTGTAAATTTTTTACAATTTACATAAATGAATTCAAGACAAACTATAAAGTAAAGAAACACGCTTGTCAAGAATGAAGCAATATAGATTAAACACCATAACATTTAATTCTATTTTTCTCTAATTAGGAGATACTAACATATTACCCAATGTTGAAGAACTGAAAAGGAGATAAATAAGGAATGAAGAATTAAGCATAATATCTATGCAAGTGCATAGCATTTATAGGTTCTTTAAGAGGTGTACCATCCACATCCAATATCTTGTAAGCACCTGATCCATAATGTTCAATAATGATGTATGGTCCCTTACGCTGATTCTCATAGAGGACTAAGTCACCGACTGAGAAGGAACGTTGAATAACCTTATCATTATAGCTTCGTTGTAGAGTTTTGTGATACACTTGAATATGCTCAAGAGCGTTTATATGCTATTCATCAAGCATCTCAAGCTGTTGAAGTCGTTGTTCTCTATAAGAGTCATCATCTACTATACCTTTGAGAGAAACCCTAAGTGATGGAATCTCTAACTCTAAAGGCATAATAGCGTCAGCACCATAAACAAGATTATAAGGAGTAGTTCCTATAGCAATTCGTACACTCGTTCGGTAGGCCCAAAGAGCATAGATTAGCTGGTTACTCCAATCCTTACCATGCTTATTCACGGTTTTGCGAAGAATTTGTTCAATTATCTTATTGGATGATTCGACTTGACCCTTTGATTGAGGATAGTATGGTGTAGAAAATCAATGTTTGATATGATACTTCTCGAGGAATTTCTTCATGTCCTTGTTCTTAAATGATGTCCCATTATCTGAGATTATAGTGGAAGGTATCCCGAATCGAGAAATGATGTTTTCTAAAAGAAATTGACAAATCACTTCAGCAGTAGTAGAGCGAAGGGGAATAGCTTCTACCCACTTCTTAAAGTAATCTGTTGCAGTTATAATGAAGGTGTGTCCTTGAGATGAAGGAGGAGAGATTTTACCAATGAGATCCAAACCCCATGCGGAGAAAGGCCAAGAAGCTACTTGAGAACGAAGTTCTTGGGCAGGAGCATGAATCATATTATTGTGTTGTTGACATTGATGACATTTCTTAACAAATGAAAAAGAATCCTTCTGCATAGTTTGCCAATAGTATCCCATACGAAGCAATCTTTGAACCAAGGATTTGCCTCCGAAATGCCCCCCACAGGTGCCTGAATGTGCCTTTTCAAGAGCAACGGGGATTTCTAATTTGTTAAGACAGTGAAGGAGAAGACCATCATAACCCCTTCGGTAAAGGACATTAGAAAGAATGATATACCTAGCAGACAGCTTGCGGATTCTAGCCCTAGTGTTCCTATTGGCGGAATCAGGAAAGGTACCATCGGTCAAATATCTTACGATATGCGAATACCATTCGTCTGAATCTACAAAGTCACAACATGTTACCAAGCTAGAATCGTCTACAATAGCTGGAGAAATAAGGTTGTGAATAACAAATTTAAGATCAACCACAGGGTCCTCTAAAGATACAAGAGAAGCCACACATGCCATTGCGTCCGCATGTCGATTATCTTTTTGAGGAACAGGTTCCATGGTATAAGAATCAAATTTTTGTAATAAAGAGATAGCAAGGTCTTTATATTGTGATAATTTGTCTTGTTTTGCTTGATACAGTCCTGTTACTTGTCTTATAATCAATTGAGAATCTCCATAAATATGTATGTGTTTTATGTTCAGAGCTAAGGCTGCTTTTATTCCCGCTATAAGAGCCTCATACTCAGCAATGTTATTGGTACACAGGAAATTTAGACGATAGGATAAGGGAATAGATTTCCTTGTAGGAGAAATCAGAACAACACCTGCCCCCGATCCCGTACGACACTTAGAACCATCAAAGTATAATTCCCAAGTTTCATCTTTCTCTATAGAAAGAATGAAGTCATCGGGGAAAGACTCAGAATTAGGGAAGGAGAAAGGTGAAGGGGCCTCAACTAAGTGGTCGGTCAATGCTTTCCCTTTAATTGCTCTTTGTGAAACAAATTTAAGGTCAAATTCAGTTAACATCATAACCCACTTAGCTAGGCGTCCTGATAAATCAGTTTTAGAGAAAAGATGCTTCAAAGGATCAAACTTTACCATGATGTGGACTTCTGAATTTAAAAGATAATGTCTCAATTTCTGAGTCGCAAACACCAAGGCCAAGCATTGTCTTTCTATCGCAGAATATCAGGTCTCATAATCGAGTAAGGTACAACTTATGTAATAAACCAGACATTCCTTACCATCTTTATCATGTTGTGCCAACAATGCTGTGAGAGCATGAGAGGAAGCAGCTGTATATAGAAGGAAAGGTTTAGAAGGTTCGGCAGGTTGAAGAATAGGAGGACTAGCCAAATACACTTTTAAATCTTCAAATGCTTGCTGACAATCTTCATTCCATTGAAAAGTGATATCCTTTTTAAGAAGTTGAGTAAAAGGAAAGGTACGATCCGCAAGTTGAGATACGAACCTACGAATAGCTTGAATCTTTCCTTGTAAGCTTTTAATTTGAGACACATTTCTAGGAGGTGGCATGTTGACAATAGCATCTATTTTCTTAGTGTCCACCTCGATCCCATGATGTGAAACTATGAATCCTAATAGTTTTCCACTATCTACACCGAAAACACATTTTCGGGGATTCAAGCGCATGTGATATTTACGAACTCTTTCAAAGATTTGACGAAGGATTTTAATGTGATCTATGCGAAGAATGGATTTGGCTAAAATATCATCAACATAATCCTCTAAAATCTTATGCATATAATCATGGAAGATAAGGGTCATCGCTCATTGATAAGTTGCACCGGCATTTTTAAGTCCAAAAGGCATCATTATCCAACAAAACGTACCCCAAGGAGTGGTGAAAGCGGTTTTGAATTGATCTTGAGGGTTAATGAAAATTTGATTGTATCCTGAAAAACCATCCATGAAGGATAACAAGGCATGTCCTGCCGTAGAATCAACTATCATGTCAATGTTGGGAAGAGGGAAATCATCTTTCAAGGAAGCCTTATTTAAATCTCAAAAATCGGTACACATTCTTATTTTGTTATCTGGTTTAGCCACAGCGACAATATTTGAAATCCATGGGGAATAGTCAATAGGGCGGATAAATCTAGCCACCAATAATTTTTCAATCTCAGCCTTAACAAGCAGAGCCACCTTAGGATTCATTTTTTGAATCTTTTGTTTCACGGGCTTAGCATTAGGAACTAAGACAATGTTATGAGTAACAATCTTAGGATCTATACCAGGTATGTCAGAGTATGTCCAAGCAAAGATCTCGGGGAATTCATGCAATAAATCTTCATATTGTTTTTGTTCCTCTTCATCCAAACATTTTCCAATTTTAATAACTTTCTCTTTATTGCAAGGATCCATCTTAACATCAGTGGTGTCACTTATGAGAAGATTACTTTGTTGAGGAGTATCCTTTAACTGAGGGAATTCTTTCACAATCTCATCATTATCGATCTCTTTTCCAAAATAGGCTTCAGTGTTCAAACAATAAGGGAGTCCCCTATTGTGATGATAATGAGGAAGAGTGTCATAGGCTCCCAAGAATTCAGCTAAAGCATCGTCGGTAGGGAAGACATCCAAAGCACAGTCACCCGAAGGATCCCCATCAATATACTCAGGGTGTTGCATTGATAGAGATGTAGAAATAGCATTAACACTAATGCATGGTCTTTTAGAAGCTTTAGTGCGTTTGCAGGGATTATAGCCAAGTCCAAAGGCATAATTGTGAAAATTAGTCTCTAGAGGAACTTTTATCCCTTGTTCATGAGCACCACAACCTTTTCCATGATACCCATGCTTAGCAAAAATGCGAAAACCATGACCATAGTGATCAGCCATTTCAGAAAGAGGAGGTGGTTTTTCATAAGACAAAGAATCAAACTCTTCATAATTAGAGGTGTGAGGAGAAGAAGTTTGAGAAGCAGCCACAAAATTATTACTCATAGGTTCAGGTAAGATTGACTGATTTTTAGCTTCTTCCTTCTTTTCAACCTTAAGCTCTCTAGAAGGAACCTTATATTCACCTACAAAGGTGGGATTGAAATCAAGAGATCCCCAATCGTCTTCTACGAGAACCTTCTCAGGATCAAAATCTTTCTTATGTGTAGATTCAAGTCGAGAAGAATCTTCTTCAGGAGCTCCAGACTCATCCAAAGAATTTTGATCATCTGAGAGCGAAGATTCATCAATAGGTATCTTGTTTAAAGAGTCATCACTAGGCGAGGATGGCTTAGAAGAACCCCCTTTGGAAGTAGATGTTTGTAGACAAGCTTGGAAATTAGTATCACCTATCAAGGTATATGTCTTATTGTTATAGATAAATTTAACTTGTCTATGCAATGTAGAGGGGACAACTTGCATACTGTGAATCCAAGGCCTCCCTAATAACAAGTTGTATGTTAAATTTCCCGACATAACATGGATAGGAGTAGGCAAAGTAGCAGGTCCTACTATGAGAGGTAAGGTGATAATACCTAATGAAGTCTTAGCCACATTGTCAAAGCCTCGAATGGGACGAGAGTCAGGCTCAATGAGAGATGTATCCACATTCATTTTATGCAATAGATTGATGCTACACACATTAAGGCCAGAGCCATTATCTACTAATGTTCATCTTATAGCAGTGTCTTTCATGATAACCACAATCATCAAGGGATCATATTGTTGTTGAATTTCACTAGTAGGCAACTCATCTTGGGTAAACACAATTTGACCTTTAGGATTCATCACAGAGTTAACTAAAGATGCTATATTACTAGATGTATTCGGTGGAGGAACATTCAAATCTTTCAAGGCATCTTGTAACATTCCATGATGAGTGGAAGAAGTTTGAATCAAATCCCAAAGGGATATCTTAGCAGGGGTAGCTTTAAGTTGTTCTATGAGATCATATTCCTTACCCATAACTTGTGAAATACGGGGAGCTTGTGGAAGAATTGGTTGAGGATTAGGAAGAGAAACTGGAATAACGGGAGGAGGATTAGGCTGCCTATTATTTCTAGTGTGATAAGTATGGGCAACCGCATGATAACTCTCTCTAGTTAATTGCCTGGCATAACTATAAGGACTTATAGCTTTTCTTCCTTGCATGGTGATAATTGGTTTATTCGGAGTACGAAAGGAATCATGATCATACCCTCCTTGGACAGTAAGGAGAGGTGATTTAGGAACTTGAAAGGTGGGAGAAGGATAAGCACCTTGGACTTCAAAGAGAGGCTTATTATGTTCATTCAGGTTTATCATGTTAACCAATTTAGAAGTCTTGTTCTTATTTAAAGGTTTCGATAAAGCCACAAAGTCATCAAGAGCATCATCCAACAAAGCATGATCATATCGATTAAAAGGTCTATCTTTTGATTCAAAAGGAGACATCTCCTCATAGAGGGGATTATTGAACACAACCATGTTACTAGATTCAGTGGAAGAGTTGATAGGAATGTACCCTTGAGAGGAACCATTCAACTTATCTTTCTCATCACATCTAAATGGCATAGTAACAAGGTTTATGAGTTTTTGGTAAAATGAAGGTTTGGCATCTTTAGGGTTCAAAAACTCATCTAAAGCTTCATCTAATTCATCTTGGCTATACTCATAATAATCATCAAAAGCATGAACATTTTGCAAATAAAAATCTGACATTTTGAAATAAAGGTTGCATAATATTTAAACATACAATGCAAAGAAACACACTTTTTTTTTTTTTTTCTTTTTAATGAAAATGAAATGAAAACACACTAAATCTAGATCTAGATCTAACAAATGCAATGCAAGAGGAAGCAATGATAGATTCACGTCGGGTTCACCAAAATGTGTAGGGGAAAAAGTGAGACTAGGTTAACATGCCCTAATCCTACCTTTTGACACACATTACGGAATACAAAAGAGCCTAGAGGTATCACACAATTGGCTACTTCTTCTTGTGAAAGAGAGAGCCACGGGCTACCTATTAGGATTTCTATTCCTTCGTTGAAATTGAAAGATAAAATGATGCAAGTTCAAGTCCTAATCCCAAAATACATGTACAAACGAATAACAAGATTGCAGAATTGAGATTAAACAATGAACAGTTGTAACTATAAGGATGAAATAAGAATGCAGATGCGTACCCGGAGTCAAAATCTAATTGAAAATGTTTGAGACGGGGGCGCAGGCGCCACTGTCCTGATATAGTGCCGGAAACTGCTCCTGAAATTGCTATCTTGCACTCTGGAAACTGTCGGAAATGCTGTCTGTCAGGAGGACCAGGGCGCCTAGCGCCTCTGTCCCAGGGACTAGGGCACCCAGCGCCCCTGTCCAGGTAGGACCAGGGCGCCCCATGCCCCTGTCCAGGTCTTCTACTCTGCAATTTGATGTGGAGTGCTGTCTCAACTTGCTTTTCCTAGATCTGTCACCTGCGGCATCGTCTGAGTCCCGAAACCTGCACTTATATCTGAAAAGGGTATGGGCAGCTATATAGGGTTTTGCCTTAGTCAAACCCCCACTTTGGTGATTTCCACCTCCACGAATAGCCAAGTTGTATTGTAAAAGGTATTGTGTGTGCAGACCTAGTGTGTGTGCAAGGTCCTAAAATGCAAGCAAGCAAACTAGAGCAACCTAGAAAGTAAACCCTAATTGCTTGTAAATGATGATGTAAATGCTCTAAATCAAGATGCAAAGTGATCTAAAGCATGAATAAAGGATATATTGAAGCTTATGCAAAGACATGAAAACAACATGAAATCATACCCAACCCCCAAGGGAGGAGTACAAGCCAATCTTCAGTCGGTAATCTCCTATTGTTCTTCAATGTCTTCCAAGCCCTAAATGGATGAATGAAATTGATAAATTCTTGATAGAGGGATGTTGAATGTTGTTGAAGTCTTCAAAGATCTGCTCTTTTCACTGCATATGAGGTTCCTGAAAACAAAAATCAGATCCTTTCAAATGAAGAAAGAGAGCTCTTATGTATGAAACCCTAGATCGTAATTTCATCTTTTGGCCGACCTAGAGATTGAATTTCCCGCCAATTTCTTGGGGTTAAGCTTTATTTTATGATTTGATTGTGCTCCTAAAATTTTGGGAAAAATGTCCGGGACCATGTGCACTCCGGGCGCCACGGTCCCGACAACTTTTCACCAAATTTTCAGGGCCGTCGGATATGATGATTTTAGAGAGAATCCCGAAGTTACAGATGATTTCGAGATGTTTTGACCCTCGAAACCAAGCCCCCAAGCTCAAAATGGGACTTAATTAGGGTTTTTGATTGAGTGATGTATTGGAGGAATAAAATGAAAAGGGCACGCTTTAACGAAAGGGCCCAACTTTATGATGTAGAGGACGATGAAATAGGACCTTAGACCTAATTAATTTGATTAATTAAGTGCTAAAGGAGAAATGCAATGCAAAATGTAAAATGCACTAAGGCGGGTGCTAAACTAGGTGTGAAATTGTACCACCCTAGCAAGTGCATACAATTTACGACGCTACACTTATACACTTAACTGGGACTCATCTGGGAATTGTTTGAAGCTATTTTGGAGTTCAATAATTGTAGTTATCATTGTAATTGATCTGTAAGTCAGTGAGACTTCCATATTGTAATTGAACCTTTGGTTCTAGGTAGTGTGCATGAATGCAAGTGAATTCCCCTCATGTAATATTTATGTACTCCTGATCACAGTATATGAATATTGTGGGTTTCAATCCCACCATGGTTTTTCCCTTTCCAGGTTTCCACGTAAAAATTTTGGTGTTATAGTTTTCTGGCTGATTATCTTGTGTTTCTGCATTTTCCTTTCTTGCATTTGATTTCGGTGGTCTAAGAATAAGTTTGAAAGTTTATTTATTGATAGAACACCTATTCACGCCCCCCCCCCCCCCCCTCTCAATGTTCCTTGATTCCAACACCGAGTAGGGATACATGGCCTGAGCCGGTGCCCGTTATGTAATGGGAAGGAGGAGACAATGAATTATTTTCTCATTGAATGCATATTCACCTCACAATGTTGGGATGTAATGTAGGTAAAGTTTGGGTGGATGGATCTAAGGCATTGGGACATTATGGAATTCATTAAAGGCTAGTTGAGGCTCAATAGAAAGTCCTTGTGGGTAGATATTTGGTCCACAATCCCATCCATGGTGGTTTGCCAATTATGGAAGAAGCATAATAGAAATATATTTTTTCATGAAGAGAAAGATGTTGCCTTTATTTTACAGAGAATTGAATATGGTGTAATGTTGTAAAAATTAGGAATTAGGGTTTCACCAAGTGAATCCACTAAATAACCCAATTAACACAACTACAATGAAAGAGGATTGAACCCAAATAGATCTAGGCTCAATCCCAATGGCGAAAGGGCTAAGATTGTCATTGGATTCACTGTATATTATTGGTTATCCTCTTTCTTAGTTGAATTTAGAATATAATTGTGAAATTAGGGTAAACGTATGAATAATTGAAGTAAATCGTCGCAAATAGACTACTACAGATCTCCCACGAAACCAGAAACTGAGAACTAGACAAAAAAAGATGTTTAGAACTTGTTCCCAGAAGTTCAACTTGATTTTTTGGGACTAGATAGACAGATCCTCCCTAGGCCTCTGAATTTTCCACCATCAAAATTTAAAGTTGTTTGCCACTGTTGACTATGTCTAAATTCCTTAGTACAATGCCTGCACCTTTTTCCTACACACAGAAAGAGAGGGAAAGATGCCGAGATTAGAGTTTATCCTTAGGTCAAACCCCGATTTTGGAATTAACCATGAAGTTGAATTGATAAATGTAATGAAATATTCTAATGAAATACTTTCCTTTTGAGGGAAAAGTTGAAATGCTTGAAACAATAATGTATGCCTTGATGAAATTTTGTTTGACCTTCACACAAAGGTTTGAGGGTTTCATGTAGGATGTATTCATAAAACATTGATCATGGATGCCATCTTTAATACTTGAACTTGACTTCACTTCTTCTTCAATGCTTGATGAATGATTGTTTTCTTGCTCACTTGAATTGAAATAGGATCACAATTCTGCCTCTTGAAAATGTTACATTTCAAATGAGAGGAGTAGACCTCCTTTTATACTTGATTGTCCAAAAATGAATTAAATCTCCAAAACAGGCCGACACGAGATCAAATTTCCCGCTCATTTGAGATGACCATTGTGAGGCCTCAAATTAGGGCCTGATTAGGAAGACCAGGGCATGGGATGCCCAGGTCATGATTTAGGACCAAGTCATGGGCCGCCCTGGTCTTGATTTAGGACCAAGTCATGGGCCGCCCTGGTCTTGATTTAGGACTAGGGTGTCCAATGCCCTAGACCTAAAAATCAGGACTCCAAAATGAGAGGGGAGATGGTAAGGTGATCAAAATGTATAATTTATAGGGGGTGTGATCAAAATCAACATAGTGATTAGGCATCGAAATTCGAAACTCCAAAGTGAGGCCTAGGTGAGGACAAAATTGTAAGTGAGTACAATTTATGACGCTACATATGGTATATGTGAATTGATGAATGCTAAGAAATAAGTGTTTGTTAAAGGTGAATTCACATCATCAACCAATGTAGTTCTCAATAATTGGTCTAGTTTACAGATTTTGAGAGAAATGCTCTCGATTAGAATGACAAGGTAAGAAGGGAAAAAGAACAATGGTTGGCCCCACCATTGGGGAAATTGAAATATAATTTTTATGGTGCTTTAAAAGGTAATATGGACCTGGCTAGGATTGGGTGTGAAGAGGGGAAAAATCTTAGCCTAATGGTTAGTGCACAAATCAAATCAAAACACAAATAAAGCATTCAAATGCATAGATCAACGATTATATCTTGATTACTCACTTCTTCCTCAGATTGAGCTTGATGAAGTGGAGTGTGCCCACGTGCTCCACTTGATTTTTTCTTTGGATAGGGGATATGTGGATTGCTCTCCACTACATAACAAGATTTCATAAGAGATATTGACTAAGTGTGATGGATGATGGATCAATTATGGCAATATTTTGGCATAGTAAGAATGCGATGGATGGATTTGAAGCTCAATGTAGCAGCATAACAATGCTTGAAAGGTGGATGATTTGTGAGGAGAGGAGACTCCAATTTACAAATTGGAGGAGGCCAAAATGGAGGGCTAGCATTGAAAGAAGGTGGGAGAGGATTGAGAGGAAAAGGCAGGAGATCCAAAATATATGCTATAAAGACATTTCTTGTCTCCACACCCCACAAGTACATGGAGAAGAGTTCCCCAAGTACATTGGGAAGATAAAAAAGAATATAAAATTCCTTGGGTGAAGGGAGGAGGAATTAAAAATTCCAAAATAGAAGATTGCACATGGGAAGAATAAAGGGATATAGGAATTAAAAATTCCTTAGGAAAAGGAGGCATGGGAATTGTAAAGCAGAAAATCGCGATCGAACCCTAGTTGCTCTCCCCTCTTCCAACTCCAAGGAGAGAGAAGGGAGATTCACTAGGGTTGATGGTTTTCACTTAGGGGAGAGACTTTACATTCAAAAGAGGGGTTGAAACCCACAAGATCCAATCCCACGCAATGCAAGATTGGATGCTAAATGAGTTTCAAGGGTTAAGAAAGAAAGGCTACCCTCTTTTGTAAAGAATGTGCATAGAAGAATTAAGCTAGGAATGCATAGAAAGTGACAAAGATTCGCTTATAAACTGAGATAGGGATACAGTATGAAGCCGTGGACCTGGAATTAGCAGTGAAATGTCGATACGGCGTTGTCCTGCAAATTTGAGCAAAAGTTGTCGGGACGATGGCGCCCGGCGCCACGGTCCTCTGAAAAATCCGCGAAACGAAGGGGGATCTGTTCGTCTCTGCACAAGGATTCCAGATCTTCAATTTCAGCCGCGTACCTGCAACCTACACATAGAAAAGCGAAGACAATTGGGGGGTTAGGGATTAGGGGTTTGCCTTTAGGTCAAACCCCGGTTTTGGAATTAACCAAGAAATGAGTAAGAGCTGTAAATGTAAATGACTGTAAAACAAGTACTAATACCTTGTTCTAAGGATGTTTGTATCCTTATGTGCGAAGGTTTAGATGTTGTATGTTGTATGTTGTAGTAGTATGTGATCTCCTCTTCAATGGTTGAATCCTTGTCTTGAATGCAACACTTAGCCTTGAATGGAGACTTGAAATGATCAATTGCTTGAAGGAATGCTTGAATGCTTGAATGCTTGAGTATAGTTTCCACGCTTGTACACATATGTCCTTCTCACCCCAAATGGGAGAGGCAAATGTAGTTTATATACTTGCCAATTAGGGTTAATAGACTGATTTTCCCGACCTTAGGCTGACCAGGAAAGTTTATTTTCCAAATTGCAAACAAAAAGACCCGAGACCCCTTAGGAGACCGGGCCCAAAATAGGACCCAGGGACCAGGGCGCTGGGCGCTCTGGTCCCACCTCCCGGGACAGTAGGGTGCAAGGAGGTTCAGGCCAGGGTGCTTGAAAAATGCAGTTTTCAGTGTCATAATCAGGTTTCAGGGTCTCCATTCAGGTTGCATGTTGCGTCGCCATCGTGAAGACCGAAATGCAATCGAAATTGCAAGTGTCGCAATTTTAGGATGCTACAGGAATGTGCAAGGATTTGACATTCCTTGGAAGAGGCAAAGTTGGTGTATTTAAGGTTTGGAGGGTGAGAGAAGAAATCCATTTATGGCAAAGAGTTGACCCACTCCTAATCAAAGTGATTAGGAATGTGCAAGCAATTAGAAGGATAAATTAGGTGAGTTAATGAGGGATTAGAATGCAAGTGGTAAAGTTAGGAGGATGTGACATGAGGAGAGATAATGAGTGGAGAAATATAATATTGAGGAAAATGATAAGTGTGATTAGGATATGATTAATTAGGCTACATGATAAGAAATTAGAAAAGGTGATTTGTAGGAATCACATGATTAGCTTAGCTAATTAAAATTAATTAACTAATAGAGGTTTAGAAGAATTAATAATTGAAATTACTTTAGAAGAATAGGGAATAATTAATTTTTTGATAAATTAATTAGAGGACTATAGTGATAAGATTAATTAAATTTGATGATCTAAATAATTTTAAGAGGAAGGGGATCAAAACAATTAAATTAATTAATTATGTGGAAAGGCTTAAGTTAATTAAATAATAATTTAATTAATTTTATACGTTTATAAGGTGCATTATTTAGGATGATATGGTAAAGTACTTTGGTTTTTCACATTATGAGGATTGGAGTAGCGACAAACAATGAGGCAAAGTTTGAGGTTGTCACCCACAGGCTTAGGCTATGTAGAGAAAAAGATATTAACAAGCTTGATGTAGAGAGTGACACTGTCATTTGTATTAATGTGGTCAAGAGGAGGGAGAGTCTTATTTGGAAGTTAAAGGGATGGATTCACAAGATATAGGAGTGTTTTGATGGCTTCTTTGATTTCTTAATCAAACATATCTTTCGAGAAGCTAATAGAGCAGATGATATCTTAATTAATCAAAGGGTTATACTAGAGCCTTTGAAATAGATTGAGCATAGCTTGAAAGAGGATTGGTGGGGGAGATTATTGAAGGTGATAGGAAGGATTGTTAGAGGTTGGTAGATGATTCAGCTACACTATCGAATGAGAAAGGCGATTTCCTAGTTGCATGAAATATTTTTTGACAAATGAATTGATGAATTGGGAGGTTAGACAACCTACCATATGAATAATTTTTTGGAGAATTGGATGACTATCGCTTTGGTGGAAAATTAAGTGAAGGCATAAATTTATGACCTAGGTTATCATTGTTGATCAAAGATTGAGATATGATGACGAAGGATGTCTCACGGCTAATGACTAGACAAGATTGAAGATGGATAAGAATGACATGATTTTGATATATAATCATGGTATTGTAACTCTAGCATATACTTGTCCATTGGATTTGGCTCTTGGAAGAAGAAGATATCTCAAGGATGGTGTTTCTATTAGGAAATAATACTCTAAACCCATAATCATTTAATCCATTTCTTACATAGCCCATGAGAGAAAAAATATGCATACAAGCTTACAAAATCACCATATTACAAAGATAATAGATAAGTCACAAGATAACACAAGCTATACCCTGGAAAAACCCTCATGAGGAAAAAACCCATCCTATAAAAGCATCCATACTCCATGTATTAATTATCCAAAAAACAATACAAAGCACTTACAGAGTTACAATGAATAACTTCGAACCATCAAGACCTCCTATGCATTCCCATGTGTCCAAGCATGAATCCATGCATCACATGCCATGATCCACAAATACAATCCTTCAAAGGACTAAATACAATGAAAACCCAAACCACCAACCAACCTTAACCACTAAACATGTGCTTGCTTTTCCAAAAAAAAGTTCACACAAATACAACTAGTGGTAAAGTAAAATCATGTGTTACCTAACCTTTGACCCCATGTTTAATATTGGGTACTAAGTTTTCTCTTTTTAAATGTCTTTCCCCAATAATAAATAGTTACAAAATAATATTGCAATGTTACAATACAACATCAAAGGATTTCCAAGAATATTCCATGGAATCTCTATATGTTGCATATCCATGTGCAACTCATATAAGAAATAAAATATTACAATTATTATCATTATTATGTAAGGTGTACAACACCTTATTTCCCAACAGTTTCTAAGTGCATGCCCACCCAAAAGTTTCTTCTTGGTGGGCTGAGTTTTTAAATTGAGTCGTTCGGATGTTCTCTTGCATTTCCATAATGTCTTGTCGATTTGGGATCCAGTGTGATTGTAAGGATTCCATGGAAAATCAAGTGGGTAGGCTATTCAAGACCAATGGTGAGGCAATGATGGTGGCTGTGGTGGTTAAGATCATGGGTGAAGCTATGTGGAACGTCAGTCACATGCATGATGGAGCTATTTATTAAATGTTCTTCATGAATGTTGTCCAAGTGATGGTAAAATTAACATGGGACTCACCCTTTACTCACCATCTTGTTGTTGATTTAAATGAAGTGGTGACAAAAGCCATGTTGGATATCATTCCCTTGCTTCTTGGCCATGGGTTGATTGTTGAGATATTTGATGTGGAGGTGAAACAACATAAGAAAATAACATATCAGGTTAATCTATATAGGAATGGGTTAGAAAGGGGCACTTTATCTTTCTTTTCTCTTTTCATTAGGAAGAATGGGGATCTTTTCTCCCCTCTGCAAATAGAGAGGTTGTATGAGTGTGCAGAGGGGATGATGTATATTATACATGAACTAGTGTAGCTTTTGTTGGCATTACAGTAAGAAAGGTTGTTGATATTCAATAAGGATATTGAGAAGGTTGTTGAAGATTATTGATATAACTGAAGAAGGATGATAACTATCTTTATAACATTATTTTGTCATTGATGTCAAGAAATTGATTATCTGATTCAGTATGATGTTGCCATATCTTGAGAAGATTGATTTGAAGAGAATTAAGATGTCGGTAAAAGACACAGAAAGAATGTGATGAATAAGGGGAGAAATAAGTTATTCAATGGGCAACTATTACCGAGTTAGACAATGATGAGATCATGATGTTTAGATTGTTTTGATATCCTACATATGTTGTTGATTGTAAGGTTAATACTATACTATGTCACCGAGTAAAGAACCTAGTCGATAAACCCTAAGGTTATCGATATTGGTTAATGAAGACGAAATGTCTACCGAGTAAAATTTAGTATTTACTGAGTTGCAACCAAGTTATGACAGTGCACATTGGATGGATAAAGCATTATTTAATGAAGGACAATGATTGGCTGGAGATGTATAAATGATTGGTATGTCGTGCATGAAGTTTGTTAAGGATCTATGGCAAAGGAAAATCGGCAGGAAGATCTACAACGTAGATTGAACCGCAATAACCTTGTGCAAGTTCCAAGAAGGGAATGCAAGTCCCGAGGCAAGGTAAAATGTTTTCAGACCGGAAGGATACATTGAACCTGTTCAAGTTTGAAGATCTAATGGCTAAGATTGATCATGAGAAATGTGATCAAGGAGATTAAGTGGTTAGCAATTGTTTATAAATAAGGAATTGTTAATAAATAATGAATGCAGGCAAGTGTAAGCATAGGAATGCTACATAGTGATTACCGAGCACAAAAGCTTGAAGACCTGTTTGAATAACATAGTAGAGAGCCCAGTAGAGGGACAAGATAAGTCCTATGACTAGATTGTTTTGAGCAAATAAGAATCTGCTTTAGCATTTTAGATGTGAAGTTGTAGATATATTTTATTACTATTATTTTGTAAGTGACAGAAAATATCTTAACCGAGTGGACTTAACAATCTTATTTGTAAACCCTCTAGCAAGGTAACATTCTAAATGAGTGTTTGAAATCCTTTGACAAGGTCACTTCTAACAAGGTGAAGATCCTAACAGATCTGAGGGAAATCCCTTAACGAGGTCACATCTAGCAATGTGTTTGTAATCTTTAACAAGATTTGCTTTTAACCAAGCATACTCTAGAAGAGTATATTTCTTAGTGGGTCCAAAATCCCACAGTGGTTTTTCCCTATTTGGGTTTCCACGTTAAATCTAGTGTTATGAGTGTTATGATGATTATGTGTTCATGAGTTTGCATGTTTAGCAGTTTTTGGTTAAGTTGCTGAAGTATAAGTTACCGAGGTTGAATCTGTTGATTTTATGGAAGTTTAAGTTTGTATGATTCACCCCCCCCTCTCATCTTGTTAGCTATTGGCATCTGTACTTTACTTTTAGTATCAGAACTAACAGCTTTATTTTTTATTTAATATAATAGAATTCACCCCTTGACAGTACTTACCTTAAAAAATTCAAATAAAAATAAAAGATGAGTGTTTAGTGAGCACTTTCAATGATCAAACTTCACAAATATAAGGGAAATGGTAATTCCAAAGGTGAAAACTTAAAAATTTAATGCAACAAAGAATATAATAAAATTGGTTAGAATTTTGAGTTTACAGAGATAAATGAAATAGTACACTAGTTAAGATATTTCTAAAAATCCAACATCAAAAGAAAAAATATTGAAAGCAAAATAATAAAGGATGAGGGGTGAAATTGGATGACATGATGGGATAAACAACCTTGAGAGCCCAAAACTTTATTAACATTCAAAATATAAGTAAATGACCCAAATATTCCCAACATTGACAGACTTTTGGAGATTTTGTAAACTTGGATACATAGTGAGAATCTAGGGGATGACACAAGACATTAGTTTAACACTTTGATTCATGAAAAAACCCACTTATATTATCTCATATAAATTCTAAAAGGTGGGTTGGCATAAATCAGCAATAACACAAAGGGAAAATAGAGAAAATAAAAATATAAAAATGGAGTGCCAATATTGGCTCTATTTAGGGACAAGTGCCTCTTACAAGAATAAAAAATCCTAGATCTTTGGTCACAAACCAAAAATAGGGACAACGAAAGAAACTGGAACTAAATTACACTTCATCATGGAAAATAAAGGTCATTATTACACAAACACGCACAACATGAACAAAAAAAATATGTATAGAGTAGGATAACATACAACAAATGACATGGAAGACCAAGGAAATTTGAAGGACAACTACAAACACAACTCATAAATAAAATTGCAAGTTTGACCCTACAAAGAGGATTCGTTGTGCAAGGTCATGGAAAAATTGCCATATTTGTTGGTATGTGATGATTGGTCGTGTTGTTAGGCTTAAATTTTGGTGGCTTTGTCAGCCACATTTTCCACCCAAATCAATTAATGAGGGAGTGCGAGGGATAAAAACCCCTCTTGTGGGGCTCAAGGGGTGATTCCCCTAGTAGGGGTTTGAGAGTGAAGCCCACAATAGTGGTTTGTGGGCAACACCCATAGATGAGGGCTTGGGGGAAGTACACTTCAAGAAATTTTTCCTATTATTTAATAAAGTATTCATCTATTATATTGGTATGTAAATTGACCTCTATAAACTGCCAAAAAGGGCATGATAAGTAAGTGGTTATGTAATGAGAAAAATCATCAGATTGTAATTTACTCTTCACTAGATAATAAAAAGGAAGTGGTCAATTGTTTCTCTATGTATGTAGCCCACATTGGGTGAAGCACGTTAAATCTATGTGTTATTATAATTTATTTTTTTTTGCCTCTTTTATTCAGCATTATAATTAATATTGTTATTGCTCTAGAGTCTACCTAAACCCTAACAATATCCACTTACCTCTATAAAAGATAAGACTGTTGAAGGATTTACTCTCTGCCAATCCATAATTCTATCCATCTCCAAAATATAACAAATATTGTTTCATGCTTACATGCACATGTAAACTTTTAATGCTCTTCTCATCATGCTAGAGGTGGAAACAATTGTTATCAAAACATGACACCCACAAAAGAAGGATTCAATCTCATGATTGACCATGTGACAACATATGCCTTCAAGCTCACTAGTAACATGATGCATATATAAAATTCCACACATGTCAAAGTAAAGAATAATATCCTCCTAAACACCAATTTAAAATGTCTCAATTATAGGTGCAACCTCAAGTTGTTCCAAATCATGTAAATGCTCTAGTTCATTAAGAGATTACAACCCAGTTGTACCACAAATTTGAATATTTTTTTTATTCAAATTGAATTCTTAAAATTCAACAACATAATTTAGAAATTATAAGCACTTTATGTAAAGACTCACAAACTTTAAATTATCTCATTGATTTTCATCTTTCAACACAAATTATTATTACAAAAATTATTCTTATGAAATAATTAATAATTTGTTCTTCTTATTATTCACTAGGTAGATCAAAAAATTGATACACTTTCAATGATATATAAATCCAATGTCAATAGACTCAATTAATGAGCTAAAAAATGTGTCCTAAACATAGTCCACATTACAAAATTTAAGTACAGTCCAAACCAAACACAATTTTTTTCATGTCAATATTTTCATGGTTGGAAGCAAATAAATCATGCACATCTTCACACACACCTTCTTCACTTACAACAATTCTGTGATTATCAACATCCTCAAGATTAACAAAGCAAGGGAGGAATCCAATTGAAAATTAAATCTATTGCACTTCAATCTCCTAACATCTATCCTCAACAAAATATTGTTGTTTCTCTTAAAGGTAGACCCACCTGATGAGCCAAAAGAATGGCTCTATTTTATCTATGTTTGTGTGTCATTACTGGGACATTAGGAGTAAAGACATGTCTTTTGATTTCCGAACCTTTGCTAAGAAATAAGACTTTATATGTTTTGATGGTGTGGTCATATGACATGAACTCATTTGATATATGTTCCTTTTTTATGCAATATAATAGGTAATTATGCTATGAGGAATATCCATGGTAATGTTGCATGTAGATTTTGAATGCTACTCTAATAGGGATAATTAGGCCTATATTTGTGCACATTAACAATTTCATGCAAGACTAAAGAAGAATGTTGAACCAATCCAAGATGCTCAACAATAAAGATCATGGAGTTGTTGGCCGGTAAAAGAGACATCAAGGATTGTCATTGAAGGAGTCAACTAGTGGTTGAAGGTGGTCTATTATGACTTATCTGAAAACTTAAATGATTTCCTTTTCTATAGGAGTAAATTTAGGTCAAGGGTTATGCTAGATTCTCTTTGTTGTTCCAACAAACTTTGACTAATTCTCAACACTTGTAACTTTACCTTTTTTTCTCCTTATTCAATAAAAGCATCCTCCTAGAACTTTGGCAGTGGTATGCTAGTTAGTTAGGAATTTCATGATTTAAATAATCTCCCACCTTCTCTTGTACGACGATTGAGAAAAATAATAGTTTCAGAGTTTGTAATACAGTTTTGATTTAGTTGAAGAGACAAACTTCCACCAATATGTTGTTATGCTATCAAGTACTTTTGGATTAATAAAAATAATACTTTAAGTTCCAAGAGTTTGATTCAGTTATTTGGATGCTTACTGTAGTCACATAAATCTGTCCACTTAATTAAATAAATACTTAGTATTTATTTGATTATTTAACCATCAATTAATAATTAATTAAATTAATATTTAATTAATTCATCTTAACCCTATTCTCCTATTAATTAAATAAATTATTCAATTTATTTGATTTAATTCACTTAACCAAATTCAGACCATTAATTAAATAAATAAATCATATTTATTTAATTAAATCTTCTCTCACATTTAAATAAATTAATATTTATTTAAAACCCCCAAAATCCCACCTCTCACATTTAAATAAATTAATATTTATTTAAATCCCCCAAAATCCCACCTCTCACATTTAAATAAATAAATCATTTATTTAAATCACCTTTATCCTCCACCCACTTGTATTTTCCTACAAAAGCAAGTTGCACAATTATTTTAAATAAATAATTTATTTAAATCACCTTTATCCTCCACCCACTTGTATTTTCCTACAAAAGCAAGTTGCACAACTATTTTAAATAAATTATTTATTTAAAATCCTATTTATCCTCACCCACTTGAAACCTTTAATGGTTTCCCTTAAAGTAGTCAAACTTGATGGCTTTAAAGTCTTCAAACTTGATGGCTTCCTTCTATAGTCTTCTTAAGACTTTAATGGTTTTCCTTAAAGTCTTCAAGCCTTTAATGGTTTCCCTCAAAGTCTTCAAGCATTTTAATGCTTTATCTTCTTTTTCTCATTTAAATAAATTAATATTTATTTAAATATTTGTCCAAATGCAACTTACACCATTTAATTGAAATAAATGATTTTATTTTAATTGAAAATACCAAAATTTCTCCCACTTGCATTTTCCTACAAAATCCACTTGTATGCCTAAACCCCTTCTAGATTCTTCTAAACCCTTCCTAATTAGCCTAATCCATCCCCTAAATATTGTCACATTCCTAAGCAAATTGGAGTCACTTCTCAAAGACTCCAAAGTCTTTGAAAAGCAATTAATGCTTTGTGTGTTCAACAAATTAACCACTAAATGGCTCAAAGTCTTTGATAACCATTGAAGGCTTTCAACCTTCAACCACTTAATCCCCAAAGTCTCCAATAACCATTAATGGTTACCTCAAACCCTCCCACATGGTTAAAACATTTGTTTTGACTCAACCTCTACCCAACCCAAAGGTCTCATCAAGCCTTTAATGCTTTGACCATGATTATCTCTTAAACATTTGCACAAAGGTTTATCCTTGGATTAACTCTTAATCCAGTGGGTAATCTTAATTTAGACTTGACCCTTACCTTCTAGATAACCATGAGGTCTTCTCAGGCCTTTAATGCCTCCAACCTCTTCTCTCAACCCAATCCTATGTTGACATTTGTCACCATTTTATTGGTGCCAATTGTGCACATGGATCCCCAACTTTCAAACTTGGCCCTTGATTAAACCATTCAATCTTAACCCTTCATTTCCCCATTTCTTCTATAAATAGAACCCTTCTCCTCAAGCAAAAGAGAAGCATTTAGAGTATTGTTGTTATACTGGCATTAGCATAGAGCTTTTTCATAGCATCACTATCTACTCTTGCATAGTATTTGCTTATCATATTCAACCATCTTGAATCTCCATATGGCATCCATGGCTAGTGCTAAAAGCTGAGAGCTACACTCATTTGGGACTTGGAGAGGAGAGGAACAAGGGAGGAGCAACTATGAGCATCTTGATTAGCTATTTCATTCTATGTTTATATGTTTTCTATTTCATGCTTAATATCTCTCTTGATATGCCTGTTTAGGATAATCTTTTGTTGCTAACACTAACGTTTGTTTCTTGTGCTCTTGTGTGTGTTGCCATCAAACAGATTTTCTAATCCTTTTTGCAGAGCATCATTTGGTGAACCCGACGTGAATCCAAACACCAAAAAGATCAATTTTTTTTTTTTAACCAATAACATGTTTGAATGTTGAAAATGTCACACAGGTTGCGATTTTGACACTGTTTTGGTGCGTTTGGCATTATTTTGGCGCTATTCCCCCTGTTTCAGTGCTTTTCCCTTCTCTGTCTTTCCCTTTCTTTTAATACGTTTGTGTTAAATAGTGCCTCTGTTCAAACGCAGACTAGCGCTATTGTAACAAAACGTTGTACAAATCACCTTGTAACCAAAAAAAAAAAAAAAAAAAAATTTAGGCTTGTAGAAGCCCACCAAATAGGCAGATTTTACTAACTATTTTTCTCTTTTGTGCAGATTTAAATTAGATTAAAGAGTAGATTTATATTTTTTACTAACTTGTTTTTGAAGTTGGTTTTAAAAATGAATTCACTTTTTATTTTGGTTTAAAATTAACTTCACATTTCAAATTTGGGCTTTTGAAAAAGAATCACACATTTGTTTGGGGCTCTTAAAAAGAATTTCATTGTTCAAAGGTAAAAAGAACCACAAACTTATACAAAAACAACTTTATTTTTTTTTTGCAAGTTAGGAAACAAACTTCGTTTTGGTGCTTAAAATCAACAAGGCAAATTTTATTTCTTGCATCAAGATAAAACTCACAATCCACACTTCCATTTTTGGTGCAAATAAAATTCACAATCAACTTGTCTCATTTTTAAAGCAATCTTACTTCATGCAAACGTGTTTTTCATTAAGTTGACCAGGATTTTCAAATTCTAGTTTACTCAAACAATTGCCTTTGAAAATTAAAAAGAACACCATGATTGTTGGAGCAACATCTCCAAATAGTTAGATCACATTGCAATGATAGATTAAAAAGAACAGGTGTTTTTCGTGCTTGGCACACTTGTGCAAAGAGTTGGTCGAGTGGTCCTACTTCTAACACACACTATCCTCTCCCTTGGCTTTCGTGGTCCTAGGTGCAAGAGAAAAGTGTTAGTAACGCTCAAATTTTATCTTTTTAAGAGAGGCCTGCCAAGGGATCGATACTCTTGGGAACGACCTCGAGCGGTAAATCCTTCGAGCCGCTATAGAAATCAGGTGAGAGCGAAAGCTGTAGCCTTGGGTATAGCTGTTCCTACAGTGTAACTGGCCGAAAGGACAAATGGGCCCCACCACCAGTTACAAGGCTCTTAAGTGAGTCACTGCAGAATGAACTTATGTCCAAAGCCATCGAACATGACTAAACACCTTTAAGTAGTAGCCCACCTGTTCTATTGATTGAGGATATTTGAGGTATAATTTAGTGCAAGAGCATAGATGGTTTTGCTCCCAAGATACTCACCATACATATTTCCTTGAGTAGAAACATAGCTTTTTGAAAAGTCACTTGTGGCTTGATAAAAGTGGTGACTCCCCCATCATAGGGATCATCTATTTGTTATGCTCGTGCAAGACTTAGTATATCACATCCTTACCTGCCACGGCGGGATTCATAAGGTATGTAGTACCAAAGTCGAAGAAATATCAAGATGTGGGCTAAATTTATCACAACTGGCCATTTGACCTTAGGGATAAAAAGTGTTTGAAGTGTGTTCATTTTACAGACCTAGTGCGAATTGAGCCGACTTCAGGCTTTGGAAATACACCTTAAAATAAATCTAAAGGAAGGGTCAAAAACAAGTCCAAGGATTGGGTTGATCTAGACCCATACTCATTTGTACCTTTGAGGCTACAATCTTGTGTTTGTGTGCTTGCTTTGTTTTCTTGTCAAAGAAAAATCAGAAAATCAATCCCAAAAACAAAGTATTCATCCAACATCTGTCAACACAACCAAAAATACCAAAAACAAAGTGCAAACAAACAAAGAGTCAAAAATTTATGACCATTCTTCACATCTTGCGAAAGAAGAAGTGTCATCAGAATATTATCTTGAAAAGAAGACCATTAAGCTCAAAGGCTTTGATCAAAAGGAGGAAATTCTTCTATCTCAATAGACAAATCTTTGTCTCACATAGAGTCTTTCTACATCGCATGTGTCTCTATCTTCAAGGTAAAACAAACGAGTTTGATTCCGAATCATTGAACCGCAGAGCTTTTATGCAATATAGAGCTCTGAGTTATCACAAAAATCAAGGAGGAAAGATTAATCCCAACTTCTTCCCAAACATCTGTATCACCTACAACACAGCTCGAGAAATGCCACCAATGCCTGAAAGGGAAGAAGTAGAGTTTGTTCCATTTGTAACACAAAGTTTTTATTAAAGTTGAAAACAAAACATCCATCATCTCATTCATACATCATTTTTCCATCATCAATTCATCCCAAAACTCTCAAAACATTAAGAGGTTCTTGTCCCAAGATTCCTTTTTTAGATATTGCTTGAAATCAAACACATCACATCACTTTTAGATTGTTTCTACATCTAGGATAAGCTCATCCTAAGAGACACATCTACGCAGGTTAAAACTAGTTCATGAGTGAATCCTCTCATTGCTAGGTAGTCAAAATCTGTAACACATCTCAGATTTCTCTACACCTTATCACATCCAAACTCATCAAAACAAACAAGCAATTCAAAGAAAGAATTCTGGTTACATTTACCTTTAGAGTGCTAGAGATCTACAATCCACTAATCATCCATCTTTCATTGAACAACTCATCATCATCTTCAATCAACTTCAACACAAACTTGCAAACAAAATGGCTCAAACCCGATCGCGATCAAGGCAACGAGAAATAGAAATTGAGGAAGAAGAGGACAACCTCAATGAATTTCAAGAAGCACTTGGAGGAAATGTAAATGATGAAAACCCAAGTAGTCCCACTCCTTCAACAATCGAAAGGGTTCAGCATAACCCTCACTTTAATAGATTATTTGATGAAATTCTCAGGAGCAATGCGGATGCTCACTTCTTAAGACTTGCTCAAGAAGGAGCCAAACTCCCCTCAGACTTTGATCTTGCCCAATTAAGACAAGCATCAGAAAGACAAAGTCACCATGAGGAGGAAAGGCGTAGAGATCCCATCAGATATAACATCCCTCGAGGTAACCCACCACCTCCTCCTCCAAATGAAATGGAGATGTTGCGGCAACAAGTCGCGAATCTCGCCCAACAACTTCATAGTGGTGTTAAGACCAATCAATTTTCACTTAACGACATCTGTCCCTATCCGTTTGATAGGAATCTTTATATGCCACCCTTTCCACGCGGGTTTGAAACACCCAAATTTGAAAAATATAGAGGAAAGGGGGATCCCCGTGATCATGTCCGAGAATTTCATTCTGCTTGTCTTGAAGTAGCTTATGAGGACACATACCTAATGCGCCTTTTTCCCCAAAGCTTGGGAGGAACAACCACATCATGGTTTTCCCGACTTCCAGGTGGCATTAGAACATTTGAGGAACTCATCCAGAAGTTCCTATCTCATTACTCTTATAATATTGAACGCGACATCACCATGGCTGATCTATGCAACACCAAACAAAAACCAGGTGAATTATTCTCAGTATTCCTGCAACGATGGCGCCAAATGTCTAGCAGACGTTCTCTTCAGTTACCTGAACAAGAACTAGTGGAAATTTTCATTTCCAACTTAAACGAAGAAATGGAATTTCACCTGGATGTCAAAGACACAGACTCTTTTAACGATATGATCACCAAGGGTATAAAATGTGAAAGGGCACTCATCAAAAAAGGACTCATCAAAATCTTTAATGAACCAAAAGATGCTCCTCGCCCGCGCTTCAATAGCGATAAACCGAACTTCTGGAACAAGAATAAGAATATCGTCAATGATGGAGTTGTGGATGCCAGGACTGTCCAAAATGCACAACCTATGGTTCGGTTTGCAGGACAAAATCCTCCACCTCAAAATAATACACATGGTCCTCCTAATCAAGGTCGCATCACATCTCAAGATGAACCAAGACCTCGTCCACAAAAACAAAAACGCACTTACACTCCCTTAGGGGAACCCATTGAAACAGTGTTGCGACAACTCCTCTCTCAAAATTTGGTCACTCTACCTAAGCTATCAAACTATGAGCCTCAGGTCAAACCGGCATGGTGGAGAGATACTGAATACTGTGAGTTCCATCAAGGAAGAGGACACAAGACAAGTAATTGTCACCGATTGAAAGATCTCATTCAGGATCTCATTGATCGAGGAGAAATTGAGATTGAAGGACATGACCCAAAAACAACCAATAATGATCATCTGATGTTCAAGAATCCACTTCCATCACAAGATCAAAGGGGTCCTTCCACTTCCAGACGAGGTCCTGATACCACTGATTATACGCAAGCTGCATATAATTACACTGTCAATCACCTGTATGATGCCAGTGAACAAATTGCAACTATCACTTTCAAAAATCCCACCCCAAATTGCAATGTTGTTACACGTCGTGGCAAGGTTACCATAAAGGCAGCTCCACAAGGCACCACCTCCATCCCAAAGCAGTACAATCTTGTGGAACAATTAGACAAAACGCCTGCGCTTATATCCATTTTAGAGCTATTACGCCTATCACCATCTCATAAAACAATCTTGGATCAAGCACTCCAAGAGGCGTCAGTCCCTGCAAACCTGAACACGGACCAATTTCAAGCCATGGTTGGAAATCTAAAGTCATCACCTTGTCTCACTTTTTCCGAAAGTGACAACTCTTCGTTCCAACAACCTCATAACGCCTCACTCCACATTGAAGGCTTTGTCAACCAACACAGGATCAAGCGAGTCTTGATAGATAATGGAGCAGGCCTAAACATTTGTACACTACAGTTGGTCACAGCATTGGGATATGCAATAGAATCAGTGGATCCTCGCAAGAAGATCACCATCAAGGCCTATGATGATGCAGAGCGTTCATCCAAAGGAGCTGTGGTACTACCAATCCGAGTGGGCCCTGTAGTAAAGCACATCATCTGTCAGGTTCTGGACCTTCCTCTGCCATATAATCTATTATTAGGGAGACCTTGGATACATGCCATGCAAGCCGTTCCATCTACCTACCATCAATGTATCAAGTTCCCACATAATGGTGCAGAGATCACAATCCTGGGCGATGCAAATCCCTTTGCATTTTGCCATAATATCAGCCATCAACCAGAGATTACTGTTCCTAATAATAGGGAAGCCATTTCCTCCACATCATATGTAAATCCCGCCTCTCTTGCCAGTTCAAACACCCCTATACCCAAGCAAGAAAAGCTTAAGATGAAAGTCGCAGAGGAAGGTCCTGGAGAATACAACTTGAGTCAGCTCTTTTGTGTGGGACAAATGCCCACTTCTCCTAGAACACATGGTAAACCACAGCAGTTACTCCAGCAACCACTAATCATGCCAGCATGTGCCTTGACGCCTTTCGTCCTTGGAAAGAGTCAAGAGGAAGAAACCCAAGATGAGGACCTAGCGGACTGGATCTATAAAGATCCCATCACCACTGACAAACCGCAAGTTACACTTCCTACGGAACAGTATGGTAAAGGCCTCCTCATTATGCAGAGAATGGGGTATGATGGTCAGAGTGCTTTGGGATCCTGCCAACAAGGACGACACGAACCTCTACTACCAGAATTCAAGCCCAAAGGTAATACAGGCCTAGGCTTTGAAAAAGAGATCCTTCCTAAACTTATATTTAAAGGCAAACCTAGCAAACCATTTTGCCCACCTACTGCAAAGAGGACACCTTTCATAATCAAAGCACCATCAAACACTATCCCCACTGCCCCATCAAGGCTCACAAACCCACCACAACCATCTACAATACCAATCATCCCACCAAACGAACCAGTAATCCCATCAATAACACCAATAGCAGTAGCAACTGTATCAGAACCCGCAGCAACATCTATGGCACCAGTAGTTCCAGCAGAAACCACTGAGTCACCATTACCAATACTTCCAGTAACAAATCCTTTAAACCCCATCACGATTCCTGCAGCACCGATCACCACAAAGATACATAAACCAATCACACCTGCCGTATTTAACTCAAAAGATATCCCAGTATGGTATAGCAATCGAATGCTGGAAAGTGATTCAGAGACCGACTCACATGAGTGGGAATTTGATTCTGTGCAACTTAACACTTCAGATGAGGAAGACACGTCACCACCTCCGCCACGCAAAGACATTCCTGTTTACGGAGAAGCACAGATAAAGACCACTTGGGTACCTGAGCTGGAAACATCTTCCACAGACCCTACGTCTCATCCTACGCCGGATTCTGACAGGGAGAGTACCATCAACGACCTTCACCACACTGTCTTAACCCTCACTGATACATCTCCCGCACTTAACTTAATCGATGAGGTAATGCCCATTATCCACCCTGAACTCATCGAATGGAATCAACCAAATCCCCCATGTCTTGACCTCTTCCAAAACGATGAGGCTATCATTGACTTTTTGGAATTAAGGGATAATCTACCAAGCGGGGATCACAAAGCTGGATTCGCCATTGAACTTAATAGCACAGCATACTTCGGGGCGGATGCCAAACCCTTCAGCTGCAAAAATATAACATTAAAACATGGATCTTCTAGTGAAAACCACACTGTGGCACTGTTTGATCCAACAAAAGTAAAACGAAAGAGCGTATCCAACGGTGAAAACCTCTCTGAGGCGCCTGAGGATGAAGGGTTTGACATTCTCCCTGCTAATACACAACAGGAACGATCAACGATCCTCATTGAGGAGACCAAAGAATACAATGTGGGGACTCCTGAAAACCCTCATATCATACATCTGGCATCTCTTCTCACTCCAGAGGAACAACCTCAATTTATAGAGTTCTTCCAACAGCGTCAGATCAACTTTGCATGGTCATATGCAGACATGCCTGGGCTTGATCCAGATTTAGTCATGCATCATCTCACAGTAGCAAAAGGAGCCAAACCTGTCAAGCAGAAGCTTCGTAAGATGCATCCTCAGATTGCCGTGCTAGTCAAAACAGAACTCAAGAAACTCCTGGATGTTGGTTTCATTAGACCAATTGATTATGCAGAATGGATCTCCAACATTGTACCAGTTGGCAAACCAAAAGGGGGCATCCGCATTTGTACAGACTTCAGAGATCTGAATAAGGCATGTCCTAAGGATGACTTTCCCCTACCAAATATCGACATCATAGTAGATTTGACAGCAGGACATGCCATGCTTTCACTCATGGATGGCTTTTCGGGATACAATCAAATAAAGATCGCACCAGAGGACCAACATAAGACAACCTTCACATGTCCATGGGGCACATACTGCTGGAATGTAATGCCTTTTGGTCTAAAGAATGCAGGAGCGACCTATCAAAGAGCAATGACCACCATCTTCCATGACATGATGCATACTATGATGGAAGATTATGTGGATGATTTACTAGCAAAATCACTTACTAGAGAAGGACATCTTCACATCTTAGATAAAATCTTTGATAGACTGGAACAATACCATGTTCGACTCAACCCAAAGAAATGTGTCTTCGGAGTGACCTCCGGGAAGCTTCTAGGATACATTGTCTCAAGCAAAGGCATTGAGGTCGATCCAGCAAAGGTTAAGGCAATCATGGACATGCCACCTCCAAAGAATATCAGTCAGCTAAGAACACTACAAGGACGGCTTCAATCTATCCGCAGATTCATTGCACAATTGGCTGATAAGTGTCACCCATTCACACACCTGCTACACAAGAACATCCGCTTTCAGTGGGATGACAGATGCCAGCAAGCATTTCAGGCGCTTAAAGACTATCTCATGACTCCACCATTGCTGATGCCACCAGATCCAAGTAGACCATTATTGCTCTATATCTCAGCAACAAGTACAGCATTGGGTGTACTACTGGCACAACATAATGCAGAAGGAAAAGAGTGTGCTATTTACTACATCTCTCGCACACTTGTGGGCTATGAACTCAATTACACACCTATTGAGCGAGCTTGCCTAGCAGTAGTCTTGGCAGCCACTAAACTGAGGCACTATCTGTTAACACACAAGGTGCAACTCATTGCAAAGATTGATCCACTCAAGTATTTACTTAACAAAGCAGCATTGACAGGTCGCTTAGCTAAATGGGTAATGATTCTAAGTGAATTCGACATCGAGTATGTGGACCGTAAAGCTATCAAAGGTCAGGTCATTGCAGATCAATTGGCCGATGCACCACTCATAGGCGATCATCCTCTCATTTCCAATTTTCCAGATGAAGAGATATTCATGATCACAGAAGCACAACCATGGAAACTATATTTTGATGGTTCATACACTAGGCACGGCTCGGGGGCAGGCATTCTGTTTATCACACCTCAAGGTGATAGCATCCCGAAGTCTTACAGGCTCACATTTCCATGCACAAACAACATAGCAGAGTATGAGGCCTTGATCACAGGACTCAGGTTAGCCGTACAATGGAAATTACAAGAACTACAAGTATATGGCGACTCACAACTGGTCATTCGACAAGCAACTAATGAATATCAGACCAAAGATGATAAACTCATGCCATACAAGCAAATGGTGGACAGTCTAAAGACATCATTTACTACTATCACTTTTGAGCAGATACCAAGAGATCAGAATCGAGCTGCTGACGCCATGGCTACCATCGCATCTCTACTAGATCTTCCACAGAATTCAACACGCTACGAGTTCTTGGTAGAACAACTTTGGATTCCCGCTTATGATATCCCCGAATCTGAAATGATATGTTGCCTTGTTGGTTCTGAATCCCCATGGTATGGTGAGTTCTACACCTATCTCCGTGATCACACCCTTCCTCCCAACCAATCAAATAACCAACGTAAAACCTTCATTCGCCAAACTGCTCGATATACCATTATTGTCGAAACCCTATACCGACGTAGTCTTGATGGTACTCTCCTTCGATGTCTGGAACAAGATGAGATAACAAAGGCTTTGGAAGAGGTACATGAAGGAATTTGCGGGACTCACTCAAGTGGTCCGTCACTAGCCAAGAAACTCATGCGAGCTGGATACTATTGGCCATCTATGGAAAAGGATTCCTACTACTTTGTCAGGAAATGCAAGAAATGTCAAGTTCATGGCGACCTGATACATGCACCAGCACAGGAACTACAACCAATCACAACACCATGGCCTTTTTGTCAATGGGGCCTTGACCTTGTGGGTAAAATCCATCCATCTTCATCCAACGGCCATAAATTCATTATTACCGCCACCGAATATTTCACCAAGTGGATCGAAGCTGTTCCACTTACCCAAGTCACCGGCAAGCAGATCGCCTCATTCATCCTCAACTACATCATCTGCCGGTATGGTGTACCCATGTCCATCGTCACAGATAACGGTCTTCCTTTCAAAAATCAGGATGTCCGTGAGCTTTGTGAGAAATTTCATATCCAACACCGCTTTTCCACTCCCTATTACCCACAAGGCAATGGTCAGGCCGAAGCATCCAATAAAAACATATTGAGGATCCTAAAGAAGACAGTCAATGATGCCAGTCGTGATTGGCATGTTCAATTGAATCCAGCGCTATGGGCATATCGAACTAGCATTCGAACCCCTACAGGTGCAACTCCTTATTCATTGGTCTATGGTGCAGAAGCTATCTTGCCTATTGAGGTCGAGATACCATCATTAAGGGTTTCCTTGCACAATCTCATTGATGATGACGCATACAGAGTCTCACGCCTTCAGGACTTGGAGCTACTTGATGAGAAGCGACAAGCTGCATACAACCATCTCAAAGCCTATCAGCAGCGCATGAGTAGAAGCTACAATCACCGAGTTAGACCTCGTACATTTGAGGTAGGTGATCTTGTTCTTCGAGAGAATCCTCGCAACCAACCAAACAGAGAACATCAAGGCAAGTTTGAATCAAATTGGCTAGGCCCATATGTTGTCACTGCTGTATTTGGGTCCGGGGCATATCAGTTGGCTACATCAGACGGAGAACCGCTCGCAGATCCAATCAACAGCATGCACCTCAAACGGTTTTACACATAAGCTGTACAGAGCATTAGGCTCCCCTGCCTATCAGAAAATACCAAAAAAACATTCAGAAAAATGTCCTGAAGAAAATATAAAAACATTCAAAAAAGTAAAGAAAAATCATGCATCCAAACGGTGAACAACCACTCCGGTGGCACCTTGGGTAAGAACGATGGTGAAAACCTGGCAAACAGGTGCCACTCGTAAAGGCTATGGCTCCATTATCTTTCAGACTTGTGGCGATCACATCTACTTCATACATACATCCATCCATCCATCAACCATGGCTTGTTATTCCTCTGCAATTATGATAGTACTCCATACATCTTGCATCCCGCTTTTTCATAGTCATGTCTAAAACTGGGGGCAATGCCTTTAACCTATTGATGGAAGTGGATTCTACATTGTCTTATGATTCATTAAGTTCTTCATTCAAACAATCATCAAAAATCCAAAAACATTCAAAAATATCTCGCAAAAATACCAAAAACATTCAAAATAATTCAAAATCCAAAAACATCGACAAAACCATTGAAAAATCACACAAAAACATGGCAACACCTTGTACATACCCATCCATGCAGATACCAAAATAAACATTGACAAACTACTCACACAATGACCATTTACCAATCAACCACACACTCAACATCAACAATCAAACTGTCTTCAACAAGGATGCATCATTCCTTACCAAAACAAAGACAAAAGTGACATTTTCTTTGACAAGAAAATTATGTTAAGCTATCAAATACTTGGTTGATTTGTGAGTACAATCGTTTGTTTATCTGTATCAGGATCTTGCAGCATTGTTTTGTATCATTTGTGCATTATTTCCGATGAAGTTCTGGGGCATGTACTAATGGTGTCTACGTGGGAAGTTCACCAAGCTACATGATCTTATGCAAAAATATAGTCATAGATCACTACGGCTTGCTGACTACAGCGTATACCTCGACCATATGAGCATGAACCATTACCAAGGATCCTTATTCTTTATTCTTTATGTATATACTGTTTGTTTGCAGGTACAATGCTCTTCCTTTGGTTCCTCCTACCTCGTCCAAACTGGATAAAGGTTTTATTTCTTTGTACGGTATGCACTTGTCTCAGGATATGATCAGCCTAAGATCAAGGAGGACGATCCAAGTCATGCATGAACGGAGATAATCCTTGTCTGTTCCGCAAGCAATACTCAGGTCAACTTGATCCATTATATCAAGTTGCTTGTATTAACTTGCTATATCAAATCCATGTAAGAAATACTCTGGTCATCTTGAATCTTTATGTCAAGTTGCTTGTATTTTCTTACAACATTTTAAAGCTCAATGATGAAAAATAATGCACCATGGATCATCATTCCATCTCATTTGTATATATTGCATTCCGTTGCATTCCATCCATCCATACATTCATAAATAGCTGCATATCATTCATACATAGTAATGACAATGGATACTCTATTTTCCTCTTCTTCCATAGGAATGTAATAGGTCCTCCATTTCTTCTATCTAACATTGCACCCCCCCCCACCCTCCCCATCTCAATAATCAGCATCACATACCCTACATCGTGTCCCAATCAGCCTAATCAAGCCACGTTCATCACCATCCATCTCTAACTAGGAGGGATTGTGTTTCCTATGCTAAGTCATCCAATAAGCCAAACAAGTTACTCTATCTGCACAGATACATCGTCTCACACACACCTAGACTATCAACAGATACTCTGATCAAGTATCTTCGGGTCTCAACAGGTAATCGATTATGGTAATCCTAGACTACATCAGGCATTTATCATAATGACCTAGTCTCAACGGGGCTGCCATGATTCCCCACAACCATCCATCACACGCACATACTATCAATTGATCAACCAATCAAACACAATCCAACGGACAATTACATCAATTGTCTACGTCTCAACGAGTATTTTGCTTCATATACCTTGACTTCATCGGGCAATTACATCAATTGTCTAAGTCACATCAGGTCACTTTGATTCACTTACTCAGACTTTATCATGTCCAAGCGACCAACTGACATCAACTGTCACGCTTTGACTTGACCGGGGCAATTAAACCGATTGCACCAGATTGTCCAAACAATTTTGATCAATTGTATAGCATCAATCCAAACCCCACACTACATCTGCTATGTATCTCTTGCATGACCTCAGGGTACTCGCTGGCTTGTTGTTTCTTCATATTCACTCCATTTTCTCCCATTCTTTCATCATTAGTTCTAATTTCTTCTATTCTACCTCCCCTCCACTTTGCATTCTTTTTCGAGAGATCGCCCGATTTTTCAAAAAAAAATTCGGCCCATCTCTCGAGGGGGCATACCACCCATTAAATTTACATTTTATGGGGCATTTCTTCACACCTATTTTTCTTTCTTTGAAACGATGCGATAAACTGCACCGTCTCAAAGAGGGGCAAATGTAGTCACATAAATCTGTCCACTTAATTAAATAAATACTTAGTATTTATTTGATTATTTAACCATCAATTAATAATTAATTAAATTAATATTTAATTAATTCATCTTAACCCTATTCTCCTATTAATTAAATAAATTATTCAATTTATTTGATTTAATTCACTTAACCAAATTCAGACCATTAATTAAATAAATAAATCATATTTATTTAATTAAATCTTCTCTCACATTTAAATAAATTAATATTTATTTAAAACCCCCAAAATCCCACCTCTCACATTTAAATAAATTAATATTTATTTAAATCCCCCAAAATCCCACCTCTCACATTTAAATAAATAAATCATTTATTTAAATCACCTTTATCCTCCACCCACTTGTATTTTCCTACAAAAGCAAGTTGCACAATTATTTTAAATAAATAATTTATTTAAATCACCTTTATCCTCCACCCACTTGTATTTTCCTACAAAAGCAAGTTGCACAACTATTTTAAATAAATTATTTATTTAAAATCCTATTTATCCTCACCCACTTGAAACCTTTAATGGTTTCCCTTAAAGTAGTCAAACTTGATGGCTTTAAAGTCTTCAAACTTGATGGCTTCCTTCTATAGTCTTCTTAAGACTTTAATGGTTTTCCTTAAAGTCTTCAAGCCTTTAATGGTTTCCCTCAAAGTCTTCAAGCATTTTAATGCTTTATCTTCTTTTTCTCATTTAAATAAATTAATATTTATTTAAATATTTGTCCAAATGCAACTTACACCATTTAATTGAAATAAATGATTTTATTTTAATTGAAAATACCAAAATTTCTCCCACTTGCATTTTCCTACAAAATCCACTTGTATGCCTAAACCCCTTCTAGATTCTTCTAAACCCTTCCTAATTAGCCTAATCCATCCCCTAAATATTGTCACATTCCTAAGCAAATTGGAGTCACTTCTCAAAGACTCCAAAGTCTTTGAAAAGCAATTAATGCTTTGTGTGTTCAACAAATTAACCACTAAATGGCTCAAAGTCTTTGATAACCATTGAAGGCTTTCAACCTTCAACCACTTAATCCCCAAAGTCTCCAATAACCATTAATGGTTACCTCAAACCCTCCCACATGGTTAAAACATTTGTTTTGACTCAACCTCTACCCAACCCAAAGGTCTCATCAAGCCTTTAATGCTTTGACCATGATTATCTCTTAAACATTTGCACAAAGGTTTATCCTTGGATTAACTCTTAATCCAGTGGGTAATCTTAATTTAGACTTGACCCTTACCTTCTAGATAACCATGAGGTCTTCTCAGGCCTTTAATGCCTCCAACCTCTTCTCTCAACCCAATCCTATGTTGACATTTGTCACCATTTTATTGGTGCCAATTGTGCACATGGATCCCCAACTTTCAAACTTGGCCCTTGATTAAACCATTCAATCTTAACCCTTCATTTCCCCATTTCTTCTATAAATAGAACCCTTCTCCTCAAGCAAAAGAGAAGCATTTAGAGTATTGTTGTTATACTGGCATTAGCATAGAGCTTTTTCATAGCATCACTATCTACTCTTGCATAGTATTTGCTTATCATATTCAACCATCTTGAATCTCCATATGGCATCCATGGCTAGTGCTAAAAGCTGAGAGCTACACTCATTTGGGACTTGGAGAGGAGAGGAACAAGGGAGGAGCAACTATGAGCATCTTGATTAGCTATTTCATTCTATGTTTATATGCTTTCTATTTCATGCTTAATATCTCTCTTGATATGCCTGTTTAGGATAATCTTTTGTTGCTAACACTAACGTTTGTTTCTTGTGCTCTTGTGTGTGTTGCCATCAAACAGATTTTCTAATCCTTTTTGCAGAGCATCACTTACTAAGGGGGCCTAGTTAATGATTATTCCCTTGATTTCTTTTATCAGTTACTTTTCATTCTATACTTAGCATTATCTTGATCACGAACTGTTCCGGCAGCCATTGGAAAATTTCTTGTGACTGTTCCTGCAGCCACTGCAAACTAAGTAGAACCTCATTTGTTGATCATGGATAAAGTCTTGTCTTTCCTAGTTGTTGCTTAGAAGTTAGTTAGTTTCTTTTCAAGCATTTCAGTTACTTGCTTTCAACATTTTCCTTCAGTAACATTTCATTTCCAGCAATAGGAAAGGTGATTGTTTTAGTCTTTCTAGTGCATATACTTTGCAGACCCATTTCAAGTACACGCCCCAAGTTGATAACTAAATGAACATTCATGATGAAAGATAACTACTTAGTTGGATGTCCAATCCCTAAGGTATGACTTCAAAGTCTAGTTGTTGAACCATTGAGAAGATCAGTCACCACCAATTTGGCCATTAGAAATAGTTGCATCCCCACCAACATTGGGAGATTTAACATCTATATCAAGTGGTCATTGAGTAGCATGGCCCACTCAAATAGTATGCTTAATTTTTTGGTTTTTTCTTAAGGGGGAAGAAAGCTTGCATTAGGATCAAAATCCTCACAATACGTATATAATAAATTTCGTCAGGTTTAAAATCAATTGGGAAGGAATTAATTGTAGTAAAAAAATTACCATAAAATTCCACAATCAATTCCTCATTCTACCTTCTGAGATGTTCTCGATTGATGTAAGAAAGGGTAGGACCACAAACATGTGTATCCAGCTCAATTAAATCAACAATAATGTTAACATGTTCACTGTTAAATGCTATAGTTGTATTTTGTTGGGCACACATAGATGTAAATTTATTATGTGACTACTCACAAGATCTTGTGTGGAGGGATTGAAGGGATAAGTAATTAGCACAACCTTCTAAGTTTTAAGTGCACAACCATTTATGTACTTAGATTATATATCATTAAAGTATCATAAACATTCCTAACTAAAAAACATATTTCATGTTGAAATAATACTAAACTCTTTCCACAAAGACTTTTCTTTTAATAAAAAAACTATCCTAGGAGATAAAGAGAGAGAAATATTTTTTGTGTACCAACTATATTGCATCAAACTATAATAAAACTTGTAGAAACAATAGTAGACATAGGTTAGCAATAAAACTTCAAATCAAGAAATAAAAGTTACTACCTCATGAAATGAGGAAATCCTTGAAGCACACATGGCCTCCAAGGAAATATAATAGTTTTATGTTCAACCTGATAATAGTCTTAGATTATTTATATCCTAATAACATTAAATTTTGTAGCCTAAAAAACTGCATACACCTACAAACTATACAACCAAACTAGCTACTTCTTTTATTGACAGTGTTACAAAGGGTTTTAAAATAAAAATGAAGTTATCTTCTCCCTAGAAATGGTACCAATTGTTGGTGATTTGAGTTTTAAGTTCCAAATTAAGGCTTGATATTTTCCCTAGTGCTAGTGGTGTCAAATTACTAAAGATTGCCTTGAACCTATATTTGACTTGGACAATTGAGGACCAATTTTTGAGGTAGATAGGAACGAAGTGAGGATTCCATATTGTGTTGTAAATGATATTCCCATAAAAACTAAATATTTACATTGAAACAAACAATACCCACTCCATAATGCACCATTCAATTGTCACTTCATGTGTATATGTTAGTCTACAATATTTAGGATCAAGCACCTTATCAAGTCATATGATCTAGCATATGATTTTCTAGGAAATTATTTTATAATAACCCCTTATGTTGTTACATATATTTAGATATGGTAGTGAAAACATAGTAAAGAAAATTAAACTAAAATATGTTTAAGTTGTCACGAGTGCATGTTAGGATGATGGGGAAATGGAACCAAGATAGACTTATACATTTATCTAGTTGGACAACAAAGTCTCATATTTTATACAAAACAATTTTGGCCAACTTTAGTTAGTTGATTGATTTAGGTCTCGACCTATACCTATACTACCTATCTATAAATAATCTTGAGGGTCCCATATATTATATATATGTAATATGTGCCCTAACTATATAGAGTAGGATACCTACTATCTATATCCTCTACTATATAGTCAGTCTATAGTTGAGAAAGCATCCTTCCATTGAAGAATAGATATATAGATATCTAGGGGAGGATAATTATCTATAATTAGGAGGCTATACTAAAATAGTTAGTATTTGGTTATATAGGCTCTTGGCCTTCACTGGCTAATCAAGCTCTCATTTGATCAAGAGTGATCAATAGTAATAGAGTATCTTGTCTCAAGGTCAAATCCCCCTTAAAATTCATAGGTTCTTGTCTCGAGCCCTAACCTAACTAAGCCTTGACCAAACCTAACTAATATCTTCTTATAGCATAGGTCAATTCATGTCTCCCCTCTTGGCATTGGCCCTCCCCCTCCATATAGATGATATATGAATAACTATATTCAAAGATGATAACTTAATCAAGATATCACAAAAGATTGTGTTTATCAAAATGCACAAGTAATTTATGTTCTACACATATTCAAAATAATAATAGATACTGTATAATAGTAAATGAGTCCACTTGAATATCTATGAGCACACCATATAATTGTTTTATTAATTTTAGAAGATATATCATAAAATAGTTGTGGTGATTTTACAATTGTCTAGTTGGGCAACTAATTATCACACATGTAAAAATGTACATTACATGCATGAATACACTCACCCAATATTGATTTTGATTTTAATTATTCACTCCTCAACTATTATAATATGTTATAGTTTTTAGAGAGGGAAAATACTTTCTTGCATCCATCTCATCATCACAAAGAAGTTATTTTGTTAGTCATAATCACATCATAATTTAAATAATAATAAATTATCAACATTAACAATGAAATAAAATGACTTCTAACTCCTCATTTTATTAAAAATAACATCTATAACTAACTTGAAATTAAACATAAGTTTACCTTGGAATACTCAAAGTGATAGAAGCTATATTGTATTCTAAATATTTGAAGGGCACACATTATACTGAGAGGAGGGGGGATGAATCAGTATATGCAATTTTTATTATTCTTCAACATTAATTACTACAAATAACTTCTACAGACAACCATCAGATCTACTATCATATGTAACTCAATGAAGCATTAAGTAAATGAACACACACACACAAGGGACACCATATTTATGGGGAAAACTCGGGATGGGAAAAACCATTGTCAGAATAGCTACTTGGATCTACTACCCAAATCTAGCCTCACAAATAAAATATCATTTACATAATTTTGTAGGCATCAACCTACCAGAGACACCAATCCTCTTGAAGTACAATGAGCACCAACTCACTAGAGACACTATTATCAAATGCCTAGTTCTAAGCAGCAACTTAAGAGATAGGACCTCAATCTCAACAATATGAAAGATAAGATTAGGACCTTTGCTACTACTCACTCCTCGAATTAAACTTCAAGCACTTATCATCTTTCTTCTCATAGGATGTTCTAATATAAATGCACTTGAATTGGGAACTATGGTCCTTCTGACTCATTCTCATGCTTTCTTGTATTGTACTTGTATCCTCAAAAGTACATTACCATTCAACTTCCCACATACAAATGATTCTATGACACTCATATGTATGAGCTCCAATAACAATTACAAACACAGGTTGGCCACATACATAGTTCCATAATTTACAAGTCGACCATACATTTTTTTTCATCAAAAAGGTGTAGTAGGCTAGGTCCTAATTAGCCCATACACAACTCAATGCAAGATAACACTCCATACACTTCACAAGGATGATTAATTAGGTCCAAAATGTTATCCTCACGTAATCACCAGTAGATGTGTCTACTTTAATTTTTTTTGTAGTTCAACCATATCAATTGTGTAATAGGTTTGGCTTAAACAACTCACATTTAGCTCCACATAGAGAAACATGCCATGCAGAGTGAGCTACGAGTCAAAATAATCATAGAGAATATTCATCCTTAATTTTCAGTAGTCCACACTCAAATCAACTCTGAGAACATTCTGGAACACAAACCGGGTCTGCCAGTACCATAGAAATAAACAGTGGTGTCCAAACTAGGAGAAAAGATAAAATATCAAATACTAACAATACTTGTGTAGGCATACTCACCATTCAAATCACAGATTATTCTTAGTCAATAGAAGATACAAACCTCTTGTAGGTAGCCAGAATAGGCTCACTATCTAGGTAACAAAATCAAATATTCTAGAATAGACTTCTAAACTACTTCCATCAACTTGTGTTTCATCTAATTTCATAGTCATATCAACCTATGGGACTCCATAAGTTCTATCACTACTCAAAATGCTCTTCCATGACATGTCATTACCATAACACTTCACTCTTTCGGATATAGCAAGATCAATCAACATGAGCAACTTTTGTCCATCTTTGACATCCATGAGAACTTTTGTTCAACAATATTACCATTTTAAATCTATATAACACAAACATCCAAAATAAATACTACATAATTAAATTATTTTTAAAAGACACAAGGTGTGAAACTTTAAAGTTGAATCATGTTTAAATCTAGTGACTATGTCTTACACCAATTAATATTGTGCATACAATGATTCAATTAAATGAGGGATGTATGCGATATCTTAGGGGCCATTATAGAAGTGTAACTTGAACTTAATTGACTTATGTGCCTTTGCACATAGGATAGATTTGGTAAAATATACACATGTAATTTATTGAAAATGTGTATTTTTTATTTTCATCTACTCTCCTCATTTGGGCAAGTGTTCCGCTATTACAACTATATCTTTTATTTTGTAAAATGTACACATAATATTCTAAAAAACAATATTTTTATAATTTTCATTTACTCCTAATTTCTACAAGTGTTCCTCTATTTCAATTATATTATCTTTTGTTCTGAAAAAATACAATTAAACATTAATACATACATATATACACATATACACATACACATACACATATGCATATGGTTTCATTATTATTTTTTACCAATATTTTTACTAATTGTAATATGATATATTTTATAATATAACATTTCAATTTAAAAACTATCTAAAAAATTTAAACAAGCTTTTCATAATTCATTCATATATATATCAATTGCAAATTTTAAAAAATCTCACTTAACCATTTTAATCATAAAAGCATCTTGATACTGTTTTTAATTCTAGATAATTTTCCAATTAAGAAAATGGACCTGCTCATCTTTGAACGAAACAACTTTTGACTCTAAATCAGCGATACGTCATATGAACTCTTGGTCGCACGTGGCAGGCGAATTGATGACGTAAGAATGCATATTTCTAGTAGCCCACGTGGACCTGGAAAACCACAAAGATATTTTGTCATATAATATATTTGGCCTCCCACGTGTAGGGTTGTCTTATGTCGAAAAGGAATCACATGTTTACATCAAGTTCATTATCTGACGTGGAGGATTTGTCATGACACGTATGATTATTAGTGAAAAACATGTATCCTAGTCAGCAGTAAGACTCAACTTTGTACTTGCTTGGAAAGTGGACAAAATACCTACTTTCTAGTGTGACAAAAGAATTGCATGGGATATAAACAACTTTACTATTTAGCTCTAGGGTTAAATAGAACACTTGGAAATGGTTTTATTTGTTTGGATAGAAGGAAAAAAAATAAGTCTTTTATAGTCTATTATGTTGGTTGGTTCATACATGGGTTTATACATACCTTACCCCATAGGATTTGAAATTGTGATCTCTCTTTTAAAGAAACAAGTTCTCCACCACTAGATCAACTCAAGGTGGATATTTAAGTTACTTGTTAATTTATGTTTATATTTGACAAGATAATTGAATCATTGAATCTTACATTTTTTGGTTGGATATTTAAGGCGTGTGTTAATATATTTTTTATATTTGGTAATATAATTAAATCATTTAATCTTTACAGTGTGTTTTGAAATGGTTTGTTGTATAGGTCATCGAAGCTTTCTTATGTGTCTAGTTGCTCTTGTATTTGACAAGTTGTCTGGACCATCGAAGATTGATCATGACCCTTGAAATGAGTGTGTTGTTTAGGCAACCAAAAATTAAGGTCGTCTATATGACTCCAAATTTAGCGGGTTGTGTCTATATGCCTATATCATTTTTTTAAGTCATATTTTTTAAAAACAAGTACCTTTTGCACATCTATGTTGTCGTTACTTTTGATAACTCTACCATGAGTCCTTATTTTGATAATCATATGTAAGTATTTTTTAGTTGGGGAGAGAGCTAATGATTAAGTGGTATTTTTATATTTGCATTAGTATTGTGGAAATTAGTGATATTTGTCAAGAGTCATCATATAGATGGTATAGCCATTTATTAGTTTTGAAGTTATTTAACACTACCTTTAGTTGTTTTTTTTTTTTTTGTTTTTTTTAAGGTAAAGAGCAAGAGCCCATAATATATATAAATTATATATATTAATATAAGAAGGAAAATACATAAAATACATAGAGAGAAATGGCATGCTTAAGGGGAAAGACCACACCCTCCATCAAGAGAATACCAACCCCCAAAATGAATTCCAACATGGAATTCGAAATACAAACCAAGTGACTAGCAGATAGAATTGAGACCCAAAATTAACCCCAATCACATCAAAACAGAATAGAGTTGACCGAGGAGAGTGGAGAACACCAAACCGACAGAACGATATGCATTGAAAGATAACCAAATGCAGGCATTGCATACCCTTGAAGGCAATAAATACTAAGATGATGAAGAAGCCAGAGATTTGTCGGGGTGGGGCAGATGTAAAGCCCCCATTGCATCACAAGTTGGAGAATACATAGCGAAAAGGGAACCAAAAACTCGACCAATCCCGAAATTTCAAAAAAGATTTTGAAGCCACTAGCGTCTTAGAGACCATTAGATGGTTCATGAGAGTCTGCAACATCCAATGGAAGGGGGAAAGATGAAGGAAAACCATGTGGGTCCACCAACGCATGTGAATAGAGCTCCCATATGGCAAGAAACTTGTTGACTGCCAGAGAAAATAAGGGCTCACCAATTTGGGCCGAATGGGAGAAGGCCCAATTCATGAAAAGAGCAGGGGAGGCATATATGAAACCATTGATAAATGAAAGGAAGACCGACCTAGGCACAAAGTCTTTGAGGATATCCATCCTGTTTAAAAACCTGCCAACCCACGCATCACCAGAAAATACATTGTAGCTTGCCAGTTGAGAATTCAGCTCCTCCCATGTGAACAAGGGGTGATGGACAAAGGAGTTGACAATCAATTTAGTGAAATTTGCCGACTAGGATAGGTCCATTAGTATCGAAGCCAATCTTGAGGCTACAACAGCAGGAGGGGCAAATTGGTTTGTCCATAACCAATCAACTCCCAGTGCAGACCAAAGTGCCCAATCCACATTAGCACACGGGATGGAAAAAGCATCGGCTAAAGATGAGGAATGAATTAAACCTTGCGGTCGAAGAACATGGAAGTGGCCATGGAGAACAATTCTAAGAGCCATGATGTAGAGAAAACAAGCTCCGAAGAAGTATGTGAGAGAGAAATTTGATAGCAAAGGCACGAGGAGCAGAAGATAAAGGTTGTCGGCACATGTGAATTGATTTGTAATAAAGAAGCGATCCAGCCAAAACGTGTGAACAACCAACAGAGAGATATAGGAAACAGAGAAAACCTCCAAGTGTCCAACCCACGTATAGCCATCGAATGGAGCAAGTCAAATCACCAAGGCCTGAAAGATATGCAACCTGCAAATAATGGAGATGGAGTAAAATATGAGATCAACGCGAAAGAATGAGGCACGCACATAAAGACTTGGAAAGGATGAAGCCTTCGGGTGAAGGATTGAGTACAGGAGGGCCACGACGAAAAATGATTGAGGTTTCCAAACTTCAAGAAGGAAATAAATGAAGTACACACCAAGAGTACAAAGCCTTGCATACAACCACAAAAATTAGTACACATGCTATCTAGAATGGACAGATGATATGTCTGTTGGATATTGTTGGTCATTGTTGCTGCTAGAATATGTTGTTGTCATTGATGTCAACATATTTCTGTGATTTTTTCTGGTGTGTGTTGATTGGGAAGATCTTATGATCTAGTTTGCAATGTTGTTTTACTGATCACTGTATTGCAGAGTTCAATCTTTCCTCCGATATATTTCAGTGTGATTAGATCTTGTATTGATATTCTGGGATATTTTTTGGGATGGTCTTGTGTATCTTCATTTCAGATGGATCGTGATTTGGTGCTCCGCAAGTTATCTTTCTTCGTGACAGTTGTTGATTAGTTGTATTCCTGAGCTTTAGTTGTTGATCGATGAAAATTTGATAAGTGGTGTTGGTGCAGTTGTTCCCGTTGATTCTAACGTGCTTGTTGGTGAAACCTAGTTGAGTCCTTTTTTTTTTGGTGATCCGCATTGATCGTTGTGCGATTTTTTTATTGTTTCTATGAATCGGTGATGATTTTCGTGTTATGCGGTATTTCTGATGGTGTAGCGTATTGCGATTGATCTTGGCGAGATTTATGGTGGAGTTGAGGGTTTGGGAATTTGAATTAGGTCCATGTTATGTCATGTAAATCATTATAATGGTCTGGTGGTTGATCTTTGTATCGTGTGATGTAATTTTGTAATTGAGGGTTGGGGGTTTAGCCGAACTTGTTATCAAGGTTGATGAATTGTATATATAGGTGATATATTCTTGTAATTTAGGCATCGTTGTTGTGTCTGCATTATCAAAGAGTGGTGTATGTACGAAGAAGTGATTTATCCTTCAGTATTGTGATTGTGTGGATATTGGTGTTGCTAAGCAAACAATTGTGCTTAACCGAAACTGTAATCGGGCATTTGGAGATGTTATTCCTTCAATTCATTTCTTTTGGATTGTAGTTTGAATCTTGTTGTAAGTCAGTGAGACTTTCTTAAGGGTTGTAGGCTTCTAGGCCATTTTCTTTTGAGCAATGAGCTCTAGGCAGTGTGCCTAAATGCATGTCCATTCCTCATTGTAATATTTCACATACTACTACAGAGTATCATCTTAATGTGGGTAAGTTCCCACCGTGGTTTTTCCCTTAACCAGGTTTTCCATGTCAAAATCTTGGTGTTGTGTGTTGTGTTGTGTTTTTAATTTGTTTATCTTTATTACTGCTACTGTTTATCAGATTTGTTTTTGTGATTAAGTTTGTAGATCTCGTGAAGACTGATTCAACCCCCCTCTCAATCTTCCTCCTCTTTTCTACTAACAATTGGTATTAGAGCTAGATCCTTTGGAAGAATATTAACTGCTTGAGGAGATCCAGGATGACAGCTCAAGGTGTTATCTTTAAGAAGGAGAGTCTGAGGTTTGATGGAAGTAACTATGCTATATGGAAGAACCGGATGGAAGTGCACTTGAAATGTCTTGGAGAAGATTACTGGAAGATTACAAAGAATGTCTATTTTGCTCCTCTGAATCGACCGACTACTCCTAATGAGGTCAAGGAAGTTGAACATAACATTAGAGTGAAGGAAGCATTGCTTAGTGCCCTGACTAATTCTGAGATGACAAATGTAATGGGACTTCAAACCGTACATGAGATCTGGGAGAAGCTTGAAATCCTGTATGAAGGTGATAAACAAGTGAAAGTTGCTAAGTTATAAAGTTTGAAAGGAAAGTATGAGATGCTAAATATGGGAGATGATGAGAACATACACTCTTTCATGGCTAAGGTGAATGACCTTGTCCTAGATATTAGATGTGCTGGTGGAACCATTGAGGAAGATGAAATTGTTGCTAAGTTGTTGAGATCTTTGCCTCCTGCCTACATACATAAGGTTGTTGCTATTGATGAGATCTAGAGAGTGACTACAATGACAAGAGATATGTTGGTTAGAAAGATTGTTGCATTTGAGCTGAACGAATTTGAAAAATCTGATGCAGGAGCACTGGAGCAGTTAGCTATGAAATTGTTTGGAGATCATGGCATTTCTTCATGTTTGAGAATTTAGCATTGTGGATTTGGATTTATCACCTTGAATTCATTGTCTTTATCATGTTCAAGATTCATGGCACTTGGATTTGATTCCAATGAAATATCAATTCCGGTATTGGCCCAGTATTGATGTGCTCTTACGGGTTAGTCTTGTAGAGTGTTGAGCAAAGTTGAATCGGGTTGCGATTGATTTTCGTGATTAGCGGATCGTTGAGTTATGTTTCTTGTGCCTTATTCAATGTTCCCAGAGATCCACATGATGTTTTATGCTTTTTGTGATGTTCTTTGTGATTTGAGATGACATGTTATTGTTTACACATTTCATTATGAACCAGTTGGTATTAGGCCAACTTGATCGAGTTATTATTATTTGCGAATGGTATAAAGAGAATTTTTGTGAATCATTTTTAAAAAAAGAAGATGGAAGATAGAGGACAGAGGTTAGAGATCAAGTGAAGATGTAGATGCCAATAAGATTCTGGTCCGGTAGGACTGAAGCTGGAAGCGCTGAGGTCTAGAATAGGGTTGAACCGGTTGACTGTTACTAGAAACCGAATTGATGTGTAAATGATCTATGGATCTTATATTGTTGTTGTAAGCATTGTTTGTAATCATGGGCTGTAGTCTAGCATGTGTCATATGTAATTCATTGATCTGTTATAAGAATTGTTCATACTCTTTATTGGTTATGTATTATGTGGTGTTACCAGTTGCTCTTTCTGCTTTATTTGTGTTATGTTACCGGCTACTAGTATATCTTGCATGGTGTTTTTGTTTAGGTTGCAAGGCAGGGATGTCCTTCATTGGATCTCCCTACCTTGACTGCATCAGAATCACATGGAAAGTTTGAGACAACATTTAGAGCATCAGCATCTATATCTGGTAAGCGGACGTATGATCCTGATGAGTATAGAATATCTAGATATGAAAGAGAGAAGAAAGATGGAAGATCAAGAAAAAGAGTTGGATGAGCTTGAAGCATTGATTGCCCGACGATTCCTAAAGGAGTTGGTAAGTATGATGGAAAACTTCCTTTGAAATGTTTCTCTTGCAATAAGATAGGACATTTTGCTTCTAGATGCTCGGAGAGAATGGCTAAGTATGACAAATATGATAAGTTTGATAAGCATGATAGGAACGATAGACATGAGAAGCATGATAGGAATGATAGATATGAGAAGCATGAGAAGTATGATAAGCCTTACAAGCCTAACCGGAAGTATAGAAATCAAAAGAACTGTTATTATGTTGCTGATGAAGGTGTTACAGATGAAGAATCAGAAGGAGATGAAGTTGGGTTTATTGCCATTAAGGAAGATGGACCAGTACCTGTTGATTCCACAAGTTGCACTATTGAAGAGAAAGCTTTAGATGCTAATGTTGAAGAGAAATGTGAATGGGTGATTGACAGTGGTTGTTCACATCATATGACTGGTGATAAAAGAAAATTTGCGAGTATGAAATAGTAAGATTTGGAGATGACAAAGCATGTGTGACATGTGGAAGAGGTTCTATTTCTTTTGATGGTAGGCATAACACTGATGATGTCTTGTGTGTTGAAGGTTTGAAGCATAATATTTTGAGTGTTGGACAGATGGTTGATATAGGTTATGATCTACAATTCAAGAAAGGAAAATGTAAGATCCTAAATGCCTCTGGTATAGAGATTGCATCTAGAACTAAGACTGAAGGTAACATTTTTCATTTGAATGTCGATGAGAAAATTTGTTTGATTGCTCAAATTGATGAAAGTTGGTTGTGGCATAGGATAATGTATCATGATAATTTTGATTCAATGACTAAGATTTGTTCTACACAAGCTATCAGAGATCTACCTAAGATTGTTAAGCCTGCTAATCTAGTATGTAAAGAATGTCAGTTGGGTAAGAAAACAAGGATTTCTTTCAAGAGCAAGCAATATACATCAGATGGATTGCTATATCTTGTGCATACTGACCTATGTGGCCTTACAAATTTTAGAAGCATGCAAGGTGATAGATACTTTATGCTCCTAATTGATGATTATTCCAGGATGATGTGGGTTGTCTTTTTGAAGTAGAAATCAGAAGTATTGGACAAATTCAAGATATTCAAAGCTAAGGTAGATACTGAGTTTGGTTTGAAGGTAAAGTGTCCGAGATCTGATAGAGGTGGAGAATTATGTTTTGGTGAGTTCAATTCATTCTGTGAGTAGCGTGGGATTAGAAGATAATCATCCGCTCCTAGAACCCCTCAGCAAAACGAAGTTGTTGAAAGAAAGAACATAACTATCTTGGATGTTGCAAGGACTATGTTTGTTGAAGGGAATGTTCCAAAGATCTACTAGAGAGAATCCATTAGCACTGTTGTTTACACATTCAATAGAGTTCACATAAAAGGTGATACTGATAAGACTCCTTATGAGTTATGGTTTGGTCATGTTCCTACTATGAGATACTTCAGAGTATTTGGTAGCAAATATTATATCAAGAGAGTTGAGGATATAGGAAAGTTTGATGCTAGAAGTGATGAAGGAATTTTCTCGGGATATTTCACAAAGAGAAAAGCCCGCCGGTGCTACAATAAGAGATTGAGAAAGATAGTGGAAAGTGAAAATGTGAAGGTGGATGAGAACCTTGGGAAAGAGATCAGAGCATGTGGTTATAATGATGGACAACATGTTGTTTTAGCTCCTATTCAGACTGAAGAACCTAAGCAGAATGATCTGGTAGAGACAATTAATCCGGATGTTGTTGTTGTTGGTGAAGAGGTGCAGGAACTTGATAATAAGAACAATCAGACGACTCCGAGGTATGTAATATTGAAGCATTATGAAAATCAGATTATTGGTGATAAGAATAAAGGTGTAATGACTAGAAGAAGGTTAATTGTTGAAGAAGTGTGTCTGATTTCTAAAGTTGAACCTAAAGATGTTGAAGTTTGTAAAGATGAAACTCGGATGAGAGCTATGGAAGAAGAACTAGATCAGATTGAAAAGAATAACACATGAGAACTTGTGCCTAGTCCTAAGGATAAAAATGTTATTGGTACTAAATGGGTATTCAGAAACAAATTGAATGAAGATGGTGAAGTTGTAAAAAATAAAGCTAGATTGGTTTGCAAAGGGTATTCTCAGAAAGAAGGAATTGATTATGAGGAGACTTTTCTCTGGTGGCCAAACTTGAAGTTGTTAAACTGTTGCTTACATATGATGCTTATAAAGATTTCAAGGTATATCAGATGGATGTCAAATCTACCTTTTTGAATGGTGAAATTGAGGACGAAGTCTACATTGAACAACCTGATGGATTTTCATTATCAGATGATGAAGACATGGTATGTAAATTGAAGAAAGCTCTTTATGGGTTAAAGCAAGCCCCTGGAGCTTGGTATGCTAACCTAGATAAACATTTACTAAAATTGGGATTTAGTAAAGGTGTTGCTGACAATAATCTATACTTTAAGATAGAGAATGATAATATCTTGATTGTTGAAGTCTTTGTTGATGATATTATCTTTGAAGGTGATGACAAATTGAGCATGAAGTTTGTTGATGATGTGCAGAAAGAATTTGAGATGCCTATGATAGGAGAGAAAAAAAATTCTTGGGTTTGCAAATTTCACAGACTTGAAAAGGTATATTTATATCTCAAACTAAGTATGTGAAGGAATTGCTAAGGAAGTTTGGGTTAGATTACTCTAAACAGGTTGGAACTCCTATGGTGACTAGTTGTAAATTGTCTAAGAATGATGAATCTTCGAAAGCTAATTAGAGTTTGTACAGATCTATGGTTGGTGGACTGCTATATCTTACTCATACTAGGTCAAACATCATGCATGTTGTGTTTATGGTTGCTAGATATCTAGTTGATCTAAAAGAGAGTCATATCACTGATGTTAAGAGGATATTCAGATACCTAAAAGGGACTATGGACTATGGTTTGTGGTATCTGAGGAATGATGATTTCATGCTATGTGCCTACACTGATGCAGATTGGGTTGGTGATGTAGATGAACGAAAGAGCACTATTGGTGGAGCACTCTTTTTGGGAAAGAATTTGGTTTCATGGGCTAGTAAGAAACAAGATTCAATGTCCTTATCTACTGTTGAAGCTGAGTACATTGTTTCTACTAGTAATTGCACTCGGGTAGTCTAGATGAAGTAAATGTTGAAAGACATCAGAGTTATTTATGATGAGCCTATTGTCATTTACTATGATAATTCTAGTGCTATTAACATGTCAAAGAATCTGGTGCAACATTCAAAGACTAAGCATGTGTCAATCAAATATCATTACTTGAGAGAGCAAGTCAGTGAAGAGAAGGTGAAGTTGGAGTACGTATCTACAAAGGAACAAATATCTGATATTTTCACTAAGCCCTTTCCTGTGGATACATTTGTCTATTTGAGAGACAAGTTAGGGGGTATCTATCCCTCCTAATGAGAACTAGATGCATTGAGTTGCATCAATCTGGTGGACTGCAAAGCCGTATTCTTTTATCTAGATTGGTGAGTTGGGGTTGCTCCTCTGGTGGAGTAGTCTGTGTTTTAGGGGGAGAGATTCTTGAGATTCATGATTTTGTTTTGAAGAGAGAGGTTTTAGTTTTTTGTTCTGACATCACTAGCATTGTTGTTAAAGGGGGAGAGAGTTAATGTGAAAAAATTATTTATATGTCTTGGGGAGCTTGTTGGAGTTTGTTGGAAATATCTTCTTTCTTTGCATTGACTATTTTTCACATTCATCTATTATCATCAATGCCAAAGGGGGTGATTGTTGGATATTGTTAGTCATTGTTGCTGCTAGGATATGTTGTTGTCATTGATGTCAACATATTCTTTTGATTTTCTCCAGTGTGTGTTGATTGTGAAGATCTTATGATCTGGTTTGTAGTGTTGTTTTACTGATCATTGTATTGCGAAGTTCAGTCTTTCCTCTTGTATATTTCGGTGTGATCATTCCTTGTGCTAATATTTTGGGATATTATTTAGAATGGTCCCGTGTATCTTCATTTCAGATGGATCGTGATTTGGTGCTCCAAAAGTTATCTTTTTTCGTGACAGTTGCTGATTATTTTTATTCCTGAGCTTTAGTTGTTGATCGATGAAGATTAGATAAGTGGTGTTGGTGCAACTGTTCCTGTTGAATCTAACGTTCTTGCTGGTGTTTCCTAGTCATTTCCTATTTTTTTTAGTGATCTGCATTGATCGTTGTGCATTTTTATGGTTTCTATGAACTAGTGATGATTTTCATGTTATGCGATATTTTTGGTGGTGTAGCGTGTTGCAGTTGATCTTGGAGAGATTTACGGTGGAGTTGAGCATTTGGGAATTTGCATTAGGTTCATTTTATGTCATGTAAATCATTATATTAGTCTGGTGGTCGATCTTTGTATCGTGTGATGTAATTTTGTAATTGAGGGTTGAGGGTTTAGCCGACCTTGTTATCAAGGTTGATGAATTGTATATATAGGTGATATATTCATGTAATTTAGGTGTCATTGTTGTGTATGCATTATCAGAGAGTGGTGTATGTGCAAAGAAGTGATTTATCCTTTGGTATTATGATTATGTGGAGATTAGTGTTTTTGAGCAGACAATTGTGCTTAACTGGAACTGTAATCAGACATTTGGAGATGCTATTCGTTTAGTTCATTTCTTCCAGATTGTAGTCTGAGTCTTGTTGTAAGTGAGTGAGACTTCCCTGAGGGTTGTATCCTTCCGGGCCATTATCTTTTGAGTGGTGAACTTTAGGCAATGTGCCTAAATGCATGTGCATTCCCCAATGTAATATTTCGCATACTATTGCAAAGTATCATCTTACTATGGGTAGGTTCCCACCGTGGTTTTCCCTTATCCGGGTTTTCCATGTCAAAATCTTGGTGTTGTGTGTTGTGTTGTTAATTTGCTTATCTTTATTACTGTTGCAGTTTCTCAGATCTATTTTTGTGATTAAGTTTGTAGATCCGGTGAAGACTAATTCACCCCCCCCCCCCTCTCAGTCTTCCTCCTCTTTATTGCTAACAATGTCCTACTTTAATTTGCCTTAAAGCTCATTAATGCGAGACATGTCATCCTGGAAGAGAATTTTTTCCCCCCAGTGAAGCAAACACCTTGTATTGGCTAATTGATCAGCAGCTTGATTAGCTTCCCTATAATAGTAGGTGACTAAGTATTCCTCAATTTTTTTTCAAAACCATTTTGACTTTTTGAAGAATAAAATCTGTATACACATAAAATTGGCTATGAGCAATTAAATAACTATTTTATATGTATTTAATGATTATTCTTCTATTAAATAATTAATTTGAAAAGATTAATTTATTTAATTCATTAGTATTCAATATTCTTTTATTAATTAATTGAGTTGAAACATTTAATTAATTCATTCATTACCCCCTTTCTTCTAAGCCAAATAATTTAATATTTAATATTTAAGTATCATCCCTTATTATATTTGTGCACTATTTACTATCCTATAGTTCCATTATTAAATAATTTCATTATTATTTAATTACCACTTTCCAACTCACTCTTCATCTCCACCTTAGCCAGCTCATCCATCATATGGCTAATTTAAATCAATAAAATCAAATAAAAATAAATCATTTATGAGCCACTTATCTCCAACTCCCATATTCATAAACAAAATGTGTACGTACACATAATCTTTGAAACCTCCCTATATTTGCTCCAACACTCCTATATTCTTGGAGGATGTTTTTTCCACCTAACCCTAGTCCATCTCCACTTGTCCCCCTATCCCTAAATATTTTCCAACCAATCCTAGATTCTCTCAATCTTCCACTCAGTCAAGGTGAGATGAGTGACACTTGTCTTCTCCTTCCCCCTTTCTCTCAACCTTCAACCTCTTGCTCATAGCCATCCAAAAAGCAAGATTTAATCATGATCGTTGATCACTACCACCTAAGCTTATGGACTCAAAAATCTATAAATAGAGGAGTTCTAGTGCATTTTGAGCCCAATGTCCAATATTCAAAGTTAACTAGGAGTCTTAATCTTTGTATTCATGAGTTCATTTGTCTAAGCATTTTAGATTTTTTGATAAAATTAGCATAAATCATTTTAATAGAATTTTAGCATATTATCGCATAGCTTTTGCATATCATCTATCAATCCATTCCACACTTGCCATTTTGGAAGCTACCAATGCTTGTTTGAGAGCAACATCAATCTGCAACCTATAACGATTGGGTTAGGACACAATGAGACATAATCCATGAAGGTATAATTTATTTTATTTATTTTATTTCATGTTGTTTCATTGGTTGAAGCTTGAGTTCCTATAGCTTTTATTTTTTTTATAATGGACTAACAAGTTGTAAGTCAATTTTTGAGATGAAAACTTAAGTCGACACATTGAGATGGTGAATGATAATATCTAGATCAATTCCTGGCATGTCTGCATAGGACCAAGCAAAATTTATTCCTTTGTTTGAAGAACTCTATGTAGTCATTCTTTTCTTCATCTAATAATGATGCAGCAGGATGAAGGACCTTGGGATCCTTTGGTGTGCCAATGTTTATTGCTTTTGTCGGCTCTATCAATATGCAAGATCTCTCTTGAAAATATAGTCCATTATTGATTTGAGACATCATATTTTAGGTGCAAGTATCACAGTTGATTATGCTTAGTATCTTCTTACTCATCCATTCCTTCGTATTACTGATCGTGCGAACCCTCCTATGGAAAAATACAATAAATTTAGATGGTGAAAACTTGGTAAACAAATGTTATCATGAAAGTGGGTTCTTACATCTATGAGATCACTTTTCTCATCTATTCATCCTAGCATATCCATTTCATCTATCACATCCATTGCTTTGAACCATTAGTAGGAAATTTGTAGCTTATCAACAATTATCAATCTTTGACATACTTAGCGTAGTCACTATCTTGGATTTTATTAGAGTCAATCATATCTGCATCGTATCCCACCATGGTTTGGATTATCCTTTGTATATCCATCATAAATTTTGTTTTCATTGAGGGCAAAATCCTAAAACCTTTGCATCTTTAAAAGCTTCAAAAAATCCAAAAACATTCAAAAACTTAGAAAAAACTAAAAACACCTAGGGTTTTGAAACAGAAGACGAGAAACAAGGCAACGAAGTTCAAGACATTTGTAACAACTGAATCATGAAACTCAGAATACAAAGATTTCAACCAGCAAGTAATGAAGGATTATCAATGATCATTCATCAAGATGATTATATCAGTTAATGACTATAAGAACATATGTGCGACATAAATGATTCAATGTTTATATCTTGATTTTTTCTAATCATGTATCCTATGCAACTCGATGATGTCCATGACTAGAGGAGCTATGATAGGGCATGATTATTTTATTTGTTTGTTGTTTATGGTTTATCTCTTAGTAATGTACTTACTCATCTAAGGATGTGATCGACAAAAGATCATGGAGGATGTACCGAGTCATGCATGAAAGGGGATAATCCTTGTTTGTTCTGCAAGAAATACTCAAGTCAACTTGGTTCATCATATCAAGTTGCTTGTATTAACTTGCTATATCAAAATCCATATAAGGAGTACTCAGGTCAACTTGAATCATTATGTCAAGTTGCTTGTATTTTCTTACAACAATTTAAAAGCTCAATGATGAAATCAAGTACTATTACAAGAAAGCATGTGAGGAATGGCAGTACAATTTAAGTTAGAACATTTTAGATTAGTGTCATTCGCATTTGCATTATAAGCAATCATTGCCAGTTACATTATAAGCATTTCATCCTATTTTATTCGAGATCAACGGTCAAAATAAAGATTGAGTATATTTGGACAAAAAAATAATAATTTGCACTGATCATATTAAGTTGCATTAGGTTGCATTCAATTATTTAGGTCCATTTCATCTTTCAATCATTAGGTTTGCATGATCATCATATCGTTCATCATTCATCATTAATTAGTTGCATTCATTTTAATTGCATTAGGATTACATTAGTTTTAAAAGAGTGCAATTTACATTGATCATATCATTATGAGTTGCATTAGGTTCATTTATTATTATCATTTTTGCATCTAGTTATGATTAATTCCTTTACAATCATTTATCCATTAGGTTCATTTAATTGCATTTTTGCATTTAGATTCATTAACCATATTATTACATCATTACTATCTCATCATCTAATCATCATAGGCATTTACATTATCATCTATAAACATCATCCAAATCATCAAATCAAAATCAAATACATCTCATTAGTATCATTTCATAATTTCATCATCATATGCATGTACGTCATGGAATAGAAATAAACATCCATTGCATAAGTCATCATTATAAGCATTTTCATATAGATCATTGCATTTAATCATTTAAGTTAAGCATCATACAATCATTTTCATATGCATATAGATCATGTACATCATAGAAACATCATCATATCATAGAGGCATATAGATTGTTATAATATCATAAAACATAAAGGAAAGAAAAGATCATCATAGAATCATCCATGTAATCAATGCATATAGGCAATCATCATCATAATAGCATGCATAATAAATCATGAATCAAAGCATCATATATAGTCCATGTCTGCATATCATCATGAACATAAAAAATTCCAAGTATACAACGATATTACAAATAAATAATCAATAAAATACAATGTCCTATGATACAAATCAAGTCTCAAAAGATATAAATCAAGGGTGTCTAGTGCCACTGTCGCCTGAATCTATCTGTCTCTGTGTAGGTGGACAAAAAGATCCACCAGATGGTCCTGCTCTTGGATCTGTGTCTCCATCCCTCTAAGGAGGCCCCATAACCCCACCATTATCTGTATCCATCCTACTTGGTAACTGGGTGGTCGCATAACTGCCCGCTCTTTGGCTCTCTAAGACCAGATCCTCATATAATCTCTGCTAATGCACAATATCCTTCCCATCCCAGAATAACGCTTTGACAGTATTAGTTGAGAGTGCATTAGAACCAACCTCATGTATATGATCAGTTAAATGTTGCACATCTAGGTATCTACTCAATTCTCTATCTCTCTCAAGGGTGAGATCATGTACATGTGCTCTCAGCTGATCAATCTGCACTCTGAGATCATCCATAGTCTCCTACTGAGGTGCATCCTGCATAGCCTCGTCACCACCCACCTCTCATACCTCTCCACCAACTGGAGTCTGACCTTGCATGGATCTCATGATCCACTGATGAATCAGTCACACATGGTCCTCTGAATCCTTCTCCTCCTCATCCCAGCCTCCTTGCACTTCTATGACCCTAGGATCTAGACAGATCTAACCAAAATTGATCCCCCTCCCCTGACCTCTGTCTGATCCACCGCCTCTACCCAAACCAAGAGAGGGTAGTCCCCTTTCTAATCCAATCCTTCCACTGCCTCTACTTGTATCCCTCCCACCAAATCGACCTACATCTCTACTTTCCATAGGAAGTGGTCCCCCTATCCTGCCAATCCAATCAATATGTCCAAAAGGTCCTCCACAGACTCTAGCCCTGCTTCCTCTCCATCCTTGCCTCCCTCTATGACCATCACCATCCTCATCCCCATCATATCCTCCCGCCTCCCATGCAACTTTGAGATATCTCCTCTGTCTTCGTCTCCTCACAATGGGATCATCAGAATCTAACTCCTCACCTCCTGAGCTGGAAGGAGGGTCTATAGGATCAATAATAAGAAGGAATGGATGAGTAAGAAGATACTGAGCATAATCAGTTGTGATACCCGCATCTAAAATATGAGGTCTCAAATCATAAGCAACATGAGGAACATCCAAAAAATCTATGTATGCTATATCAAAAGACAAGGCAGGACCCCAACATCGCCTGTCCTTGTATGCTCACACATAAATGGCCACACCAGAAGGCATATGCTAAATGATCCCGAACTATCTCAAAATATGACCAAATAACTATCTCTCAATGATGAAAGGAGTATGAATGATAAAATATCTTCTCTACAAGATCAAAGGTAATACACAAGTATCCTCTAACCAAGGCTCACAATGTATGCATGGCTACCAAATAACAGAATCCATAGAATTAAGAACCTGTCTCTAATACTCTAGCTTACCCAGCTTAGGCTGAGTAATGATACCTCTATACAAGTAAACAAAAGGTTGACCGTCTCCTCAAACCCTATCATGAACTGGCCATGTGACAACTATATGCTCCCAACACTAGATCTGTAGGAGTGTGCACCTAGTAAACAGGCTAGCCCCGTCACCATACATGACCTAATGAAAATCATGATAAAGATGCATGAGCATGCAAATAATCCAAGCATATTGAGTATGATGCTCCATCATACTCTGAAGAATGTCACCCCATCTGACAACAAACCCTCATGATCTCCTGCATGGGAAGATGAATACACCAATCAAACCTGCGAGTATAACTGTGAGAGTCTAATAATGCATAATCATAGCCTCCCATCTGATCTCCCCACCATCAATGCTCTCATCTCCAAAAACTTCCCTACAAGCCTCAGTGCCTCCTAAATCCTTGTAGTCATACTGGACAAGCTCGCAAGTAATAGGAATATGTAAGATCCTATACACATCCTTGAGCGTAACACTGATCTCACTAGTGGGTAGATGAAACATGTTATGCTCACTATACCATCTCTCGGTCGATCCTGTCAAAAGACCCCTATTATATGTGATATCAAGCATATACAAGAGGTGACAAAGACCACAAGCATCAGTGTGTCTAACCTCAACCTAGGACAACTCTAGAACCAAGTGGTGCATCATTGGGAATTTCTCTCGATAATGGAGAACATCAAGTTTCTCCTATTTAATTAGACAAGTTTGTCTACCAATCATTTATCCTATCGATCAAACATCTCAAGAAAATCTTATCTATCAAGAAAATCATGCTATCAATCAAATTATCAACATATCAAACTCTTCATTAGAGACTAAAGCGGTCTCTTCGAGCTCCTGTCAAATTAATCAAACCATAAATCATGGTTACAACAAACAACTATCCTATCGATCAAAACATCTATTAAGCAATCAAATTCCTTATCAATCAACAATCTATCTATCAAATCAAATCAATCAAATCATAGATCATAGTTATCAATCATCATCAATTGTCTATCAATCTATCAAATTGGAGCATCAAACATCTAATCAAATCCATCAGAGTGAACTTAAATGTTGCATTAATAAAAAAGTTTAGTTTTCATTAAAAGCATTGCACATTTTAACATATGCATGAACCAAAGGTACATAGGCACAAAACAGAGTGAATGTGCTAACCAAAATCACAAATGTGTGACCCTAGCAAGCAAAAGCGCTAACCAACATTACAGATGCGTGAACATATAAGGTGAATGCATGAAACGAACAAAAGTGCTAACAAAAAACACAAAAGTGCTAACCTAACAAATGAAAGCGTGAAACAAAAAAAAGAAAATCGACGAGACCCTAAATCATGCAAAAAACATGGAAATTCATACGGAAATCAAGAACAAAGATCAGATAGACCATGAACTGGTGGGTCGTACTCAACAGGTCGCTAATATCGATGAACGTGCTCAAATCTATGGTTCTCATACAGGATCACCATCTTGCCAGCTCAACGCTCCAACACAACTCCTCTTTTTTTGTCCAAAACCTGACAAATTGCAAATGAAGATAAAATGGGCCCATGGTTAATTTAGATAGGAATGTGGAAATCATCAAAACAACATAAACAATAGCCTAGTTCAATCACAAAAACTCAATTGCAATGACAACAATCCTAATTACATTCAATGAAAACATGAAAACAAGACATTCAAGATTGAAAACTAAGCAAACCAAATGCAAATGTCTCCTTCATGTGACTCCATTGTCCTTCTTTCTCCTTCAAATAGCTTTGTTTGTGGATCTCACCTACTAGTGCATAAGCATGATGTGAAAGCAAGTAGACAAGAGAAGATGACAGCATAAGGGTACTAGAAGCGTGATTGATTCGACCAGGGGCTTTGATTGAAGAAATTCATCCAATTTATAGACAAATTGGAGAGATGACAAGATTAGCATGAATTTGATTCGAATGGAAATTTCAAATTAAGAATGACAAACATGACAAATTATGACAAATTGACACTTTCTATGCAAGATTGATTGATTGATTATTATGACAAATTGCTATGTCAAAATTGATTGATTGTCAATTATGAAAAATTATGACAAATTGAAATGTCACTCCCATGAAATTAGGAGAAAAATAGGAGAAAATTGAAAATTAGATGAATTAGAAATTAGGAAATTAGGAATTAGAAATTGGAAATTAGAAATTGATGAAAATTAGGAAATTAGGAATTAGGAGAAATTAGTAAATTGGAAAATTAGGAAAATTAGGTAAATTAATTAGTAATTTTTCATTCATTAATTAATTCACAAAGAGGGAGGAATTAGTTAGCCAATTAAATAAATATTTAATTGTGACAAGAAGACTTAGGATAAATAAACTATTTAACCTAGAGGGAGAAAGGACAAACAAGGTTAAATGAATAAATCATGAAACCCTAGAAGATGAATTAGAAATGCAAGGATGACAATTAGGTCTTGACAAAAGATAATTGATATCGATTCGATTTGATCATGATTCTGACTGACAAAGGACCAATGCTGATAAGTGATTTGATTGATAAATGCACCAATTGATGAGGAACAATGACTAATTGATCCAAATTGACATGATTGAGAAGGACAACGATCGATGTCAAATCGATCGCAAAATGACAAAAATGACAACGATCGATGACAAAATAGATTGCAAAACGACAAGATTGAAAATGACCACGATCGATGAAAAATCGATCGCAAGATGACAAGATTGAAAACAACAACAATTGATGACAAATCGATCACAAGATGACAAGATTGATAAGAGGACAAAACCCTAATTCTATCATTGATTAGGATTGACGATGTCCAAAATGATGACAAATGAGCATACACATTGATGCGACAGGATAAGATCGACCAAAATCATGACTGAAGATTGTTGTCGGCAAGACCAAATTCGAAAGTGAGATAAATGAAGAATGCAGAAGAATGACTCGATGCTCACAAATGATAAAGACCAAGTGCGAATCATAGGAGAAATGTTAATGCAATGCAAAAACCCTAAAATAAGGCAATGCGTCAATGTTAAAGTATGACTCCGCAAGCATTGACCATTTTTAGACGTCTACATTTTGCCCCTCTTTGAGACAATGCGATTTTAAGCATTATTTCAAAGAACGATAATGAAAATGCCCCAAAAAATAACAATGACATATGCATGCCCCCTCGAAGAATTGGCCGGAAAAATCTAGAAAAAAGGCCAAGTGATCGATAAGAATGACAGAAGATGATAGGTTCGAACGGATCAAACAGACTGCCAAGAATGACGAAAGAAATGTTAGTAAGAAGAAATTAGACAGAGGACAGTTAGAGATGAAGAAAAACTTGCTTTCACCAATGCACATAAGTAGGTGAGAACCTTTATTTATTGTAGCAAAGCGGATGCAGAGCATCATGGCATTGAAGGCCAGAGCTGAAACACAACCCTTTTTGCGAAAGACAGACACATCGCACACAAGGAATGAGTGAAGCATCCTAGGGTGCATACATCAAGGGTCGAGGTATGTGCGGCATTCACAAAGCGAACGTACTTATCACAGACACCCAATGATATAGTTGCCCCAGTTTGTGACAAACATTCTACAAACAACAAACACAACAAAAAAGGAAAGGGACCATGAACCATCCCGGTCACTCTAAATCACTCAGTGACATCATCGAGAAACATAGGAACATGATCGAAGCCAAAGATAAATCAGTAAAAAGATAAGACACACAAATTCAACCAAGTCAAACAAACAGTCTGATCGTCATTGTCAAAAGTGGAAAACAAGAAAGATCATGCTGTCTGGTTTCAGGGAATGTGGTACCTCGTCTAAGATAGGACACAGTCTGGTTTCGAGTATACCACACCCTGTATAAAACCCATGATAATAGTGACAAGAACAAATGATAGTGATGCTGATGTTCGATTAATAAGACAATGTTGATCAGTTTGAATGTCTGGTTTGATTGAAAAAGTTCATCTGTTAATGCATGATTGCATTAAAGTGCAGCGTTGTGATTAATTGTTGTTGGAGGTATGCTCAGCGATCTGTCTATGCACAAAGGGGATATTTTTGTTTTTCTTTTCGAGATTTTACAATTTTTTGGTTCATTTTTTCAGGACTTTATTTGATGTTTAGGGATTTTTTTCAGGACATTATTTGGTTTGTTTGGATTTTTTCAGGACTTTATTTGATTTTTTTGGATTATTTCAGGACATTTTTCAATTTTTATGATTTTTTCAGGACATTTTTCAATTTTGATGATTTTTTTCAAGACATTTTTCAATTTTTATGATTTTTGCCCCCAGTGTCTAGCAAGGCAAGGAATATGACAGGTGAATAAATAGGCTTGCTGAAATGATGGTGGATAGAGGGAAGACAAAGGCCTTTTATCATGGAGACAATACGGATGCAATTTTCAATGGCTATTGCGTGATGGGACAAGAGACTGGATATGACAATGTAAAGCAATGACATGGCATGAGGGACATGTCAAGAGGTGTTTGAAACCATGTTTAAATTTTGCATCCTTATGTCAGATCAATGATCAAGGAATGAAAAAGAGTGTATGGATAGTGATAAGATATGGATAGGATAAGAAAGACCAAGAATGGATAAGGGACATGGACTGAAGGTCAGGATAGGATACGGGATAGTGGCAGAAAGTTGCAATAAGATAGGGAATATGGATGAAAAGTTATAATAAGCAAATGGATAAATGACCAAAAGCTATGATGGACTAAAAGATGCAAACAAGATGCATGATGCTCACGAAGATCCTCAGCCTTGTCAAGATCAAAGGTGGAAAGGGAAAATGGACATGAGGGAGTATGACATGGAAGGGTAATAGGACATGAAGGAGTATGATAGGATAATGAAGGGCAATAGGATATGAAGGAGGAAACCTGCCCCCAAGTGTGGTGTGCAAGAAGTCCATAGATTACGCATGACGCCTGTTTGCTAGGTTTTCATCATGGGACTTGCCCAAGGCACCTATTTGCCAGGTTTTCACTAGTGGACGAATTATTTTTACTTTACTATTTTATTTTTTTTGTCTTTTTTTTCACTTTTATTTTTGTATTTTGACTTTTTCAATAGAAGATGGACACATGATAGGGGATGGAAGAAGGACTCAAGCGTATTTTTTTTTTGGATATTAGCCTTGAAAAAAAATGGACCATGACCTTTAAAATTATACGCAAAGGCGTTGGTAGGATAAGGACATGGAAAATAAGATGAAACTAAGGCAAGGATTTATGTAAAGGATTGGACCAAAGGGATCGAAGGATGGAAAATATGCATTGGATAATGGATGGGGTATTGGAAGAATTGGGCTTGAGTGGATGGAAATGAAGGCAAGATCAACATTGGCACACACCTTGACGGGTGGTGGATTGATGGAGGAAAAATGTATTTTGGATATTGAGATTTTGAGGGAGGAAAGGCTTGGGATTTTGGGACATAAGGGCCCAAAATGGATGAAGAAGGTGATGGAGGAACAAATTTGAGAGGGTTGGATGGAGGAATAGCAACTTTGGATGCCAAGTTGGATGTTTCTTTAGACTTTTGTGCTTCAAAGAGCCGCTTAGGGATCCACATGGTTTTTGATTTTTCATGCTTTTGTGGTTCCTTGGAGTGCATTGCTTGCACAAGGGATTTAGGAACCCATATATATTTTGACTTTTCTTTATTTTTCTCAATGGGCCTTTGTGGCCTTTTGGATATTTCTTTTTCTTTATAGATCATATTGTTCTTTGTTTTGACATGTCGATTATATTGGAAATGTTGATCCTTGAATACATGTGGATTGCTAGACTTATGACATTTACACTTGGCATCCAAATTGCTTGGAGGGGGAAAGGAATGCATGGATGGATATGAATGAAATGGAATTCTTTTGGATTGATGAAATTGACTCAAGGATGTGTGCCTTTGCTGACCTTGCATAGAGGACGAAGGGATATAAGGACCTAAGATGGATGGAAAGTATGATGAGGAAGGTGTATGTTTTGATTTTGATGGAGGGATACCAACGTCTTGAGAGTGAGTTGTGTAGACATAACCCTTAAGATCTTCTTTGATATGGAGGGGTTATTTCTTATGGAGATCTACTCCTTTGCCTTTATGAATATCTTGACTTGTAGGATACTCTTTTCTTTGGGAAGAAGACGCGAGTCCATTATGAGGTGGATATGATATGAGAGAAATAATGAGATCTTGAAGTGGATCGAATTGCACCAAAGTGGAAGAACCCATTATGCATGTCGAGGGTTCATGAACATCTTGCACTGACACGTTAGAATCATGAAGGGGATTAGGATCATGAGGGGGACTACGATTGTGTAGTGGACATGGTTCAATGACAGGCTCTTCAAGAGATGGAATGGGAGAAATAATGGGATCATCAAAAGAAATGCGATCTTGGAGTGTATATGGAGCATTAAGACAAGGAGATGGAGGAACAAAAGGATCTTGTGGAGGATTTAAAGGAATAATTTGATCTTGACAAGGAGGAAGATCATTGGAATCCTCTTCAAAGGTACTTTTCTCTTGAATTTTAATGGGATCATCAGAAAGGATGGAAGGGATATCTGGAATGTCAATGGGATTTGAAAGCATATTGTGTTCATGAAATGGAAGGGGGTCGTTTGGGATTGGATGGACTAGGATATCTTGATCTTTCTCGGGGAATGGAGTGTCAATAGGGCTTTGGATAGGATGGACAAGAATAGGGGAATCATCATGAGTATCTAGGAACATGGGGTCCTAGTCAACAATTGGATGGGATGATAAGGTTTCAAGATCTTGATCTTGATCTGTTTTAAGATACATTTCTTCATGCTCTAAATTATACTCTTGACATGGGGTTGGACTTTGGATATGCATGGGGGATTTTGGCAAGGGATCAATGTTTTGGCATGAAGGAAATGCACTTTGAACATTTGTGATGGATTCTGGCAAGGAATCAATGCTTGAACATGAGGAAGAGGGACTTCGAATGGGGTCCTCTAAAATAGGTAATGGCAATAAAGTGTATGGTGGCATTGAGTCTTGTATTTTTGAAACATGACAAGGATGTGCATCATGAATTAGATTATCTTGGCAATCAATTATGGATAGCCCTTGGATAATTTCATCCTTGGGTGTATTGTTTGATGAGGACAATATGGAAGGTTCTTGGGAAACTTCTAGAGGTGTAGGGATAGATGCCACTGGAGAGTCAATTTGTTTGTGGGGAGATGAGGCATTGCTAGAGATAAGTGTATTATCTTGATCTTCCTCAAAGAAATCACTTGGTAATTTCCTTAAGATCATTGCAATAAAGCCACCTTTCTTTCAAGGTTTTGATATAGTTGAATCTAGAATTTGAACTTGTTTGGCAAGGAGTTGGTTCTGATCTGATGTCATGTTTTGATATTGGACTTGGTTCAATTGTTCTGACATGTTTGAAACTTGGGTTGGTGTGTGCTGCAACATTTGTTTTTGAATGTTTGGTTGTGGTTGTTGACATTGATATTCCACCATTGGTTGAACCATTTGTGGACATTGTATAGTTGGTTGGACATATTTTTGAAATTGGACCATTGGTTGTGTTGGTTGTATATGTTGGACCATTGGTTGTGTCTATTGGAAATGTTGGAACTGTTGAACAATTGGTTGTGATGGTTGAAAATCTGATTGATAGTAAACACCTTCTTGTTCTTGATGTGGAGGCACATAATGTTGAAATTGATGTTGTCTCTTTTCTTGAAATTGTTTCATCATCTCTATTTGTGAGAGGAGAGCTGGTATGTCTGATCGTTCAAGAAGAGATCTTACATCAATTGGCTCAATTTTTGGATTTCGACCTAGAAATTTTTGAAACATTTTGGACATTTGTGATCTATTCTTCTCAATGTTTTTCACTCTTTGTTCCAAAATCTCATTTTCTTGAGCTAGCTTCTCCTCTGGTTTTTGTATTTGGACATTTACATCATCATGATAAGTTTGATCCAAGTTCTGAGACATGTAGAGATTGGATTGACATGATTGATTTCTCAATTGTGATGACATGGCTTCGTAAGAAGGTCGAGACCTCATTTCAACAAACATGTCACTATGCAATGCAACTAATGGGATTGACAAATGCAACCTAAAAGATGACAATGCAACTTAATGTTTTTGTTGTTTTTTCAAGATTTTGACAAATTCATGAATGCAATTCTAAAAATGAGACCCTTAGGAAATTGAAATGATGTCTAGACCTCAAAGGACAAAAGTACCAAGTGACATTAGGACAAACTGACAATGTCTCACCTATATGCTTGGATACTAAGCTAGGTTTGACAAAAATGATATTAATGAAAGGACAAATTTTAGACAAGGTCAAGACTTATTAACAACAACTTAGGGTATCATCCAAAGTTTTGATTTTTTTAAAGTTTGACAAACCAAATTTTTGAGACTAAATGCAAGAAGGCAATGATTATGACAATGACTTAGGATATGACATGAAAATGATCTAAGGATATGATATGACAAGATGAAGCCAAGACAAGATGACAATACAATGATAAGGATATGTGAAGACCAATGACTTGGAATATGCAAAATGCAACCTATGCAAGACCTAATTTTAGCATGACAAGGATAATGCACGAATGTCACCTAAATGGAAATCTAGCTTGGATATGACAATGAAATGCAAACTTAGGGAAATGATTTTGAACCTAAGTGCAAAATGAGGACGCTTGCAATGAAAAAGACTAAAATGAAAGGAGATGACAATATGCCCTAGGACCTAAGTTGGACTATGCAAAACCTAGCCTAAAGTGACATGAATGTTGAGACAAAGTTTTTCAATGTGTTTGAAAGCCATGTTTTGAAAATGTTTTGAACTTTGTTGGATGAATGTTCTCTTTTGTTTAACCTTGTTTTGAATCAATTTGTCTTGTTTTTGAAATGAAACACAACTCAACTTTTGACAAGCAAAGAAGACAAGATATTTTAAATTAGACTCAAAACAATCATGCTCATTCACACATTTCTTATGGTAGGTAAGGACAGTAGGTACTTGAGAGGTAGACTCGTTATGAGATTCAAGGAAAATACATAGATGCTTGACCCCATAGGCTCCCCTCCACGACACTCACTTCTCAGGGCAGCCAAGCATCAGTCCCCATGGAAATCTCCCCATGGAAAACTTAGTATCTCTTCCATGTATTCGAACTTGTCCTTCTCAAGCAACTAGAAGGATTTTTTGGCCTCTAAATACAAGGTGTATAGTAAGGATTTCTGTTAAGCGTAACTCCTTGGTGTCACGCAAGCGTGATTGAGACATAAGTCCACCAAGATACCAAACAAATGTAGTCGTGCAAGCATGATTTAGACCATGAGGCCCTACTTAGATGCTGATATGAGAAAGAGTCCAAGGGTCATCACTTCCCAAGTAACTACAATTCCCACATAACCCTTCCTTCAAAGCTTTCGCCCATCAGGTATTTATTTATAGTGAGTTAGAATGCCAAGGTATTCTAGCTATACTCACTTTGGGTCATTCCCTTCTCATGATTATCACTTGCTTGCAAAAGAAAGCAAATGGTCGGGAAGGCAGGCCCTCTAAAGGTAACAAACAATCTGAGCCATGAGAATGGTATCGAAGATCTAGATTTCTGATCACCCTAAGAAGGATGAGAGCATACTCTCCTACTCCAATGTCAAAATCGACAATCAAAGCAAACACACGCTCATTCCATCCTATTTAGCAATCATACTAGGTGCCTAATTATGAATTACAAACACAAAGTTTAGTTGGAGTACAAGGCAACCTGCAAAATCACCAAGTCAGAAGTTTGATTTGTTTGATCTTTGACTAGCGAACCTGCATAAACTTTGTTAGTAGTTTCATTTTTGTCTTTGCCATGCGTAATGCCAAGGTGCTGCACAAAGAATCAGTACCAAAGAAAAACCAAAATGCAGAAATAGAATGCAAAACAAAGCAATTTGCAAGTAAAAACACTGCTTTTTACCTCTATTTCTGGCCTTACACATGCGCAGAATGTCTTACATAGCCGCAGAATGCAGTAACACAAGCGCAGAATGAAGTAACACAGGTGTAAGTCCCTTTGACAAAGGTGCAAAAGTCCTTGACATAGGCGCAAAATGCTTGACACAGGCGCAGATTGCTCCTACACAGGTGCAGAAGTTCTCAGAAAGCCCTGAATTACCCTATTTCTTGGTTTTTTACCTGCAAATCAACTCAAAAGAACTCAAAAGTATGATTAGGGGGTTAGTTCATGTCAGGTTCACCAATTAATGTAGATAGGAATTCAGAAATCATCAAAGCAACATAAACAATAGCCTAGTTCAATCACAAAAACTCAATTGCAATGACAACAATCTTAATTACATTCAATGAAAACATGAAAACAAGACATTCAAGATTGAAAACTAAGCAAACCAAATGCAGATGTCTCCTTCATGTGACTCCATTGTCCTTCTTTCTCCTTCAAATAGCTTTGTTTGTGGATCTCACCTACTAGTGCATAAGCATGATGTGAAAGCAAGTAGACAAGACGAGATGACAGCATAAAGGTACTAGAAGCGTGATTGATTCGACCAGGGGCTTTGATTGAAGAAATTCATCCAATTTATAGACAAATTGGAGAGATCACAAGATTAGCATGAATTTGATTCGAATGGAAATTTCAAATCAAGAATGACAAACATGACAAATTATGACAAATTGACACTTTCTATGCAAGATTGATTGATTGATAATTATGACAAATTGCTATGTCAAAATTGATTGATTGTCAATTATGACAAATTATGACAAATTGAAATGTCATTCCCATGAAATTAGGAGAAAAATAGGAGAAAATTGAAAATTAGATGAATTAGAAATTAGGAAATTAGGAATTAGAAATTGGGAATTAGAAATTGATGAAAATTAGGAAATTAGGAATTAGGAGAAATTAGTAAATTGGAAAATTAGGAAAATTAGGTAAATTAATTAATAATTTTTCATTCATTAATTAATTCACAAAGAGGGAGGAATTAGTTAGCCAATTAAATAAATATTTAATTGTGACAAGAAGACTTAGGATAAATAAACTATTTAACCTAGAGGGAGAAAGGACAAACAAGGTTAAATGAATAAATCATGAAACCCTAGAAGATGAATTAGAAATGCAAGGATGACAATTAGGTCTTGACAAAAGATAATTGATATCGATTCGATTTGATCATGATTCTGACTGACAAAGGACCAATGCTGATAAGTGATTTGATTGATAAATGCGCCAATTGACGAGGAACAATGACTAATTGATCCAAATTGACATGATTGAGAAGGACAACGATCGATGTCAAATCAATCGCAAAATGACAAAAATGACAACAATCGATGACAAAATAGATTGCAAAACGACAAGATTGAAAATGACCACGATTGATGACAAATCGATCGCAAGATGACAAGATTGAAAATGACAACGATTGATGACAAATCGATCGCAAGATGACAAGATTGATAAGAGGACAAAACCCTAATTCTATCATCGATTAGGATTGACGATGTCCAAAATGATGACAAATGAGCACGCACATTGATGCGAAAGGATAAAATCGACCAAAATCATGACTGAAGATTGTTGTTGGCAAGACCAAATTCGAAAGCGAGATAAATGAAGAATGCAGAAGAATGACTCGATGCTCTTAAATGATAAAGACCAAGTGTGAATCAATGTTAAAGTATGACTCCGCAAGCATTGACCATTTTTTGACGTCTACAATTATTACCTTTTTTATTTTTTTGAAGGGGTAATTAATTTTTCAAAGTGGGGCAAATTTAATTTATTTTTCAAAAGGGAATTTAATTGAAGGGCCTATTTTTAATCAAATCTTTTCAATCAATTATCGTGAGATTAATCGCTCAATCATTTTTTTTTATAATTTCACGATCAATCTCCTGAGGGGGCACACAATCAAGATTTTCATCATCGTCAGGTGCATCATTGAGGCTTGATTTAATATTTGAAACAATGTTGTCTCAACATCATTTCAAAGAGGGGCAAAATGTATACACATAAAATTGGCTATGAGCAATTAAATAAATATTTTATATTTATTTAATGATTATTCTTCTATTAAAAAATTAATTTGAAAAGATTAATTTATTTACTTCATTAGTATTTAATATTCTTCTATTAATTAATTGAGTTGAAACATTTAATTAATTAATTCATTTCCCCCTTTCTTCTAAGCCAAATAATTAAATATTTAATATTTAATTATCATCCCTTATTATATTTGTACACTATTCACTATCCTGTAGTTCCATTATTAAATAATTTCATAATTATTTAATTACCACTTTCCAACTCACCCTTCATCTCCACCTTTGCCAACTCATCCATCATGTGGCTAATTTAAATCAATAAAATAAAATAAAAATAAATCATTTATGAGTCACTTATCTCCAACTCCCATATTCATGAATAAATTGTGTACGTGCACATAATGTTTGAAACCTCCCTATATTTGCTCCAAAACTCCTATATTCTTGAAGGAGGTTTTGTCCACCTAACCCTAGTCCTTCTCCACTTGTCCCCTTATCCCTAAATATTCTCCAACCAATCCTAGATTCTCTCAGTCTTCCCCTCAGTCAAGGTGAGGTGAGTGACACTTGTCTTCTCATTCCCCCTTTCTCTCAACCTTCAGCCTCTTGCTCATAGTCATCCAAAAAGCAATATTTAATCATGACCGTTGATCTCTACCACCTAAGCTTATGCACTCAAAATCTATAAATAGAGGAGTTCTAGTGCATTTTGAGCCTAATGTCCAATAGTCTAAGTTAGCAAGGAGTCTTAATCTTTGCATCTGTGAGTTCATTTGTCTAAGCATTTTAGAGTTTTTGAGCAAATTAGCATAAATAATTTTCATATCATTTTAGCATATTACCACATAGCTTTTGCATATCATCTATTAGTCCATTCCACATTTGTCATCTTGGAAGCTACCAGTGCTTGTCTGAGAGCAACATCAATCTGCAACCAAGAACAATGGGGTTAGGACACAAAGAGAAATAATCTATGAAGGTATACTTTGTTTTATTTACTTTATTTCATTGGTTGAAGCTTGAGTTCCTGTAGCTTTTATTTTTTTTATAATGGACTAACAAGTTGCAGGTCAATTTTTGAGGTGAAAACTTAAGTCGACACAAAATCAATCTTCCAAATCTGGAAAACTCTGATTCTGATAACAAAAATGGTGTTCATCGAGCATTCTTCTATTATCAATTTGTTCAATTTTAATGAGATTGCAATTTTAATACCATATAAGAGAGCAAGAGCTTCCGCTTGATTATTGGTGTCATTTGGGGTTCTGGCTATGTCATCCAATATAGCTGAGCCCTAATGATCTACAAGCATTAAGTTAGTTCCCTAAAAGGAAATCTATTCAAAAAGTATATACTTTGCTCAAAGGATTGATTTTAACATTTTATCATCCTGAATGACTTCCATGCTTGCATACATATTCCAACATATGAGGGAAATCCTAAGTCATCATACTTGAAAGTTATCTTCAAATTTGACATACGATACACTATAATGAAATCAAAAACATTAATTAGTGAGACAACAGGTCTGAATCATATTTGATTTTTAAAACTAATTCCCCGTCAAGTAGCATATCAGAGTGGGAAAGAGTTTTGTCTCCATGTGGTAATCTACATCCCTGGTTTACTAGATGATCTGAAACACTATTCACTTCCCTATAGCAATTGCTTAGTATGTAGTCTTCTAGTTGCACAAGATGCATTTTAACCTCTTGTAGTATATAATGAATTTTCCAACTCATAACTTCTGAATTTCTACAAGCTAAAATTGTATTCATTGAATCCCCTTCTATCAATAATTTCTTGAACCTGAGAGAATGTGCTAGTCTGATACCAAGTGGAATGGCTTGAGCCTCTGCAAAATTGTTGGTGTCATCAGGAATCCTCACTAGACCACTTTTGATAACTATCCCCTTATGGTCTCTTATTACATATCCAATTTCAGAAATCCCTAGATTTCCTTTGGATGCTCCATCAAAATTGAATTTGAAAAATTCCTGAGTAGGAACTTTCTGCCAAATTTATTTTCTGTCGATGGCCTTAGCAATTTTTACCATCAAAATTCCTTTGAAAGGAAGAGTCAAGTTGTTTCATTCATTCAGAATGTTGTTGTCCCATGAAGAGAATGGGGAGGTCAAGTCTTTATGTTTTGAGACATGAGCTTTTACTGCTTCGAATATGGATGATTCTATTTTAGTAATAACCTGTTTGAGATCACTAGTTTCATTTCTAAAAGTTCTCATATATCTTTCCCACCATAAATTCCACACTAAGATGATTGGGGCAATGTTCCATATGCATGCAAAGAAGGAGCCATCAAAAAGGGAAGACCAAGATTCAAACACTAACTTCAACTTTGAGTGGAGAGGTTCAGACCATTTTAATTTAGACCATTTTAGTGCAGACCATTTTTAGTGTAAATTGTACATGGTTACAACTTACGATGCTAAAAAAGGCAATCCAAAACAAGAAATTATATTCTTTAGAAGAAAGTTGTGGATTGTTTCAGTGTTAGCAGAATGAAGTAGAATAGCCTCTACCCACTTTTTAAAGTAATATGTAGCTATTATGTTGAAGACAAAGATATCTTTCCAATGATATATTATGCTGAAGACAAAGATATCTTTCCAATGATATCTAGACCCCATGTTTTAAAATGCCAAGGAGAAGTTTGAGTATGGAGTTATGCAAGAGCTCGAATAAGATTTCCATGTTGCTAACATTGAGGACACTTCTAGTTGAAAAAGTCAAAAGAGTCTTGCTCCATTGTTTTCCAATAGTATCCATGTGCATCAATTTATGTACTAAGGATTCAACACAAAAGTGTCCACCCCCAAATCTTGAAGGGCAAGGGGTATTTTAGCCTTAGTATGACATTGAAAAAGGAAACCAATGTAAGATTTGTGATAAAAAAATGTTAGACAAAATGATATAGTGAGCTAAAAGCTTTCAAAAATAGACACGAGTATTCTTATTAGTGTTGTTGGAAAAGTTTCCAGACTTTAGATAGTTGTAGATATGTGAATACGATTCCCTTTAGCCTATATGTGCACACATGAGACTATCAGGTTCAATTTTCTAGAGATAGTAGGAGAGTGGGGAATTTGAACCATGAAGTGATCCTCATCTACAATACAGTTAGTGTGTACAAGGGAAGCTACACTTGCTATTGCATTTGCATGATGATTCTCTCTACTAGAACACTACCAATAGTGTAAAAAGTGAATTGATTAAGCAAGGATAAATCCAAATATTGATATTGGGATAGATTACTCTTCTTAGATCGATATGTTCCCATGATTAGATTGGAAATTAACTCAAAGTCATCATGAGTGTGAATATGCTTAATTTTTTATGATATTCCGACATGAAAACTAGAAATAAGGACCTCATACTCAACGATATTAATTGTATAATGAAACTTTAGTCAAAAGGAAAGAGGAACCATATTTCCCTTAGGTGATATTAGAACTATGCCTACTTCAAAACAAGTTTGACATCTCGACTTGTCAAAATACATTTCCCATAAAAGCTCATGATCCAAAGTAAATAGATTTTCATCTGAGAACAAGTCTAGATTAGGAAAAGGACTTAGGTGAGGGATATTCCACTAGTTAATGAATGACAACTTGACCATTGGTTGATTTTTGACTTACAAACGCAAATTCAAACTCAGAAAGTAACATAACCCATTTAGCTAACCTTATAAAGAGATTAGCTCTAGAGAACACAAGTTTAAAAAGATCATATTTAACAATCACGTGAGTCTCTGCATGTAGAAGATAATGTCTTACTTTATGTGTTACAAAGATGAGAGCAAGATATTACTTTTCCATTGCAAAGTAACAGGTTTCATAATCAATTAGAATATGGCTAATGTAATAGACCACTCTTTCCTTACCATCATCATCATTTGAGAAAATAAAGTTGCTAAAGCATGAGGTGATGCTAAGATATAAAATAGAAAGGGCATATCTTGCATAGCCAACATTAGGATGGGAGGATTAGCCAAATATCTCTTGATGGACTCAAAATCCTTTTGAGATTCATTGTTCCATTGAATGCATACATCTTTCTTCAACAATCACATGAATGGAAGGGTACGATCAACCAATTAAGATATACGCTATGAATTACTTGATCTTCCCTTTCAAACTATGAAGTTGAGAGATGATCTTAGGTAGAGGTATATTAATGATTGCGTTGATCTTGTTTGTGTCAACTTCAATTCCATAGTGAGAGACAATAAAACCCAATAGTTTTCCAACATCAACATCGAAGACACACTTAAGTGGATTCAATCTCATCTTACAGAGTTGAAGCCTTTCATAGATAAAATATAGGTTCTTAACATGATCTTGGCAAGTTATAGACTTAGCCAAGATGTCATGATCATAATACTTTAAGATCATATGAATGACATCACGAAATATTAGAGTCATTTCATGTTGGTAGGTTGCTCCAACATTCTTCAACCCAAATGACATGTCTAAATAGTAGAAAGTACCCCAAGGGTTTCTGAAGGAAGTCTTATATTGAGCTTTTAGATTAATAAGAATCCGACTGTAACTCAGGAAGCCATTCCTGAAGGACAATAAGGCATGACTTGAAGTCAAATCCACGATCATATCGATATTAGGCAATGAAAAATCATCCTTAATTGGAGTTTTACAAAAATTAATACAAGTATATATGGGTTTTAATTAAATGAGAGATGTCTATGATACCTTAAGGACCATTAAGAGGTAATGTAGAAGCGTGACGTGAACCTAATTGACTTATGCATTTGCACATAGGGTGCATTTTGTACAATGCACACTTGTAATTTATTTTGGAGATTATATTTTTTTATTTTCATTTACTCTCCTAATTTGTGCAAATTTTCCTCTATTACAACTATATTTTATTTTATTTTGTACATACCTTGAAGGGTGTAGTTAAAGATACGTGTGCACATATATTGTAGTCGTACTAATTTTTTATCAATATTTTTTACTTTTTAAAAATAATTTAGTTAACTCAGTCTTAAGCGTGTCACGTTATAATACCTATAAACACATGGATGACTGTTAAGTCTTCTCCCTTATATAGATTAAAAAACACATTTATATAATATATAAATTTATAATATGAACTCACTATTTTTTATTTTTTTTAAATGCCCGGTAAACTTTTTAATGTGACTGGCGATGTTGGCATGACACGTCTTTCGACTCCACATGAAATGCTTTTGACCAGGAGCTATGAACCGATGAGGCCACAACTGGGGGACCTCATCCCCACATTTCACTTGTTCAAACCCGTGAGCACAACGACCCAATGAAGACACAAGGCTTGCAAGCACAATGGCCCAACAGGGGTTTGAACCTTGGTGGCCGCTACACCAACGAAGTGTTTTAACCACGACACTACGTGTCCGAAGACAATTTGAACTCACTATTAATGATGTATTAAAAAATATAATAAATATTTGTGTGAATGTTTAATTTACATTAGCTACTTGTTTGTTATTTATAAGTATTAATTTATTTTCTTAATAGAATTGAGTAAAGGAAAATTAACATTTCCTAAGTTTAATCTAGGTCGAGATCTAATAAGATTTATAGACATAAGTATAAAATTTAACTTAGTTTAATAAATTTATAATTGTAAGACTAATAAGTGAAAAGTTGATATTATTTTAGAAAGTAAATATGAAAGAGGATAGATGTATTTAGCTTTAGAGTTGATGAAGAATGCATTGAATTTTTTGACATATGAAGATTTAATATGAAACATATCTATTTTTAGTTTGCCTTATAATTTGATTGTTTGTCCACTTCTTCTATCATATTAATGTAATTCATTAATGCTCACTCTACTTTGTTGATTACCAATATATAAATAACTTTAAAGGGTTGTTGGATTAATAGAGGATAAGTTCTCCTAGGTCTATCCATAGAAAATAACTAGCTTTAAGATTGTTTTGATAATAAAAAATAGCAAGCTTCAAACATGCAAATGTACTAGAGTGGTTCGAAATAAACTAAGTTCTTTTTAGGTGTTCTAGTTGGAGTGTTCCTAGCACATTCTTAATGTGAATGTTATTCAATAATTTTTTGATGTCTAAAATGAATGCAATTGAATGCTTTTAAGTACACGTACATAGTAGTAAATCACACAAATGTGTGGTTAGTTAGCTCTACGCTAGATAGAAATGGGTTGGATTCAACAAAAAATCGAATTTGAAAATTTAAATTACAGGTTAGATCCAGGGGTACATCATCAATTCCACACTCAATAAATTGATTTGCCAAATTTTGAGTGTAACTTAGTTTAGGTTTTCTCATTCTACCTCTAATACATTTATGATATTGAGTTTAGCTCAAAAGACATAATCAAGTTAGAAGACATCTATCTCTTGGTCATCAAGATAACTTGAGTGCGTAAATAGACATAATAAATGAGATATATGTAAATATTAAAAAAAAACAAATAAAATACAAATAAAATTGTGAAAATGTGTATATATAAAAAAGATAACAACGAACGTACGCACGTACATACGTACGTACATACATACATAAATTTAATTAGAAAACTTTATAAAAAAATTCAAACCAAACTTTAAAAACTGAAATCTTACACAAATCATAAATCAAATTCCAAATTTAAAAAATCACTCTCAATATACAATATTTAAAATTTGTGTTATTAAACAAAGAATAATCATCGGACCAATTTAATTATAAAACCATCTTGATACTATTTTTAATTTTGGATAGTTTTTCCAATTAAAAAAAAAAAAAAAGACTCCCTGGTCTAAAAAACTTTTTCTCTAAAGCAAGGGTACGTCATGTAAGCTTTTGGTCGCACGTGGTAGGTGTATCGATGACGTAATAATGCAGGCCACGTGGGCTCTGAATATTTTGTCATAGAATTGTCTCCCACATGTGAAGTTGTGTCTTATTTCGAAAAAGAATCACATGTTTGCTTCAAATTAATTATCTGACGTGGAGGATTTGTTTATATTGAGTAAATAACATGTATCCTAGTCAGCAGCAGGCTCAAGTTTGTCCTTATTAGGAAAGTGGAGAATCTGCTCTAGGGTTAACACCTTGTAAAATAGATTGTTTGAACATGGTTGTCTTTGTTTGAATATTTAAGGTGTTGTGTTTATATTCTCTGCAAAGAAGACACCTTTCATAATCAAAGCACCATCAAGCACTATCCCCGCTGCCCCCTCAAGGCTCACAACTCCACCATCACCAATGTCACTCATCCCATCAAACGAACCAGTAATCCTATCAGCAACACCATTTGTAGCAGCAACTATATTGGAACCCGCAGCAACATCTATGGCACCAGTAATTCCAGCAGAAGCCACTGAGTCACCATTACCGATACTTCCAGTGACAAATCCATTAAACCCCATCACAATTCCTGCAACACCGATCACTACAAGGATACATAAACCAATCACACCTGCCGTGTTTAACTCCAAAGACATCCCAGTATGGTATAGCAATCGGATGCTGGAGAGTGATTCAGAGACCGACTCACATGAGTGGGAATTCGATTCAGTGCAACTTAACACTTCAGATGAGGAAGACACATCACCACCTCCACCCCGCAAAGACATCCCTGTTTACGGAGAAGCACAGATAAAGACCACTTGGGTACCTGAGCTGGAAACATCTTCCACAGACCCTACGTCTCATCCTACGCCTGATTCTGACAGGGAGAGTACCATCAACGACCTTCACCACACCGTCTTAACCCTCACTGATACATCTCCCGCACTTAACTTAATCGATGAAGTAATGCCCATTATCCACCCTAAACTCATCGAATGGAACCAACCAAATCCCCCATGTCTTGACCTCTTCCAAAATGATGAGGCTATCATTGACTTTTTGGAATTAAGGGATAATCTACCAAGCGGGGATCACAAAGCTGGATTCGCCATTGAACTTAATAGCGCAGCATACTTCGGGGCGGATGCCAAACCCTTCAGCTGCAAAAATATAACATTAAAACATGGATCTTCTAGTGAAAACCACACTGTGGCACTGTTTGATCCAACAAAAGTAAAAAGAAAGAGCGTATCCAACGGTGAAAACCTCTCTGAGGTGCCTGAGGATGAAGGGTTTGACATCCTCCCTGCTAGTACACAACAGGAACGATCAACGATTCTTATCGAGGAAACCAAAGAATACAATGTGGGGACTCCTGAAAATCCTCATATCATACATCTGGCATCTCTTCTCACTCCAGAGGAACAGCCTCAATTTATAGAGTTCTTCCAACAGCGTCAGATCAACTTTGCATGGTCATATGCAGACATGCCTGGGCTTGATCCTGATTTAGTCATGCATCATCTCACAGTAGCAAAAGGAGCCAAACCTGTCAAGCAGAAGCTTCGTAAGATGCATCCTCAGATTGCCGTGCTAGTCAAAATAGAACTCAAGAAACTCCTGGATGTTGGTTTCATTAGACCAATTGATTATGCAGAATGGATCTCCAACATTGTACCAGTTGGCAAACCAAAAGGGGGCATCCACATTTGTACAGACTTCAGAGATCTAAATAAGGCATGTCCTAAGGACGACTTCCCTCTACCAAATATCGACATCATAGTAGATTTGACAGCAGGACATGCCATGCTTTCACTCATGGATGGCTTTTCGGGATACAATCAAATAAAGATCGCACCAGAGGACCAACATAAGACAGCCTTCACATGTCCATGGGGCACATACTGCTGGAATGTAATGCCTTTTGGTCTAAAGAATGCAGGAGCGACCTATCAAAGAGCAATGACCACCATCTTCCATGACATGATGCATACTATAATGGAAGATTATGTGGATGATTTACTAGCAAAATCACTTACTAGAGAAGGACATCTTCACATCTTAGATAAAATCTTTGATAGACTGGAACAATACCATGTTCGACTCAACCCAAAGAAATGTGTCTTCGGAGTGACCTCCGGGAAGCTTCTAGGATACATTGTCTCAAGCAAAGGTATTGAGGTCGATCCAGCAAAGGTTAAGGCAATAATGGACATGCCACCTCCAAAGAATATCAGTCAGCTAAGAACACTACAAGGACGGCTTCAATCTATCCGCAGATTCATTGCACAATTGGCTGATAAGTGTCACCCATTCACACACCTGCTACACAAGAACATCCGCTTTCAGTGGGATGACAGATGCCAGCAAGCATTTCAGGCGCTTAAAGACTATCTCATGAATCCACCATTGCTGATGCCACCAGATCCAAGTAGACCATTATTGCTCTATATCTCAGCAACAAGTACAGCATTGGGTGTACTACTGGCACAACATAATGCAGAAGGAAAAGAGTGTGCTATTTACTACATCTCTCGCACACTTGTGGGCTATGAACTCAATTACACACCTATTGAGCGAGCTTGCCTAGCAGTAATCTTGGCAGCCACTAAACTGAGGCACTATCTGTTAACACACAAGGTGCAACTCATTGCAAAGATTGATCCACTCAAGTATTTACTTAGCAAAGCAGCATTGACAGGTCGCTTAGCCAAATGGGTGATGATTCTAAGTGAATTTGATATTGAGTATGTGGACCGTAAAGCTATCAAAGGTCAGGTTATTGCAGATCAGTTGGCCGATGCACCTCTCATAGGTGATCATCCTCTCATTTCCAATTTTCCAGATGAAGAGATATTCATGATCACAGAAGCACAACCATGGAAACTATATTTTGATGGTTCATACACTAGGCACGGCTCGGGGGCAGGCATTCTGTTTATCACACCTCAAGGTGATAGCATCCCGAAGTCTTACAGGCTCACATTTCCATGCACAAACAACATAGCAGAGTATGAGGCCTTGATCACAGGACTCAGGTTAGCCGTACAATGGAAATTACAAGAACTACAAGTATATGGCGACTCACAACTGGTCATTCGACAAGCAACTAATGAATATCAGACCAAAGATGATAAACTCATGCCATACAAGCAAATGGTGGACAGTCTAAAGACATCATTTACTACTATCACTTTTGAGCAGATACCAAGAGATCAGAATCGAGCTGCTGACGCCATGGCTACCATCGCATCTCTACTAGATCTTCCACAGAATTCAACACGCTACGAGTTCTTGGTAGAACAACTTTGGATCCCCGCTTATGATATCCCCGAATCTGAAATGATATGTTGCCTTGTTGGTTCTGAATCCCCATGGTACGGTGAGTTCTACACCTATCTCCGCGATCACACCCTTCCTCCCAACCAATCAAATAACCAACGTAAAACCTTCATTCGCCAAACTGCTCGATATACCATTATTGTCGAAACCCTATACCGACGCGGTCTTGATGGTACTCTCCTTCGATGTCTGGAACAAGGTGAGATAACAAAGGCTTTGGAAGAGGTACATGAAGGAATTTGCGGGACTCATTCAAGTGGTTCGTCACTCGCCAAGAAACTCTTGCGAGCTGGATATTATTGGCCATCTATGGAAAAGGATTCCTACTACTTTGTCAGAAAATGCAAGAAATGTCAAGTTCATGGCGACCTGATACATGCACCAGCACAAGAACTGCAACCAATCACAACACCATGGCCTTTTTGTCAATGGGGCCTTGACCTTGTGGGTAAGATTCATCCATCTTCATCCAATGGCCATAAATTCATTATTACCGCTACCGAATATTTCACCAAGTGGATCGAAGTTGTTCCACTTACCCAAGTCACCGGCAAGCAGATCGCCTCATTCATCCTCAACTACATCATCTGCCGGTATGGTGTGCCCATGTCCATTGTCACAGATAACGGTCTTCCTTTCAAAAATCAGGATGTCCGTGAGCTCTGTGAGAAATTTCATATCCAACACCGCTTTTCCACTCCCTATTACCCACAAGGCAATGGTCAGGCCGAAGCATCCAATAAAAACATACTGAGGATCCTAAAGAAGACAGTCAATGATGCCGGTCGTGATTGGCATGTTCAATTGAATCCAGCATTATGGGCATATCGCACTAGCATTCGAACCCCTACAGGTGCAACTCCTTATTCATTGGTCTATGGTGCAAAAGCTATCTTGCCTATTGAGGTCGAGATACCATCCTTACGAGTTTCCTTGCATAATCTCATCGATGATGAAGCCTACAGAGTATCCCGTCTTCAGGACTTAGAGTTACTTGATGAGAAGCGACAAGCTGCATACAATCACCTCAAAGCCTATCAGCAGCGCATGAGTAGAAGCTACAATCACCGAGTTAGATCTCGTACATTTGAGGTAGGTGATCTTGTTCTTCGAGAAAATCCTCGCAACCAACCAAACAGAGAACATCAAGGCAAGTTTGAATCAAACTGGTTGGGCCCATATGTTGTCACTGCTGAATTCGGGTCCGGGGCATATCAGTTGGCTACATCAGACGGAGAACCGCTCGCAGATCCAATCAATAGCATGCACCTCAAACGGTTTTATACCTAAGGTGTACAAGGCATCAGGCTCCCCTGCATATCAGAAAATACCAAAAACATTCAGAAAAATGTCCTAAAGAAAATACCAAAAACATTCAGAAAAATGTCCTAAAGAAAATACAAAAACATTCAAAAAAGTAAAGAAAAATCATGCATCCAAACGGTAAACAACCACTCCGGTGGCACCTTGGGTAAGAACGATGGTGAAAACCTGGCAAACAGGCGCCACTCGTAAAGGCTATGGCTCCATTATCTTTTAGACTTGTGGCGATCACATCTACTTCATACATACATCCATCCATCCATCAACCATGGCTTGTTATTCCTCTGCAATTATGATAGTACTCCATACATCTTGCATCCCGCTTTTTCATAGTCATGTCTAAAACTGGGGGCAATGCCTTTAACCTATTGATGGAAGTGGATTCTACATTGTCTTATGATTCATTAAGTTCTTCATTCAAACAATCATCAAAAATCCAAAAACATTCAAAAATATCTCGCAAAAATACCAAAAACATTCAAAACAATTCAAAATCCAAAAACATCGACAAAACCATTGAAAAATCACACAAAAACATGGCAACACCTTGTACATACTCATCCATGCAGATACCAAAACAAACATTGCGACAAACTACTCACACAATGACCATTTACCAAACAACCACACAATCCACATCAACAATCCAAAACTGTCTTTAAAACAAGGATGCATCCTTCCTTGCCAAAACAAAGACAAGATGATGTTTTCTTTGACAAGAAAATTCTGTTAGGCTGTCAAATACTTGGTTGATTTGTGAGTAATTCATTTGTTTATCTGTATCGGGATCTTTTCAACATTGTTTTGTATCGTTTGTGCATTATTTCCGATGAAGTTCTGGGGCATGTACTAATGGTGTCTACGTGGGAAGTTCACCAAGCTACGTGATCTTATGCCAAATGCAGTCATAGATCACTACGGCTTGCTGACTACAGCGTATATCTCGACCATATGAGCATGAACCATTACCAAGGATCCATATTCTTTATTCTTTATGTATATATTGTTTGTTTACAGGTACAATGCTCATTCTTTGGTTCCTCCTCATCCAATTTGGATAAAGGTTTTTATTTCTTAGTACGGTATGCACTTGTCTCAGGATATGATCAGCCTAAGATCAAGGAGGACGATCCAAGTCATGCATGAAAGGAGATAATCCTTATCTGTTCCGCAAGCAATACTCAGGTCAACTTGATCCATTATATCAAGTTGCTTGTATTAACTTGCTATATCAAAATCCATGTAAGAAATACTCTGGTCATCTTGAATCTTTATGTCAAGTTGCTTGTATTTTCTTCCAACATTTTAAAGCTCAATGATGAAAAATAAAGCACCATGGATCGTCATTCCATCTCATCTGTATATATTGCATTTCGTTGCATTCCATCCATCCATACATTCATAATAGCTGCATATCATGCATACGTAGTCATAATAATGCATACTCTATTTTACTCATCTTCTTCCATAGGACTCGGTCCTAGTCCTCCATATCTTCTATCTAACATCGAATCCCCCCTCACCCTCCCTATCTTGATCATCAACATCATCCTAATCCCTTCATCACTTCCCATCCTCACTCATCCACAAAATTAAGCCAGTTACTCTGTCTACACAGATACATCGACTCCCACACACCTAGACTATCAACAGATACTCTGATCAAGTATCTTCGGGTCTCAACAGGTAATCGATTATGGTAATCCTAGACTACATCAGGCATTTATCACAATGACCTAGTCTCAACGGGGTTGCCATGATTCCCCACAACCATCCATCACACGCACATACTATCAATTGATTAGCCAATCAAACACAATCCAACGGACAATTACATCAATTGTCTACGTCTCAACGAGTATTTTGCTTCATATACCTTGACTTCATCGGGCAATTACATCAATTGTCTAAGTCACATCAGGTCACTTTGATTCACTTACTCAGACTTTATCATGTCCAAGCGACCAACTGACATCAACTGTCACGCTTTGACTTGACCGGGGCAATTAAACCGATTGCACCAGATTGTCCAAACAATTTTGATCAATTGTATAGCATCAATCCAAACCCCACACTACATCTGCTATGTATCTCTTGCATGACCTCAGGGTACTCACTGGCTTGTTGTTTCTTCATATTCACTCCATTTTCTCCCATTCTTTCATCATTAGTTCTAATTTCTTCTATTCTACCTCCCCTCCACTTTTCATTCTTTTTCGAGAGATCGCCCGATTTTTCAAAAAAATTCGGCCCATCTCTCGAGGGGGCATACCACCCATTAAATTTACATTTTATGGGGCATTTCTTCACACCTATTTTTCTTTCTTTGAAACGACGCGATAAACCACACCGTCTCAAAGAGGGGCAAATGTAGTCACATAAATCTGTCCACTTGATTAAATGAATACTTAGTATTTATTTGATTATTTAACCATCAATTAATAATTAATTAAATTAATATTTAATTAATTCATCTTAACCCTATTCTCCTATTAATTAAATAAATTATTCAATTTATTTGATTTAATTCACTTAACCAAATTCAGACCATTAATTAAATAAATAAATCATATTTATTTAATTAAATCTTCTCTCACATTTAAATAAATTAATATTTATTTAAAACCCCCAAAATCCCACTTTTCACATTTAAATAAATAAATCATTTATTTAAAATCACCTTTATCCTCCACCCACTTGCATTTTCCTACAAATGCAAGTTGCACAATTATTTTAAATAAATAATTTATTTAAATCACCTTTATCCTCCACCCACTTGCATTTTCCTACAAATGCAAGTTGCACAATTATTTTAAATAAATAATTTATTTAAATCACCTTTATCCTCCACCCACTTGTATTTTCCTACAAAAGCAAGTTGCACAACTATTTTAAATAAATTATTTATTTAAAATCCTATTTATCCTCACCCACTTGAAACCTTTAATGGTTTCCCTTAAAGTATTCAAACTTGATGGCTTTAAAGTCTTCAAACTTGATGGCTTCCTTCTATAATCTTCTTAAGACTTTAATGGTTTTCCTTAAAGTCTTCAAGCCTTTAATGGTTTCCCTCAAAGTCTTCAAGCATTTAAATGCTTTATCTTCATTTTCTCATTTAAATAAATTAATATTTATTTGAATATTTATCCAAATGCAAATTACACCATTTAATTGAAATAAATGATTTTATTTTAATTGAAAATACCAAAATTTCTCCCACTTGCATTTTCCTACAAAATCCACTTGTATGCCTAAACCCCTTCTAGATTCTTCTAAACCCTTCCTAATTAGCCTAAATTCATCCCTTAAATATTGTCACATTCCTAAGCAAATTGGAGTCACTTCTCAAAGACTCCAAAGTCTTTGAAAAGCAATTAATGCTTTGTGTGTTCAACAAATTAACCCTCAAAGTCTTGGATAACCTTTGAAAGCTTCCAACCTTCAACCACTAAATGGCTCAAAGTCTTTGATAACCATTGAAGGCTTTCAACCTTCAACCACTTAATCCCCAAAGTCTCCAATAACCATTAATGGTTACCTCAAACCCTCCCACATGGTTAAAACATTTGTTTTGACTCAACCTCTACCCAACCCAAAGGTCTCATCAGGCCATTAATGCTTTGACCATGATTATCTCTTAAACATTTGCACAAAGGTTTATCCTTGGATTAACTCTTAATCCAGTGGGTAATCTTAATTTAGACTTGACCCTTGCCTTCTAGATAACCATGAGGTCTTCTCAGGCCTTTAATGCCTCCAACCTCTTCTCTCAACCCAATCCTATGTTGAAACTTGTCACCATTTTATTGGTGCCAATTGTGCACATGGATCCCCAACTTTCAATCCTAACCCTTGTTAAGATTGCTCAATCTTAACCCTTCATTTCCCTATTTCTTCTATAAATAGAACCCTTCTCCTCAAGCAAAAGGAGAAGCATTTTAGAGTATTGTTGTTATACTGGCATTAGCATAGAGCTTTTTCATAGCATCACTATCTACTCTAGCATAGTATTTAGCTTTTCATTTCATATTTGAAGCTTAGTATTAAATCTCAATCCTCCATAAGCATCCATAGTGCAAAAAGCTGCTGAGAGCTACACTCATTTGGGACTTGGAGAGGAGAGGAACAAGGGAGGAGCAACTATGAGCATCTTGATTAGCTATTTCATTTTATGTTTATATGCTTTCTATTTCATGCTTAATATCTCTCTTGATATGCCTGTTTAGGATAATCTTTTGTTGCTAACACTAACGTTTGTTTCTTGTGCTCTTGTGTGTGTTGCCATCAAACAGATTTTCTAATCCTTTTTGCAGAGCATCAACTTCATTATTACAAACATAGGTATTTGATTGAAAACTTATCACTCACTCTTTGATTTACTAAAACTGACACATGACCCTCATATTCTGGTTGTTTCAGACCTGGAGTTGTGAGAACAAAAAAGATACAAGAAGAAAGATATCAAAGTAAAGCTTTAAAGTGCCAGTTGTCCGATAATAGTTACAAATAATGAAACGCTTGGTGAGTGAAACATCTTCACCAATTGATCTACAACAAATTAATAGAACATAGTTTGCTTGTATATATAGATAGATATATTCAAAAATAATAATAATTGATATTTTGAATTGGCACAATTACAATTTATTATTTAGATGCATGTTTACATATGATTCGTATTAAAAAAAAAAAAAAGTGGTTTTTGGATCTATATTATTGTTGCTTTATTATTCTCACACATTTTGATAATCATATATAAGTATATTGCTTCTTCTTCTTTTTTTGAGAAAATTTAATGCTTAAGTAACATTTTTATATTTGCATTGGTATTATAGAAACCAATGGTATTTTTCAAGACTTGTTATATTCATGGTATAGCCAATTGTTAGTTTTAAATTTATTTAACACTCCCTTTAGCAAGTTGGTGTTATAAATAATTTTATTAGAAAGAATTATTACAATATCTTAATATGATTGTTCTGATTTTTTTTTAGGCTTTTTTGGTAATGGTATATATTTTATTCATTCATGATTTCATAGTTATGGTTATCTTTAATAGTGATGGTTATATGATTATTTTAAAAATCTAGTAGGTTTATTTAATATGAGAGAATCTTTATCATGTTGTAATAGTGGATGATTTTATTTATAAATTGACACTACTTGTAATATTTGTTAATCTCTTAATATAATTATCCACAATTTTATATTAAAATTCAATTTTTATTGTTATAATCTATAAAAAATTAAAATTTACCTCACTTGTATTCTAATGGAAAAATCCACTTGAACTTATAGACAAGTTCATAAGTTAAGAGTGATGCTAATGAAATTGCATGTTGTACTAGATTCATCTATCCTACCACTATGTAATATTGTTTAAGTACTAGCCATTCCAATTTAAACATATAATAGAACTAAATGAAAGTCATACTTGATACAAAGGAGAGAGTTAGACAAAAAAAAAATGAATGTGTATAAAGTGTAGAACTAAAAGAAATTAATTAGGATGACCTAAATTTTTCTCTCAAAACAATTATCACTCTTAATTTATTTTATTAAAAATCCTACAAATTTAAAATTTATAAATGAACAAAGCTTAACAAGTGGTGAATTAGAAGACACTTAAAGTTAGAAATAGTTTTTTAAAATATTATTATAAATACCTAATTCTATGCACACTCGACCATATATAGATCTTATCTTACTCATATCAATCAATTAAATAGATAAAGGTGGAGAGGCACGATGCAGTCGAAGGTTTTTTTGCCGACTGTTAGAGTTTCTACGGGAGCGGCTTCTATTTTTCCCGTGCAGGCTAAGGGCTTTGGGAGAGCTTCAAGGTGTTTTTCCAATGGTACGGACGATGCCTCCCTTGCTGTTAGAAATGGATCACGTGTTGGGAATGCAAAGTTCACCTCTTTGTTTAAGGAGGATTTGCATGGTGGGAAAATGTTGCTATGAAAAGGCAGTTGCTCAACTCCGATTAATAGGGTGTGCAAGGGGCTTGATAGTTCAAGAAGCAGTGACAAAGGGGTTTCTATGGTCCCTATTTTCTAGACTGGTTTGGACCCTAAGAGGCCATTGGTGGGTTTTGATGCTGAGATCTTTGAAGAAGTGAAGGAGAATGAACTTTATTTTGCAGAGATGGGGTTGATTGGGCATTTTCATGGTGTTTGGCCAAGTTTGACTGAACTACACAAATGGATTACAAATTGTTGGAAGCCCATTTTGAAAGGTGATGTGCAGATTTACTCAGGTGCTCGGGGCTTTTTGTGGTGGTTTTTGACAATGAGCTAGACAAGAAAAAAAAATTGTGTGAACAATTATGGTGGTGGGATGAGAAGCATATATTGTTATTAAAACCCTGCTATCGCGCCTTTAACCTGACGACAAAGGCCTTTGATTCAATTCCAGTTTGGGTAAGGTTACCTAATTTGCCTCTATAGTTTTGGTTTGAAGCTTGTTTCAAAGCTATTGGTAACATTGTAGGTAAGTTTCTGGGGGTGGATGAGGGCTCTTTGGATTACTTACATACCACGTATGCACGCATTTTAGTTGAGATAGATTTCTCAACTGCTTCTCCTGCTGAGATATCTTTGAAGCTTGCAAATAGGGTTTGGGTGCAGTCAGTAGATTATGAGAATATCCCTTTTAGATGTAGAAGATGCTTTCAAACTAGTCACTTGGAAGCTAATTGTGCCAAGCAGAAATCAAAGGATGTGGCTTCTTGGTGGAGGGAGGCCTCTCTCCATCATTATTTTATGGAGAAGGAAGATGGTATTGTTCAGGAAGGGGATTTTGGGAAGGACGGTGGCAATAGAGCTAAGGTTAAGCCAAGCCAGACTATGGCCATGATGCTTGCTGATAAACCTGAGAAGAAAAATTTGGGTAGGGTGGATAAGGAACCAGGAGAGTTGATGCGTGTAGTTATAAACAATGAACCTGTTGGTGTTTCTACTGAGGGAGGTAGTCATGATGTTTCACTTGGTGAAAGGCAGGGTATTATGGCCTTTTCCAGTGAATCTGTCAGGGTGCCTCAGGGTGTTATTAAGGAGGAAGAGGGGTGGATAGAGGTGCTTGGGAAGAAGAGCAAGAGAGCAATGAAGGATGTCTCACCTTTTCAATCAATTTGTCCTCTTGTTTCTAGTGGAATTAGTGGATGATCTAGTATTTTTGACATGTTGATGGGTCTTGGATCTTTGGTACTTTGTAATTTGGGGAGGTGGCTCCTTGGTTTTAGCCCCACTTGGTTTGGGCCAAGATTAAAACCCAACTTATTATTAATAAAATAAATTTTATCGATAAAAAAATTAATTAAATAGATATTATTTAAATTTATTTCATCCATTTTCCTTATCCTTCAACTTTCATTAAATAAATTATAATTATTTAGTTAAGTCCAAACCTTTGCATTCTTATCATGTGTAAGAGTTAAATAAATACAAGTTATTTATCTTTGTTTTCCACCTCAAATCCCATAGTTAATTAAATTAAATTAATTAACTAATTTAATTAATCACCTCCTAATCATAATTTTTCAATAAAACTACAACAAAATCTCAGCCATCCATTTAATCAAAAAAATCTCCACCCTCCATTTAACCCATGTGTGATGCAGGAGCATCTAGTGGTGTAAGGGCAATCTTGCATCACCAATAAATTGTATTTTCCTTCTACTTTGTAGGTTTTGTTAGTTGTTTTAATTACCAAGTCCAAATTTATGGTTCCCAAAAGTTTTGCTACCAAATTTCAAGTTTCTAACGAAAAAATTTCCTAGGTGAAAAAAAATAAATGGTTGGATCACTAATTGCCAAGAAATGGGGAATTATAGTTTCCAGAACATTCTAAGGTGGTTATTAACGTTGTTGGTTTTTTCCAACTGATTCCTCTAAGCCCTTCTAAAGGTTAGCCGCTTATTATGCTCAAAGACCTTAGATTAGTTGCCAACAAACAAGGTTTAACCCCACGACTAGATCCTTCTACACTTTTGGTTCTACTTGACCAAGTTGGGTAGCCCTATAATAATACCTAGAGATCTATTTCAATTTTTTAGTAGGGTATTGCAAAACAAAAATATTCTCACCCATTCAGCAATAAAATGTAAAATAATATGTTATGTTTGGTTAAATTCTAGGATTGTATTATTTTCCCGCTTTAAGAATATAAAACCTAAAACTTAAATTAAAAAATACATGAAAGTAATTTTTTATGATTTTTTATTTGAATTTGTCTCCTAAATGAAAGAATAAAGCTTTTAGGATCAGTGTGATATCAAGGCTTTAGAGTCAAATTATAAAAAGAAACTTACACCTGTTTAGCATACTGATTTTAAACTAGTGGATTTATGAAATTAATGTCTTACACCAATTTCTCGTATTATTCATATTCTGTCACAATTTCATGTATCTTTCTTCTTTCCTCTTTCCTCTTTCCTTTTTCCTTTGATCTACCATGACTAGCAAGGGTCTCCTTAGTTGTTTTAAAATAATTTATTCACATCACTTCAAAAAGTAATGATGCAGCCACTTCATCCATCTTGAAATTGGTAGTGGTACTCTCAATGGTCATGACAAGGTGCTCTTATGAGTCCAACAATGAACACAATATATTTCATGCAATAATCCTCCTTAATCTTTACACCAATGGAGTTCAACTAGGAAAGAAATCATGTTTAATGCATTAATATGATTTGTGATGGATCCTCCTTCAATTCCATCTTTGAAGAATAAATTTTGTCTTGTAAGAACAACTTGTATACTAAGGGTTTAGCTTGATAAATTTAAGCAAGTTTATTCCAAATGTTCTCAACAATAAATTATCTTTATGGACACAAAGTTAGCGAAACAAAGTGTTATTAGGCCATTAACTTTTTGATCCATCAAATTCCAATCTTATTATTTCATTCTCAATTACATATTTCTAGATACAATAATCCATAGATCTTGATCTAGGAACATATCTTGCATCTTGAGTTTTTGCAACTCAAATTTTCCTTTGTTATTTTTTTAAATCTCTATTCTAGTAGATGTAGTATACATCTCCTTCCAACACAAGGTACATATAAACCTCTACATAACAATGGGACTAAAACTATTCAAGCTCTAATACCAATTGAAAGGAAGTAATGTGTGTAAAAAAACGCTTCCTACACAAATCTACTTAGGAAATATTTTCCAATTTTTTTAGAAGACCCTTTTAGTTATATAGTGTGAACATACACATTATAAGAAATATAAAACACTATCATCATAGATAAATGCACATGAAATAAGGTATACATGGGGAAAACCCTTTTGGGAGATATCCCCCCACTCTAAAATCCTAGTCAATGTGTTATAATAAACAATCTAGTTGTGTACACTTGCAGAGAAAGTTTCTTTTAGAAGAATACAAGTGTTTCAATTGTGGAATTATTTCAATAGCATAATGATACCTATAAATGAGTCACCATACAAATCCAAAACTAAACACCTTGATATATAGGAGTTTATAGTGCATATTTAGATGGTTACAAAATGGTATGCGTAGAAATGCTACATGTCACCTTCAACATGCCTCAAGATGAACATGCAAAAACCTTCCTTGATAAATGAATGTACACACTAAAACCTACCATTTTCACACTACACATGAATGGAATCCACTTTACATGCAAGGCACATGCACACATGTAAATTGAATTTTGCATACAAAGTACCTACATGCACAATTCCACTTGTAATATCAATTTCCTATATTGACCCTTACTCTTATCATACAATTTTTCACTGTTAACTAACAATTAATAAAGAGTAATGACATCATGTTAGATCTTTCAAATTTTGGTTTAAACTGTGTGTGAAATATTTTCATCATTGTCTGCTCTATCTATTGATTTCCACCTAATGATAGATCATATAGTATGATCCAAAATATTGATGATGAAAAGATTTCATACATAGTTTAAACCAAAAGTTAAAAGATCTAACATGATGGATTGTGGAAACTACATGACTCTAAGTAACGAGATCAACTAAATCAAACATAATGAGATGCATATCTCCTAACGTAGCATCATAAATTATTTACTCTTAACAATTTTATGCTCTATTTGGTACCTACTTTAGTGTGATTGTCCCTAGTTCATTTTAAGAGCGTTTTGTAAGGAAACTTGCAGCCAACTTTATGATAATTTCCACATAACCCAATTGAAATTTTAACAAAATAATCACATAGAATCCACATGCAAAGAATAGACAATATACCCATCAAAGATGAAACAAGATCTACCCTGGGAAAACCCTCATGAGGTAAAAACCTAGCCTCTAAAAGCATACATCACCATGAATTATTCAACAATGCAACATTACAATACAACTGTGAAAGCTTCTGAAACCCAACCGTCAACAAGCACTCCATGTGAACAAGCATGTAACCACACATCCCATACCATGATTCCAACCTCTACAAATGCTAAACCTGACTACCTGGCTTCAACCCAAACAACTACCCTTGTGGTTTCTTTTTTAAACACAAGCTCCCACAAAACCACCAAGTGGTATTACATCAAAACCATGTGCTACAAAACCATGTGCAAATACCATGGGCTACCTACCCCCTTGACCCAACATCTAGTATTGGGTACTTTATTAAATTAATTTCCCCAATATTAAATAAATACAATATAATATATCCCAATGTCACAATACAACTCATCAAGTGCTCCCGAGAATATTCCCAAGGAATCTCTACATGTTACACGTCCATGTGCAACATCAAATAAAAATATATTACATGTCCACATGGGAAATTCACATAATAAATAAATATTACAATTATAAAAATTATTATCCAAGGTGTACAACACCTATTTTCCCAACACATTTGTACTCTATGTTACCCTAAAACTTCACCAATGTGTCTACACTTAAATCATTGCCAAACACACAATCTGACTAGGTGCTATGTTAAGGCTCCTAGTACTTGGCTCTCCCTTTTCGAGGCCCTATTTTTGGTGGACCTAGATGGCCAGTGTCTTACTACTTCCAAAAGGAATTCAAATTGTGGGTGTTGCAATTGTCAACCTTTACCTTTCATGATCTAGTCTTGATCTTTTGCATTTGATCATTCTTTATCAACCTATACTTGAAATAACCTTGTGATCCCTATATAAAGAACATCTTTAATCCTTCATAAGGGATAGCTAACACTATAATTTAATCCAATCTAGAGAAATCATACAAGGAGAAGCAAGCTACAAGCACTTTAGGTTGACAATATCATCTCAGTTAAGCTACACTCAAGCATTGATTCATGTTTCTTATTGTAGGCATCTAAAAACGGTCAATGATTGCAATATCATACTTTAACATGTCCGTGTTACCTTCTTTTAGATTTTTGCATTTTACTAACACTTCCTCTATGTTGCACATTTGGTCTTTATCATTTGTCAACATCGTGTCATTCTTTTGCTTTCTCTTCCTACTCGATCATATTCAGTTGTTTCAATTTAGGTCTTATCGATGCCATTCTCAATTGCCATTTCATGATCATGGTCAAATTCTAATGTTAATCAGACATCATTTATCATTTTCAATCATTATCAATCCTTGCCAATCTTGATCAATTTGTGATCGATCCTTTATCAATCATCTTTTATCAAATCAATCTTATCAATTTTGATCAATTTGTCATTGATCTCTCTCATTATCAATTTAATAAACTTTTGGTCCTTGTCAATTATCTTCTTGATCATGATCATGATCATTCATTTATCATATTAATTTTGTCATGACATTGTTTTGACCTATTTCATTCCTTTTCTCATTTCTAGGGTTTAATAATTCTTTAACTATTAATCCTTTACTAATATTTTTCTTAGGATAAATGAATTTATTCATTTACCCTATGTCTTGTGACAATTATATATTTTATTTAATTGGCTAATTTTCCTTTTCTGGGCTAATTAATAAATGAAAAGTTATTAATTATTCCCACATTTCTCTCCCTTAATTTTCTCCTAATTTTGTCATAATTTGTCATCTCTAATTCCATGCGTCCCATTTCCTATAATTTCTCCCACCATTTCTCCACTAATTTGTCTCCACCTTTTGCTCAAATCAATTAGCTATTTTTGTGCTCAAATTGTCATAATCAATTGGTTATAATTTCTCTCCAATTTGTTATAAATCATGAAGCATAAATCTCTCTTCAATTTGTCATATTTTGTCATAGCAATTTGTCATATCAATTATGCCATTTTCAAATCAATTTGCCTTGATTTTCTCATGTCATTTTGGAGACATTTTTGTGTATAAATTGATTTAATTTTTCAATCATTTTAACAACCATGCTTCGAGTACCCTCACGATGTTATTTTCATCTCACAATCTTGCTTCCAATCATACTTTGCAATTGCAAGTGAAATCCACAAAATCCCTTTTGAAGGTGAAAGAAGAACAATGGAGGTCAACAAAGGGAGACATTGGTGATGGTTTGCCTTTTATTTGAATGTCTTGTCTTTTGTTCTTTCATTGAATGTATTAGGATTATATTTCATAAAATCTTAGCTTTGTGGTTGGCTTTTATGTGTTACGAACCTTTTTCTTGATTTCCTACGTACATTTCTTGGTGAACCCGACATGAACATGCAAAATCTAACAATTCTATGAATCTAATTGCATGCATGTTTTATGTGAGGATCTATTATTGCATGTGGGTTTTATGGAGTCTAAAAAATGATTCATGTAGGATTTCTTAATATACAATGAACATAAATACTTCACATAGTCTAATTAGAAGGTTTCAATGAACAACAATTCTTCACATAGTTTAATTAGAGGGTTTTAATGAACAAAAATTCTTCACATAACCTGATTACGAGGTTTTAATGAACAACAATTTTTCCCATAGCCTCATTAGGAGGTTTTAATGAAAGAAAATTCTTCACATAGCCTATTTAGGAGGTTTGAATGAACAACAATTCCTCACATAGCTTAATTAGGAGGTCAATCAACAACAATCTCTCAACACAATCTACTAAGGGTTTCAAAATGAATCATCACATAGTCTAATTAGGGGATTGAATGAACAAATTCTCATTTCATTTCATAAGGTGTTAAAATGAACCCCACCATCTTCATCTAGCTTTTTAAGTAGGGGTACAAGTTCGATAGTTTATTGATGATTTGTGCAACATATCGATACTCATGAGCAAAACATTTCATTGAAACTACTAAATCATTTGGTGTAGGATATGACCAAATAATCTTATCAAAAATAGAGTGTTTGTGTTTTTTTAGCTTAGTGCACACTTCAATTTCCTAAAGGATAAAGAACACCATGTTTGCTATGTCTTATTTAATTTTGTGTGTGTTCTTTTACCTTTAGAGGGATTGCCTCCCAATCTGCCTAGCACTTTACATATGCATTGGTGAGAGGGAATGACCCAAGTGGCAATGGGCTAAACATATTGGCATCACTGATAATATTGATGATATTGATGAACCGGTATAAGGGATATTGATGATGATATAATTGAGATGTTGTTTGATGACTTGATGATTAGTTTGTGTTGTCATTGATGAAAACTATGGTTATATTGTTCTATCATGTTATCTAAGTCATCTATAATTGACTGGAAAGCTATGGAATGGATTTGACAGTTAACTAGCAAATAGGACTTTAACTGATAAATGTGAAACTGTGTTATGCTTAAGTAATTGGATCTTGAGATTGATGAGGAATTTGGTGTTGCAGTTTGGAATAGGTGTTTGTAACATCGTAATGAGGTTATGGCCAAAACTGCATCATGTTTTGGCTACCGAAAGTCATCATTGTGATTGGCTGATGTATTTTCTGTAGGGTTTTAGTAGGGTTTAAGAATCGGTATTCAAATCTTATAGCCAGTAATGATTTTGAGTTCGGTGGTGTATTACATTATGTTTGTAAGATGGTGATGACGTGGTTGAATCTATGTGAAGTGATAAGATGTTGTTTTGGCGTGATCAAAGAGCGAATTTCTTGGGAATGAGAGAAGTGCTTAGTAGAATGAGCTAAGGGTTTGAAAGTGTATTGGATCGATGTGCGATGATCATTCAATGGCTGTAATTGATTGTAATGATCCATATGATGATCTATAATGAGTTGTAAAGATCTATGATGATCTATGATGTAAAACTTAGTATGAGGTTAGGGTTTTGTAACTGACTAAGTTGTAAAGTCTATTTAGGGTAAGTCTGTGATGATTTACTATGTCGGTGATCAAAGGAAGAGTGTGTGGCCAAACCAGTGTGTGTGTGTCTGCAAGAGAGAAGAAGATTGGAGCAGGAAAGGATCTGTACAAGCAAGTAGAGAGTGTTATTTTCATATCATACATCTGTTGTTCCCTAACAGTTGCAGCAGACTCAAAATCCCTTCACCGGGTGACTCATTAGCTTGGGTTCTAAATATTTTCACAAGGTTACTCCTAACAGAGTAAATCTCCTAACAGGGCTGAGGTAAATCTCTTTACCGGGGGACTCCTAATAGGGCCTGATCCTAACTGGGCATATTTGTAAGCTCCTAACTGAGCTAGGCTCCTCTTAAGGCACATTCCAAAAGAGTGCAAAAATCTTGTGGGTACCAATTCCTACCATGGTTTTTCCCATTTGGGTTTCCACGTGAAAATCTTGGTGTTCATGTGTTGCTTTATTTCTTATGTGTTGAGTTGATATCTTTCTATAGCATGCATGTTGGTGAACACTTAAATGAGCATTTTGATAAATCTGATCGATAGTATGATTTCAGTTATTACCGGTACTGTTTATGAGTTGTTTTGAAAGAAGTTTGTGGTGGTTGTTAAAGTTTTAAAGTTTATTGTTATTAGTGATTCACCCCCCCTCTTAGTAATAACCAGTTCCTCACAAATAACAATTGGTATCAGAGTGTTGGTCCTTTGTGTGTAGAAGCTTAACCACTTGAGGAAAAGATTCGGAGGAAAATGATGAGGAAGGAGGGTCCAAAGTTTACTAAGGACAACTACACAATATGGAAAGATAAAATAAAGATTTATATCAAAGATATGGGTTCTTAGTTTTGGCAACATGTTACTACTAAATATGTACCCCCTACCGGTCCTCTAACTCCAGATCAGCTTAAGGAGCAATAGGAAAACAATCAAGCAATGGAAGCCATTGTAAGCGCATTGTCTGATACTAAATACATTGATGTACATGGATTAGAAATTGCATTTGAAGTTTGGGAGAAATTAGAACTAATCTATGGTGGTGATAAACATGTTAAAAAATCTAAGGAAGAGAGTCTTAGAGGTAAATTTGATGATATGAGAATGGTAGAAGGTTAAAATATAGCTCAATATGGACAAAGGATTAAAGAGGTTGTCAGTGGAATTAAAAGTGTTGGAGGAAAGATTGAAGATGACACTATTGTAAGTAAGATGTTAAGAACTCTTTTACCTGCCTATGCTATAAGAGTTTTTTCTATTCAATAGTTAAGGTTAGTAAGTAGTGATAAAGTCACTGTTGATTCTCTTATTGGTAAACTGACTGCATTTGAATTAAATAGTTCTGATAATAGTATTTCTAAGGCATCTGAATTAGCTTTTAAAGCATCTGTAATTGGTACACCTGTAAGAAAAGGGAAAGATGTATGTCACAGTTATGACTGCAGATCTAGTCATGGCGGTAGTAGAGGAGATAATGATGATGAAGACCATTTGATGGAGTTTGAAGCTCTTCTGGCTAAGAAACTTCCAAGAGGCACTGGTAAATATAAAGGTAAACTACCTCTTAAGTGTTTCTCTTGCAATAAGATTGGAAATATTGCTGCAAATTTCTCTAACAATGATAATAAGGAGAAGTTTAGGAAATATAAAGGAAAATGGAAGAAACAATGCTATGTTGTAGTTGATGAAGGTGTGAAAGATGAGGAATCAGAAGATGATGACAACGAGGAGATTGTCTTTGTTGTTGTGAAGGAAGATCTGACTGATAAAAAGGCTTTGGTATCTCAATTTGACTCTAGTGATGAGTGGATAATAGACAATTGTTGTTCACATCACATGACCGGTGATAAGAACAAATTCATATCCCTTGAAGAGTTTGATGGCGATGTGGTAAGATTTGGTAATAACTCACCTTGCATGGTAAAAGGTAAATGATCTATTTCACTTAATGGTAAGAGTAATGCAGATGATGTTTATTTCGTTGAAGGCTTAAAACACAACTTCTTAAGTGTTGGGAAACTAAATGATAAACGATATCACCTTGAGTTTAAAAAAGGAATGTTCAGGATCATGGGATGCAATGGAGATTTGATTGCTACTGGTAAAAAGACTAGAGGCAATCTTTTTCATCTGAATGCTAATGTGAATTGTTGCTTGGTGGCTAAAATTGAAGATAGTTGGTTGTGGAAAAAAGGTTTTGCCATGTCAACTTTTATAATTTGATAAAGGTAAGCAAATCAAGTATGGTGAGAGGTATGCCCCAACTTGTTAAACCAGATAATGTGTTATGCAAATATTGTCAGATGGGTAAGATGACTTTGACATTTTTAAGAGTAAATATTTTTCTTCAAGAAGTGCACATTGATCTATGTGGTTCTATGAGGAATAGAAGTCTTTATGGTGATAAGCATTTTATGATTTTCATTGATTATTTTTCAAGGATGATGTGGGTAACCTTCTTGAAGGACAAATTAGAGGCATTCAACAAATTCAAGATCTTTAAAGCCCTAGTTGAAAAGGAAACCGACAAGAATCTAAAGTGCTTAAGATCTAACTGGGGTGGAGAATTTACTTCTAATAAGTTTACTAGGTATTGTGAAGAACATGGAATAAAGAGACAAATGTCAGCACCTAGGTCTCCACAGCAGAATGCCATTGCAGAGAGGAGAAAAAGAATAATAGGGGAAGCTACTAGAACAATGTTGATACAAGGAGGTGTTCCAAAAATGTCTTGGAGAGAAGTAGTTACCAGTGTTGTTTATACTTTGAACCGGGTTCTTGTGAAGAAAGGTAATGATAAAACACCTTATGAACTTTGGCATGGTAAGATTCCTAATATCAACTACTTTAAAGTATTTGGTAGTAGATGTTTTATTAAGAGAGATGATTTTACAGGAAAGTTTGATGCAAAGAGTGATGAAGGGATATTTCTTGGATATTCTACCAAGAGTAAAGAATTCAAATGTTATAATAAAAGTACAAAGAAAATAGTTGAGAGTGTGAATGTTAAAATTGATGAATTTTATGACAAACCTGATGAGTCCAACAGATCTGAGTCTACTAATGATAAAGAAAAAATTGTGTATATTCAACCAGAAGTGCAGAAGGAAGATGAGCAAAACAATGCATAAATAGGAGCTCAACCGGTAAGCGATGAAGAAGATGAGGAACGTGAAAAGCATTGCACCGAAAATGGTAATCCCAAGATATGTAAGGCTAAATCATTCAGAAGACCAGATTATAGGTGACAAGAATGCTAGTGTATAGACAAGAAGAAATATCAAAGAGAATTCCTATTTGATTTCAACTATTGAACCAAAGACTGTTAGAGAAGCTTTGAAAGATGAAGACTGGTCGAATGCAATGAATGAAGAACTTGACCAGATTGAGAAGAACAATAAATGGTCTCTTGTTCCTAGATCGGAAGACAAAAATGTTATTGGGACAAAATGGGTATTCAGAAACAAACTTAATGAGGATGGTGAAGTTGTTCGAAACAAGGAAAGGTTGGTTTTTAAAGGGTATGCACAAGAAGAAGGTTAAGACTATGGTGAAACCATTGCACCGGTGGCAAGACTTGAAGGTGTTAGAATTTTGCTTGCCTTTGATGCTTTTAAAGGATTTAAGGTATCTTAGATGGACGTTAAATCAACTTTCTGAATGGTATCTTGGAAGAAGAAGTATATATAGAACAACCAGATGGTTTTGCATTGAGTGAAGATGAAAATATGGTTTGCAAATTACACAAGGCACTATATGGATTGAAGCAACCTTCCATAGCATGGTTTAAAATATTGCATGCACATCTGATCAAGATAGGATTCTGGAGAACCAGTAAAGATAGTAACATATATTTGAAGACTAATGGAGACAAAATGTTACTCGCTGAAGTTTTTGTTAGTGATATAATATTTAGTGGAAATGATGACATGTGTATGTATTTTGCAGATGAAATGAAGAAATAATTTGAGATGTCTCTTATCGGTGAGATAAAATTATTTATTGGTTTACGGACTCAACAACTGGAGAGTGGAATATTTATCTATCAGACTAAGTATGTAAAAGAAATCTTGAAGACTTTTGGCATGAAAGATTGTGAACCCGTTGGTACTCTGATGGTGACAGGTTGTAAATTGTCAAAACAAGATGATTCACCATATGTGGATGAGAAAGAATATAGGTATATGATTGGAAAGTTGCATTATGTTGTTCACAGTAGACCGGATATTGCACATGTTGTTGGATTAGTTCCAAGATTTCAGAAAGATCCTAAGGAGACACACATGGTAGTGACAAAAAGGATATTCATGTACATTTGAAAGGAACAGTTGATTATGGTTTGTGGTATCCTTACAAGAAAGACAAAATCACCCATTCAATACAAATTGGTCGATTTTCGCCACAAAGGGGGCATTTCAACTTAAGGGTTTAAATCTTGCGTTTTAACCTTAAAACCTTAATTTTGCAAAGGAGGAAACTTATATTGTTTTTAAAGCAAACATTTTTTCATCTTCACAAACCAAAGCCTGACCTCGCCAAAAATTTAATATGATTATTAAATTAATTTATTTAATTTTTCAAAATGATTATTAAAGGTGGAATTCACTGTTTGTAGATTGACGACAACCTGAAGCGCAAATTGGAGATGCAATCGTGAGCGATGCCAAGAAGCAAGAATGAGGAAAGTGTTGCAGGTTGCAAGGTCGAAGTGATGAAACACGGGGAAGTGCACCATCAAATGACAATTTCAAGTCCATCAACCAGACCGAAGACAAAGAACACGAGGTGCTACAAAATATGCATTCTTAGAAGGATACAAAGTTGGATTTAATTCCAGAAATTCATTTTTTGAAAACTGAAATTGTTTATTGTAAAAAGAGAGTTGCCTGTGGGCCTTGTCAAATGGATTCAAAGTGAGGGGACACAAGTTAGTTATCTCCAACTACCAAATTGACCAAATTGAAGCCAAATAGTTGTAGGTAGTTGGAAATGTGGTTGGGGGGATAACTGAGAATTGAATAGGCATGGGTTAAAGATGCTAGGCTTCTAGAGGGAATATTGGGACTATTGGATGTAGTCAATCCTGACCATCGATTCAAATTGTAAAATCTATAAAAGGCAGAGGCCTTTCTGTTGTAAAGGGTGAGACAGTTAGATTGTTAGTTTCTAGTTAGATTTTAGTAGTTAGGAATACAGTAGAAATGCTACAGAAATTATTGTAATGGCAGCTATAGACACCTAAAATTGTCATGTCTAATTAAATAAATATTTTATTTATTTAATTATTTGAGCCTAATTCCTCTATTAATTAAATAAATCTTTATTTATTTAATTAATTCATTTATCCTCTTCTAGCCTTATTTCTCATTTAAATAAATACATTTATTTATTTAAATTGTCCTTTTCTTATATTAAATAGATATCTTATTTATTTAATTATCCCACTTCTTCTATTAGTTAAATAAATCTTTATTTATTTAATTAATTCATTAACCTTTTCTACCCATGACACATGTCATTCATCTCTTAATTCAGACATTACCTACCCCTTTCATTATTTTGTTATTTCTTTTACCTACCCTCTAATCATAGCCAACCTCATTTTGCACCTCTCAATCTTATCCCTCCATTTCTTATAGTGTCTTCTATATAAGGAGATGCTTCCTTCATTATCAAACCCTGGCTAATCAATTGATGCACTTGACTACACTACGCTTTTCATATGTGATCCTACTTGCAACCACATTCCGTTCTTTGTTGAGCTCTTGTGCACATAAAATCTGAGAGCAAATATATCAAGCAAGATCAATGGAGATAGGAAGAATGGAGATCCAAACCCTATTGGACATGTGATGGTATAATCTTTGTGATTTCATTTGCATTGTCTTAGGTAATCTTCATATGTTATGGTGGATCTTTGTTGTTGTTAGGATAGGGTTTTGTGGTTGAATTCATTTAGCCTTTCAATATCGTTATTATTGTATCCATTTTCACCATATACATTTTGGCACGCCTGGTGGGACTCTTGTCCCTTTTTGCATTTAACATCCTTATTGCAGATTTTGTGTTTTGAAGTTGCAGATCCGACATTTTCGATAGCATTCTAATATTTTCGCGTCTACGTACTTTCGGATCGCGTTTTTTATTTTCTAGCACGTCTGTGACATCTGGAATCGCGTCTATGTTCTCGATAGTATTTTATTTTGCAGATTTTGGAAACCGCATCTGTGTTCCTCAGTCGCGTCTGCGGTGTTTTTAGACGCGTCTATGTCCATAAGTCGCGTCTGGGTTCTGGAGCCGCGTCTGTGTCTCACAGAAGCATGTCTGCGTCAAGGAGTCATGTCTGTGTCGAAGGTAACCGCGTCTATGTGCATTGGCTTCATTTTATTTTGAGTTTATTGATTTAGTTTTTGGTCTTGAATTAGATATTTCAGATCCGGTTTATTTTGAGCTAACATTTTTAGATCTATGCTAACGAAATTGGTGCAGCTTGTCTTGGAAGAAAAATCATTTTGTTGAAGGCCCCTATTTCACAAATTCTTTTGGATCTAAAATTTACCTAACTTGTGTGCTTACAGGAAGGGGTGATTAGTTCAAACAATCCAAACTACTAACAAATCTTTGTTGGAGATCCTTGGCAAGGGTTTTTGGATTTTTATTGTGTGCCTTGTTTTCATAGATTAGTAAACACTTCAATTGGTGCACTAAAATTGAATCATTGTCTTTTGTGTTTTGAGCAATAGACTCTTTTTGTTTAATCTTTAGAGGGCCTGTCTTCCCGTGTGGTCATTAGGACTACTAGTGAGAAGAGAACGACCCAAGTGGTAGCGAGGAAAACCCTCCTCTTCCGAACCACTATAAACAATTGTATTCATGGTGAAAATTATGGATAACATGTGCTGATTAGTTCATACTGACACTATGTCTCCCCATAAACCTGTTTGATCAAATTTATTTGATCAGTTGTAGGGCGTAACCCCTACCGGCTGGGAGCCTTATGTATTTACAGAGCTGAAAGTGCCACATGTATGGCCACACGAACGGATGCCCTTACTAGCACCTTTTTGTTTTAGAAGCCCAAATCCTTCTAGTTGTTGGGGCAGGAGGTCGGACCTCTGGTAGCGGCCCACACACATATGGTTCTTAGTAGAGATACAAAGTTTGCCATGGGGAGTTTTCATGGGGACTGATGCTTGGCTGACCCGAGAAGTGAGTGCCGAGGGTGGAGCCAATGAGGTCAAGCATTTAAGTATCCGCTCTGAATAGTGTAGCCTCGGGGGTAAAACCCCATGTGGGATCAACAACTATTGTCTTGACCAGCCATAAGAATTGTGCTTGACTTATTTTAAACATTCAAAACATTCAAGACCAAATAGAAAAACATTGTGTCTTTTGTGTTTTCAAGTGTATGCAAAACAATTTTACATCAAACAACACACTTTTCTTGGAGTCATTTTGGAGTCTAGACACTTGCAAACATTGAGTCTTCATCAACATTGTGTCCTCTTGTCACGATAAACAGTCAAACAGTCAGATTTGGTCACAACAAAAATGACTTCCTAGATTGGAAAAAATTGCACAAATTTTGCAGAAACGCGTCTATGTCTGATATAATAGCATCTGTGTTGTATAACCGCGTCTGTGAAGGGCAGAAATGCGTTTGTGTCTCCAGAATTAACAGTGCACTTTACAAAAATCTCAGAAGCGAGTCTGTGTTAAATAGAACCACGTCTATGTCAGGAAATCACGTTTGTGCAATATATAGGCACGCCTGTGTTCAGAATTGAAAAAAACTTGTACAGTCCAGCAAACAAACACAGTCAGTTTCAGAATTCTTGAGCTTCCTAGGTCATTTCTCCAGGGTTCATTCAACATTCAACTTGTCTTTGGGTCTCACACAGTCCATCATTGCTTCACACCTTACATTACATTCACATTTGTCTAAACTTGAGTCAAAAGGTCACTTGCTTGTCCTCATCATACTTTGTCAACACACTACATACAACAACATTTTGCTAAGTGATCCCTCATCAAGGTCTATCACCTTTAGGTCCCATTTGGTTTTACTTAGAGTCAAGGTCAACTTACCTCATCAAGAGAAACTATCCTCTCTTTGGAAGTCACACCTACTCTACTACATACATACTTGGTCTTACACTTTGGACATTGCAAGTACACCTCAGATTCATTTACATTCCATTCAACACTTGGTCTTCCATACTTTTTTCCATTTTCATCTAGTCTAACACATCTTGGTCGATACCAAGTTCATGGTTGAAACTCGTCTTCAAAAATCTAGGAGAGAAACTAAAGAGGCTCAAGAGTCCGCAAACAGGAGTGTCTATGAGTGTGACAATGATGTCTTTTTCAATACCGACCATAACACATTACCTGACATGGATGCTTATAGAAATATTCCAAATGTTGAGAACATGGACACTACAAACAACAATGATACACACAATGACAATATGGACAACTTTTCCGTACATTCAGTAGATGTAGAAGAATCCATTATGGACCCCCGCTTCAATCGATTGATTGAGGAAATAATGAGGAGGGATAGACAATAATTCTTACAAATGATGGTACAAAGTGGAGCAAAGATACCTCATGATTTTGACATGTCTCAAATAATGGAACATACACCTTTGCAACAAACTCACTCCAACATGGATCAAAGGAGGCCTAATAGTGGAGGCAATAGACGACCACATCTTGTGCCTGAATCACCATCATCTTTGTTTCAAAAACCAGAGGTCCCACATACACATGGTCAAGCATATGATACTCACCTTCGCAGACCATTATGGAAGTCTTATGCAGAGAAATATGCTCAATCACATATCAATGCTCCGGACCAACCACCAAAGCAATTGGATATTCAAAGGCATGCTCAAAATTTGGACACAAGGAAACCCCGTGTCAAATTTGGGGGCAACACATTAGAACATGACATGCCTGTAGAGTATGGTATACATGGACAAAATAGATATTTCGTTCCTCGACATGAATCTATACCAAGTGGCCCATATATGCAGCATCACTATAGACCTCCTCCATATGAACATGTGTGTGATCAATATCATCCATATATGCAACATGCTTCTCCTCCAATTGGTGCCTCAAGCATGGGGTATGGTCAAACAAGTCGATCTCCACCTAAGAGCAATTTGGAGCAACAAATCAGGGACTTACAAAAGAAAATGGAGGACATAAATACACCGAAGCCAACATACACAATGAGAGACATATGTCCTTATCCATTTGACAAGAGCATTCCAATGCCTCCATTTCCTACACACTTTGTGATGCCTAAGCTTGATAAGTATAGAGGAAAAGGGGATCCTAAGGCACACATAAGATAGTTTTTCACAGCTTGCATTGAGGTAGCAGCAGAAGAGACATATTTGATGAGATTATTCCCACAAAGCCTAGGTGATCAAGCTATGGAATGGTTCTCCCAACTCCCACCTGGTATTAAGTCATGGGGTGACTTAGCAGAGGCATTTATTCAACATTTCTCCTACAATATAGAGACAGACATATTAGTCACTACTTTGTGCAACACCAAGCAAAAAGAGGGAGAGTCTTTTGCATCATTTTTACAAAGATGGAGAAATCTAGCCAACAGATGCTCTTGTGAAATTCCACAAAAACAAATGGTAGAGATGTTCACCCAAAATGTTAACAAAGACATTGGCTATGATCTAAGGAAAGCTTGTTTGTCCACCTTCAAGGACGTCATTGAAAAAGGCTCAGCAACAGAGAAGGTCCTAATTGAACAAGGAGTCATTAAGATATTCAAGGAAAACAAAGATGACTTTAAAGGAAAAGACAAGCCAAGATTTTGGAACAAAAACAAGAACACAGTCAATGATGGTGTTGTTGATGCCAACACAGTGCGACCCAAATTCATTTTTTCGGGATCAAGTTCTACAAACAATGAAGTGAATACTCAAACAACTTCTAAATCACGAAGGAAGTACACTCCATTGGGAGAACCACTTGAGTCAGTTTTCAAAAAGCTAGTGGCAAACAAGGTAATCACAGTTCGAGATTTTCTTCCATATGAACCGAAGGTTAAACCAAATTGGTGGAATGATGATGAATATTGTGAATTTCATAAGAGCAAGGGTCATAAAATAGGAAATTGTCATCAACTGAAGAACATCATACAAGATCTTATTGATAGAGGTGACATTGAGATTGAGGGACGCTCATCCAATCAAGAACATGAGATGTTTAAGGAACCATTCCCAAAGCATGACAAGGGAAAAGCTAAAGCCACAGATGACCAAACAAACTATACCAAAGCAACCTATAACTATGATTCAACTATCAATCACATTTCAATGGACAATTACGTCTCTACCATTATCATCAAGGACAAAGACCCCGAGAATTCTACCCGAAGACCCAAGATTGTCCTAAAATGTGTTGGATCTTCTTTTGAACCAACCTTTGAATGTAATGTTACAACTCATCGAGGTAAATTCACTTTGCAAGGTGCTCCAGCCAAAAACACCCCTTCTTCATCAACCAAGCCTTAGTACGACCTTGTAGAACAGTTAGGGAAAACACCCGCGCTCATCTCCATCCTTGAGCTCTTACGCATATCCCCCACACATAAAGCTATTTTGGACAAAATATTGAGAGCCACTGTCGTTCCTACTGATCTGAATGTGGACCAGTTTCAAGCCATGGTGGGATACCTTTCCATTCTGCATTCCCTTACATTCACAGAAGCTGACGACGCCTCCATAAGTCAGCCACATAATGCACCACTACACATTGAAGCCTTCATACACAAACATCGAATAAAACGAGTCCTGATAGATGGAGGAGCTGGTCTAAACATTTGTACATTGAGCACTATTAAACAATTGGGATATTCTGATAAAGCTGTGAATTCTACAAACAAAATCACCATCAAGGCATATGATGATGAAGAGCGTTCATCCAAGGGCACAATCACCTTACCTCTTAGAGTTGGGCCAGTTATGAAGGATGTGGTTTTTCAAGTCCTAAATCTAGATCTCACTTATAACATATTGCTAGGACGTCCTTGGATTCATGAAATGAGGGTAGTCCCATCTACATATCACCAATGCATTAAGTTTCCTCACAATGGAGTGGAGGTAATAGTTAACGGTGATCCTAATCCATTCATATACTGCAATAACCTGAGATCAAAAACTAAGACCATCATTCCCAGTAATCGTGAAGCTATTCCTTCTTTGGCATACATTGATCCTGAGTCATTAAAACCTTCGACATCAAAACAAGGTGAGCTTAAAGGCAAATTTCAAGACAAGGGCATGGGGGAATACACTTCAAATCAGACCATGTACTTACAACAAGTCATGAGTTCACCAAAAGAATATGGAAGACCACACCCTAAAAAGCAAGTATCCATCATTGTACTCAAATGGGACCCTACTACCTTTCAAAGATGGGGCAAACCGGAAGAGGAAGACTTATACAAAATGCTTTACAAAGACATTGAAGATGATACACAAGATCACATCAGTCTACCATGTGAGAAATATGGCAAAGGTTTCAAGATCCTACAAAAATTCAGGTATGATGGAAAAATCCCTCTTGGGTTATGAAAGGAAGGCATCATTGAACCTTTACAACCTGAATTGACTTTCAAAAAGGAATGCTCGAAGGGACTTGGTTTCCTAACTTCCAAGGTCCACACTCAAAGGACAGAAGAAGCCTTACAAATCAAAGCTGCCAAAATTCAACAAGAGGATCGCTATTCCACAGACTCCAACGAATGGGAATGGGGTTCAGACAAATCCTCCAGTGACTACGAGCTCACTGAGACATTCAAAGAGCCAGATGAACCCATAGAAGAAGAAGAATTTTATAAAAGATTCAAAGTTGGCCAAGAAACAACCCATGAGGATTCCACACAATCCTCGTCTCAAGGTCCTGGGTTGAAATCACATAGGATGAGAACACCTGTCCCAGAATGCGCTACTAGTGATGATAATTTAGATTCGTTCGCGATCAAGACTGATGAGGAGAGTGCCATCGATGACCTCGATAATTACCTTGACATACCTGAATATAACTGCATCTTCACTCTTAGCCCCGCTAACTTCGAAGACATTAAAGGCCTTCCCCTCGTTCACCACCAACTCATTGACTGGGAACATGAAGGACCTGCACAGTTTGACACATTCCAAAATGATGAAGCTTTTATTGACTATCTTGGCATACGAGATGATCTTCCCCCTGGGGACCATAAAGCGAGATACACTATAGAACTCAATAGCGTGGCATATTTTGGTGAAGGTGTCAGACCTTCCAGTTGCAAAAATGTAAAAATAAGAACAAAGCAAGGGTCTTATGGAGAAAACCACACTGTGGCACTGTCTGACCCCAAAAAAGTAAAAAGAAAGGACGTATCTGAGGGCAAAAACCTCTCTGAGGCACCCAAAGATGGAAGGATCAACATTCTCCCAGCATCATATGAAGAAAAGTCATCCATGTTGGTAGAGGAGACTATCAAAACAAACATTGGTACAGAAGAAGTTCCACACAACATATTCCTGGCTCAATCGTTGACGGAGTCAGAAAGGTCAAAATTCATAAGTTTCTTCAAACAATGACAAATCAACTTTGCATGGTCATACACTGATATGCCTGATTAGATCCGGATTTGGTAATGCATCATTTGACAATTAAACCGGGGGCAAAACCAGTGAAACAAAAATTAAGAAAGATGCATCCACAAGTCGCATTATTGGTCAAAGCAGAGCTTGAGAAATTACTGGATGTCTGATTCATACGCCCAATTGATTATCCTGAATGGATCTCCAACTTAGTGCCTGTCAGTAAACTAGATCACAACATCAGAATATGTACAGATTTAAGAGACATCAACAAAGCTTGTCCTAAGGATGACTTCCCATTACCCAATATTGACTTGATTGTCGATCTCACAACAGGTCATGAAATGTTATCATTGATGGATGGATTCTCTGGTTATAATCAAATAAAGATCGCGTTCGAGGATCAACATAAAACATCATTCACTTGTCCTTGGGGAACCTTCTGCTGGAATGTCATGCCCTTTGGGCTAAAAAATGCAGGTGCTACATATCAAAGAGCCATGACTACTATCTTTCACGATCTCATGCACGTAACTGTGGAAGATTATGTTGACGACCTCTTGGGCAAATCAATAGACAGAAATACACATTTGGATATACTTTCAGTCGTCTTTGATCGGTTGGAAAAATACAAAGTAAGATTAAACCCCAAGAAATGTGTCTTTGGAGTAACCTCTGGGAAGCTCCTAGGATTCATTGTATCCAAAAGAGGAATCGAAGCTGATCCAACAAAAGTCAAGGCCATCCTAGAGATACAACCACCAAGAAATATCAGTCAACTTCGGTCTTTACAAGGGAGACTCCAGTCCATACGAAGATTCATAGCGCAAATTGCAGATAAGTGTAATCCTTTTCAGCACTTGCTACATAAAAACATCAAATTCAAATGGGATGATAACTGTCAACAGGCTTTCCAAACACTCAAAGATTATCTTTTGAATCCACCAGTTTTGATGCCACCAGTTCCAGATCAGCCTCTGTTACTATACATATCAGCTACTCCAACAGCACTGGGGGCACTCTTAGCACAACAAATTGCTGAGGGCAAAGAAAAAGTAGTATACTATATTAGTCGCACATTGGTGGGATATGAGCTAAACTACACACCAATTGAGCGTGCATGTCGCGTCGTGGTCTTTTCTTTGCAAAAATTAAGACATTACATGCTCACTCATAAGACTAAGCTGGTTGCAAGAATTGATCCATTGAAATACCTTCTCAATAAAGCAACACTTACTGGGCAACTAGCAAAATGGGTAATGATCCTGAGTGAATTCGACATCGAGTATGTGGACAGAAAAGCAATAAAAGGACACGCCATCACAGATCAATTAGCAGATGCCCCCATGATAGATGATGTTCCTCTAAGTTCAGAATTTTCAGATGAATCCATTTTAACAATGTCGCATGCAAAGCCATGGCAACTGTACTTCAACGGCTCATACACACAGCATGGGGCAGAAGCTGGCATCCTCTTTATAACTCCTCAAGGGGATTCTATACCAAAATCATACCGCTTATCATTTCCTTGCACTAACAATATAGCGGAATATGAGGCATTAACAATTGGATTACGGATTGCAGTTCAGTGGAAGATCCAGGAACTACATGTTTTTGGAGATTCTCAACTTGTAATCCATCAAGCAACTGATGATTACCAAACAAAAGATGAAAAATTAATGCCTTACAAATAAATGGTGGATGACCTGAAACAACACTTCACAAAGATAGACTTTCAGCAGATACCAAGAGAGCAGAACCGAGCCGCAGATGCCATGGCTACAATTTCTTCACTGATCGATCTACCTCCAAATGAGACCTGCTATGAGTTCTTGGTGGATAACCTTTTGGTTCCTTCATATGAAATCATTCCTACTGAGATGATATGTGTTGTCGGTCCCGAGTCCCAATTGTATGGTTCCATTTTCACATACCTTCGTGACAATACCCTACCTCCTGATTTATCAAATAACCAACGTCGCACTTTCATTCGCCAATCCTCTCGATATGTCATTTTAGCTGATATCTTATATCGGCGAGGTCTAGATGGCACTCTTCTTAGATGTTTAGAAAGCGATGAAGCTCAGATTGTGTTACATGAAGTACATGAAGGGATATGTGGTCCACATGCTAGTGGTCCTACCTTAGCCAAGAAACTCATCAGGACTGGATATTATTGGCCCAATATGGAAAAAGACTCATATCAGTTTGTCAAGAAATGTAAGCAATGTCAAATTCATGGAGACCTCATACATGCGCCAATGCAAGAACTTCAACCAATTGCGTCTCCTTGGCCCTTTTCTCAATGGGGACTCGATCTCATAGGCAAGATTCACCCTCCTTCTTCCAATGGTCATAAATTCATTATCACTGCCATAGGGTATTTCATGAAATGGATTGAAGCCGTGCCTCTCACACAAGTCATTGGAAAATAGATTGCTACGTTCATCCTCAACAATATCATTTGCCGATACGGTATTCCTGTTTCCATTATCACTAATAACGGGCGTCCCTTCAAAAATCAGGATGTTCATGAACTCTGTGACCGCTTCCATATTTCCCATCATTTCTCCACGCCATATTACCCCCAAGGTAATGGTCAAGCTAAGGCATCTAATAAGACAATCCTTAAGATCCTAAACAAGACAGTCGATGACACTGGCCGTAATTGGCATATCCAACTTAATCCCACACTTTGGGCATACCACACAAGTGGCCGCACACCTACAGGAGCTACACCCTATTCACTTGTCTACAACGCTAAAGCCATCTTGCCTATTGAGGTCGAGCTACCCTCTTTACGAGTCTCTTTGCAAAGCATTATCAGTGATGAAGACTATAGGGTCTCTCGCTTACAAGAACTGGAACTACTGGATGAACAAAGACAAACTGCTTTTAATCATCTCAAGGCTTATCAACAATGAATGAGTCGCAGCTACAATCACAAGGTCAAGCCTCGCACATTTGAGGTAGGTGATTTAGTTCTCAGAGAAAACCCCAAAAATCAACAAGACTGAGAGAAGAAATGCAAGTTCAAACCAAACTAGCTTGGTCCTTACATCATTACAATAGCATATGGATTTGGTGCATATTAGCTCTCAACTACAGAAGGTGAACCTTTGGAGGATCCTATCAACAACATGCACCTTCGCAGGTTTTACACATAGTTCTTCAGAGTATTCTAATTCAAAAAATACAAAAAAATCAAAAAATTAAAAAAATACAAAAAAATCAAAAAATTCAAAAATACAAAAAAAATTATAAAACAAAAAAATCGTTACTTGGTGAAAACCTAGCAAACAGGTGCCTTGTGACACAAAAAACATTGAAAAATCGAAAAAAGTAAAGAGAAATAATTTCGTCCAACGGTGAAAACCACTTCGCTGGCGCCCTGGGCAAGTACCATGGTGAAAACTGGGTCACCAGCGCCATGTGTAGAGGCATTGCTCCTCCCTCCTTCAAGATTCTCTTTCATCCTTTCACTTTGCACACACTCACACCCTATTCATTCATAATAAACTTACCCATTCCCATCATGGCTTGTTATTGATCTACCTAAGATTGGTTGGCAATTCATAATAAACCTCCCTTTTCACTCCTTTCCATCCATAATAAATCAGATCCTATCTGTGGCTAAGGCAAGTCCTACGTCTAGTGATGGGTGTGGAACTGAGAACATCACATGTTTCAAGGAGTATAGTTTCTTCCAGCTTCCTTCAGTCTATCCGCGCACAATCCACAATAAAGCAACATTTGCATCGCAGATCCGCAATAAAGTTTCATCTTCTCCGCAATAAAGTATCAGTTTCATGGATTTAGTCAGTTTCAGATGAGACAGCAGCAGCAATGGACTCCAACAAATCAAATCTTTCAACAGACTTAGACAACATATGGTTCAGTGCTATCTATCCTTTTTGTGAAAGTAAACATTGTGACCACAATCAAACAAGACTTATGCAAGTGACAAGAGACACTAAATTTGAGAACTATAGTGGATGTTGGTGTCGAGTCTTGGTTTTCTTTTGATTTTATCTTTTGGTGACATGTCTTTTAGCTTTTCCAGGATGTCTCTGACTAGAGATTCTATCTCCAGGATGCCTTTGACTAGAAAGGCGAGGATGGGATATCGTCACCTATTTGTATTTGTTGTCTGTGGATTGTCTCTTAGTAATGCTATGACTTGTCCAAGGATATGAGGACACTGTGAGTCTAGTGTGAATTGGGGCATTCCTTGTTTGTGACTGTCTTATCTCCATGCAAACAGGTGCAATGACTTTCTGGGTCGAACATATGCCTCGATTGTCCTAACCTACTTACCATAATAAGCTCAATGATGATAATGCACAAGAAGCTCTTTCACTTTCATATCTTCTGTCTTTCATCCCCCTTCCTTGATTGACTTCCATCATCCTTTTCGAGTCCATGTAGCCTGCTATCACATGACTGATTATAATGACACACCAAAAATATTTGCATTTCATGTAGTTGCACCTGCATTACCACATATAAGCATTTCATACATACATATAGATATCACAACTGCATCACATCCTGCACACAGCACCTGTTAGCACAATTTGCATTTGCATTATCATATTCATCTGGATTACATACATTCACATTTGCATCATGCATACATATATAAAAACATAAAAGAACAAAAAAATATATTGCATTGCATCATGTACATATTTGCATCCATAACATCTCATCACATAAAAACATACATCATGAAACATCTCATCACATAGGTACACATGCATATAGCTGCCACAAAGATGAATCATCTAATATATATAAATCAAAAGTGTCATGATACAATGATGTCAAAATCATATGGCTACAATCACCCGCAGGTGTCTACATCATCATACAAAAATGGTACAATACTGATACATAAGGAGCCCTCTACGGCTATGATGAACTCCCTCCCTCGGAGCCGCTTGGCCTCGACGAAATCTGAGCCCTCGAAGGACCCGCCCCAGGATCATCCCTCCTTTCCCCTCTATCTGGTGGTGGTGGAGGACCCATAACCCCACCACTAGACGCCTGTCTCCTCCGGCTCCCTCCCGTAGCTGTCGCTGTCCGCGATGGTCTATGGAAGCTCCTCGCCCGCTGATCAGCTGGCACTGCACCATAATAGAGATCTCGCCAGTAGGCAATCTCCTCCCCTGCCTAGAGGACATAGGCATATCTAGCCCCTGTGTCCTCTGCCGCTTGCCTCCTAGCCCTCAGTGTTGTCTCAGCCTCTATGTAGCACTGAATGGCCTGGTCCCACTCTCGCTCAGTATCTCTGAATCATCTCTTGAGCTTGTCCCTCTCCCTCTCCAGGTCCTAGATCTCATCTGCCTGTCCCTAGCAGATCTCCCTCAGCTCAGTCAGCTCATCCTCCTCTACCTCAGCCCCCTGTGGCTCCCCCTGTACGGGTGCCTGCCCTTGTGCCTGTGCCTGTACTCATGCCTGTACCTATACTTGTCCCTATCCCTGTACCTATCCCTGTACCTGCACCCGTCTGGGACTCTATGCTGCTGGCACCTATAGCGGTAATCCACCGCGACCCTCACCACCCGAGCCTGCCTGTCCTCTCCACCCTCCCTCCGCGGTGCCACCCTCCTCTCTCCAACTACCCCCCTCCTCCTCCATTGGCCTCTACCCCCATCATCTCCATCATCATCCCCATCCCCACCACCATCTCCATCTAGTAGCTCTCCTGGATCCGTCAGGCGTGGGAATGGATGCTCGACCCAATATGTTGTGTACTCGGCATCCATGTCAGCATCCTTGATCTTTGGCCATATGTCCCAGGGTAGGGGCATCATCTCTACTAGCTGTGTAACAGCCTGATCATATGATAGTAATGGCCCAAACTGCGCCTGATCCCTGACAGTTCGTGCATACATGCCTGAACCCCATGGCATCCGCTGGATCCTGTCGAACTGCCTGCCCACCCTATCCACTAGCTGCCTCTCCAGTACATAGGGCGTCTGCCCAATCAGGTACTTGCTCCAGAAGGTGTAGGGTAGCTCTACCGCATCATCCTCCCACTGCTCACATCCCAGGTATGGCCTCCATATAACCATATCAGTGTCATCAATAACCCGCCGCCAGTGCTCTAACCTGCCAATCCGTGGCTGTGAGGTGATCATGTCGTACAAATGCATGAAACTGCGTCTGTGACCTCTGCCCCTGAAGTGTATCGGTCTCGTCACTGGTAGATGCTCATAGGCCCACACTTGTAACAATGTGACCCCGCAACCTAATCCCACTGACCCATGGTCCACAAATTGATGCAACTCGTAATATAGGTGCGCCAGCACGCACGATCCCCAGACATATCTGGTGTGCTGTGTCACCAATGTCTCCAATGTACCTCCCCAGCCCATAGCCAACCCTCGTGTCGCTCTATCCGGACACAAGAACCCACTGATTGCTCCTCCTATCACCGCTGGTAGTGCCAATCCTGTTTGTGTCATGGTATCCCATGCCACATGCCCTGCCCTCATCTCCAGTCCTGGGTCCTGGAACACTCATCTCAGGGCCTCCCTATCTCCATCTCGATCATAGGGAATCAGCTCCCCATCAATCGATATCCTCAAAATCCTGTATACATCCTCGAGGGTGACTGTCATCTCCCCCATCGGTAAATGAAAGGTGCAAGTCTCGGAGTGCCACCTCTCTGCCAGTGCAGTCAACAATCCCATGTTCACCCGAAACTCAGGCACATACAGAATATGTCTCAGACCCATAGCCTCAATAGCCACTCGGTCCTCGAAGGTCAACTCAGGTCGCAATCTCTGCGTCGACGGGAATCTCTCCCGTGACTCTAGCATAGGCAAATACTCCTGCAGTCAAACAAATCAATCATGTCAGTTATAGTGGCATTCACTGTTCATCACAAAATGCTAATTTTTATCTAAGTGCATATGGTACTCTATCCTAGTGACACTCACTGTTCATCACAAAGTGTTGCTTCTATCCTAGTGGTACTCCCTGTTCATCACAAAGTGCTCCTCACATTTGCACTCCCTGTTCATCACAAAGTGCTGCTCACATTTGCACTCACTGTTCATCACAAAGTGCTGCCTATATTTTAGTACTCCTTGTTCATCACAAAGTACTGCATCTTGGTACTCACTATTCATCACAAAGTGCCTAGATCTATCCTATCCTAGGGCCTCTGCTTGAGTGAATCCTCTTGAGTAGTTTCCTAATTGGCAATGTATGTTCTATCACAGAATTCTCAAGCCTAGCCCTATTTGCAATCCTAGTCTTCCTTAGAGGACCTTCTTGAATGTATCCTCTTAGCAGCTTATCCAATCGATAGCATATGTTCATCACAGAACTGTCGATTTGACCTAAAAGACACAAATTCACATTTTTTGGACACAAACGCGCTTTCCTGACATAAACGCGCTTGCAGACTGCATAAACGCGCCTGTTCTACACAGACGTGCCTGAAGCACATAGACGTGCCTGGGCGACACAAATGTGCCTTCTTGGCATAGACACGCTTACATAACACAGACGCAGCCGCATTTTGCACAGACGTGTTTTCCGACACAGACGCGCCTGACACAAACACAGACGCGCCTGGCACCAACGCAGACGCGCCTAGACATTTTTGACATTTTTTGGACCCTAACCTAGACCACATTTATTATCTTATCTACCATGCATTAATGACAACAATAAATGCAACAAAGTACAAGGAGGTTTTACTGTACTTATCGGCTCTCCTGCCTCTGCTGGCCTCTAGAATCAACGAACGCGGTCGAATCTGTGGACAAAAGCCATTGCTGCTGACTGTTGCTGCTCTATTTTCACTCTGCACTCTGCTCTCGTGGATGTGTGGATGACAATGAGGATGTATTTTCCCTCGTGGTCTATCTTATAGACTACCCTAGCCCTAGCCCTCGTCTCCCGAGTCAATCTTTGTTATCCCGTGACTCTGTCACTTTATCCAATCGGTACATTCTAGCCTTTCTTTCTTATCAAGAGATTGTCTACAATCTTTTCAGACATTTTCATCCAATCTCTCGAGGGGGCATATCATTCCCATCTTGGGGCAACTCTGTATCAGTTCATCTTATCTTCTTTGAAACAACGCGACAAGCCGCATTGTCTCAAAGAGGGGCAAAATGTAGACACCTAAAATTGTCATGTCTAATTAAATAAATATTTTATTTATTTAATTATTTGAGCCTAATTCTTCTATTAATTAAATAAATCTTTATTTATTTAATTAATTCATTTATCCTCTTCTAGCCTTATTTCTCATTTAAATAAATACATTTATTTATTTAAATTATCCTTTTCTTATATTAAATAGATATCTTATTTATTTAATTATCCCACTTCTTCTATTAGCTAAATAAATCTTTATTTATTTAATTAATTCATTAACCTTTTCTACCCATGACACATGTCATTCATCTCTTAATTCAGACATTACCTACCCCTTTCATTATTTTATTATTTCTTTTACCTACCCTCTAATCATAGCCGACCTCCTTTTACACCTCTCAATCTTATCCCTCCATTTCTTATAGTGTCTTCTATATAAGGAGATGCTTCCTTCATTATCAAACCCTGACTAATCAATTGATGCACTTGACTACACTATGCTTTTCATATGCGATCCTACTTGCAACCACATTTCGTTCTTTGTTGAGATCTTGTGCACATAAAATCTGAGAGCAAATATATCAAGCAAGATCAATGGAGATAGGAAGAATGGAGATCCAAACCCTATTGGACATGTGATGGTATAATCTTTGTGATTTCATTTGATTTGCATTGTCTTAGGTAATCTTCATATGTTATGGTGGATCTTTGTTGTTGTTAGGCTAGGATTTTGTGGTTTTCATTTAGCTTTTCAATATCGTTATTATTGTATCCATTTTCGCCATATACAATAGCTAAAGGAAATATATGAACAGTAAAATATGGTGTTTGTTGTTATTGTTTTCTTTAATTTGCATGGTTTCCTTCAGCTAATTAATTTTACAGTTCAATGATTTTAATGACAAAATGTGGGTGGTATTTGACACATTTCAGGTTCATACCATTGGGGTCCTATTGATTGTGCATGGTTAGTCTAAACCTTACTATGCTTAGTTCAACTATAGGTGTTCGCCCTAGGCTGCACTAGAATTGGGTGCATAAATGAGTGTCTCCGGTTTTAAAATCCTTCATCCCTTGGAGATTGCATTGTTCTTGTCTAGTTGTGAGGGTGTCTCTAGCGAAACGAGAATTTGTTTGTGGAAATTTGTCTACCCACAACAACATTTATTCCTATCATTGCACTTAGGATTCCTAACCCTTTTCCTTTGCTTTTATTTCACAATCTGAGAATCGCAATAGACTAGCTTGTTGTAAATGTAAGGCACCTTATGATCCCAACAAAACACGTCAACTGTTGAGTTATCCCGCAGTCAAGAACTGACATTTGGAACCTTGAGGTTGTCCCCATTGATAAATTTGAAATAGCATTAGGGCTTCCTTATACAAGAGAGGATAGGATACTCAGCGAGTAAATTCTATTCTGCGTTGGCTGGATAGAGTTCTAGTGATACGATTTTAGCCGCGTCAACATGTTCCTACCTCAAATAAATAAAATAAATATTTTATTCATTTCCTCTATGCATTACAACCTCTTTATCGTTACATCCCATCAATCCATGTGCTAATTATAGGTCCTACCCTCTCAAATTTTTTCATCCATTGATCTTTCTAATTAATCTCTACTGTTGATCAAATGTTAAGTGAGGCATATAAAAAAGACCTTCACTCGTTCATTTTTCTCCCTAGCACTTTCATATCCTGGCCCTCTTATTATCAAATCACTAACATCATCATCAAAGGAGCACTATCTTAGCATTTTCATGAGCATTATCAAGCATTAATCATCATGTATCAAGTATTAAGCCTTCATTATGTCATGTTGATATCAAGGTTATGCTAAAAATTTGAGAGTAATCTACATCAAACATTCAAGCAGTCTCACATAAGCAATGGATCAATATAAGGCCTTTGCTATTGTTCTATTGTTTATCATTTAATTTTGTGCATATGTCTTAGGATTTGTTAAGTGAGTGTGAGTGTGAATTCAAATATTTCATTGCATTTCTCCACTTTATTTAGATTCACACTTTCATCTTTCACAATTCTTAAATTTTCACTTTCCTTTGTTTCAAAGTGTGATGCTTTAGGGGAAGAGATTAGAGTCATGTTGATGCAAATTATGCAACCCTTAGGATTTGAGAGTAGGAATATCGAAGGGTTAAAAAAATGACTCTTTATTTATTATATGAGATGTCAGTTCTCATGCAAGCCTTGACTAAATTCATACAATGCATGGTTTGTGCGGAATTTAGATGGATCATAATAGCTTGAGATTCTTCCTCAACCAAAAGGATCTCAATGAGAGGAAGCATACATGGGTAAGTAAGATATCAGATTATAATATCAATATTGAGTATATTAAGGGAACAAATAATATTGTGGTTGATGAATTATCTAGAAAGGCCATGTTGTGTTTTATATCTAACATTTTTGTTGATTGGAGAATTGAGATAATCATTGAGTATGTTGATAATTCTCTTTCTACTAATATTCTGGAGGATAAGTTGTGTGATGATAGATATAAGGTGGTTAGTAAGCTCCTCCTTTATATAGATAGAGTCTACCTTGTGCTTTAGTTTAAGGTTAAGAAGAAGACATTAAGAGCTATACTTGATACATATTTGGCGGTCCATCTAGGGTACTACAAAACCTATAAGCAATTGATGAGATTTTCTTAGAAAGGACATAAGAGAGATTATTTGAAACACATTAGGGAGTGTGAGGCATGCCAACAAAACAAAATAGAATTGGATTTTTAATAGGATTGTTACAACTCTTACTCAATCCAAATAATAAATTGCAAAGTATTCTCATAGATTTATCACTAATATTCAATGGGCACATGGTAAGGATTATATTTTTGTGGTAGTTGACAAGCTCACCAAGTGTGCAATTTTTTTTATGTTATTCATTAGATTATAATGCACCACAACTAGATAAGTTATTTTACAAAGAGGCTTTTATACTTCATAGATTGATTAGAAACATTACGCGTAATAGGAACAATAGGTTCCTTCATTTATTTTGGAAAGATATCTTTTGGTTGACAAGTACAAAGTTGACCCCTAATACTAGCTATCACCCTCAGAAATTGGAAAAATAAATATTGTGAACAAGTAGATTGAGGAATCCTTAAGAAACTATGTTAGAAGAGAAAAAACAACATGAATTAAATGGCTTTATCTTGGAGAGTGTTGCTATATTTTTTCACATCACATATGGACAAAGGTATGAATATTTTCAAAGTATCAGATATATGATGCATTATATTTTTTGTATACGATCATTTTAGATAGTAGAATACCAAGATCAAGGGATTCTATTTAGCAAATTCAAGACATTCTGAATTCCATTGAGGAGAATCTACAACTTGAGCCCAAAATGAGCAAAATATGTATGCAAATTACCACTAGTTGGAGAGAAATTTTGAGGTGGAAGATATGATATTTTTTATATTATAGTTGTATAGATAATTTTCTCTCAAAGAAATGAAAATTGAGAAACTTAACCAGAATTTTATGGGTCTCAAAATATTTTGAGAAGGATTGGAGAGGTGTCTCATGGGTTAGAGTTGTTGAACAACAAGAAAATTCATTATGCATTTTTATTGTTCAAGCCTTAAAAATGCAATTGGATATCATGTTACTTCTTTAGAGTTGTCATGACTCAATGATGGGAGGAAATTAGTCTTGGTACTTGTAGTATTGTAAATTGTATCTCATACAATTTCATAGTCATTTGGGGTCACTTTGGTGCTTCTCCCTCCATGCCCCCAAGACTAACTATTTATGCTCAAGGAAATGCCGAATTGGAAGGATCAACACTATTTTTGGCTCTTTGACCTAGGTCCTAGCCTAGGATGACTAAACTAGGATACCTAGTTCCCTAGTCTTCCTATAATAGGGCACCCCTTAGACAATGACACCCGACGCCATGGTCTAGCCAAAAGGTGCCCAAATTTGAACCCTTTAACAATCAAACAATGTTGAGAGGGAAAGTGCTCTTGATTTTGGCCTTCTTCAAATTTTTCAACATGTTTCATGAGGTTGAATATAAAATCAAGTCTTACCCCCTCATCTGAAACATCTTTTTATAGCTATTCAATTCCAATTCAAATTGAGCAAGCAATCAAAAATTGTTAAGGTAGTGATGGAGAGGTCAAGTATTCAAATATTCAATCATTTTAAAGATGGTGTTCATGATCAATTTTATGTGAAAGCATGCATGGAATTCCACCTAGCAACATCAACATTTCATGAGACTTTAAGGCAAGGAGATTCATAGAAAAGGTATAGCATTTCAATTTTGCATTTTCTTAAGCTTTTTAGTCTCTGCCTTGCAAGGGTAAGCTCTTTTTTTCATCATCAAATATGTAGGAGAGGTTAATTCCTACCTAGGGTTTTACCTAGGCAATCCCCTATACAACTCGACCCCACTTTCTCTCTCTTTTATGTGTAGGATTCAGATTTTGAAAGGTTGGATTACAAATTTGTGAAGTGCAAACTGAGAGAAATAAATCCAGACTTTAAAGAAGTAGAAAACCTTGGCCACTGTTAATTAGCAATAATGACTAACAACTTTTTTGACAAAATTAAACATGAATAACCTATAGGACATTTTGATCCGAAATTTATTTATGATATTTTTACTTAGACATCTTTAGGTTAATGGAACTTAGCCACATTGATAGACACTTTGGGGCTCAAATTGCAAACACAAGGTCCTTTCTAATTACTATTTCTAGATCTCTCTTTAGACTTCGCATGTCTATTTTTTAGCTCATTGATCATGTTGATTATTATCAAATTTAAATCTTCATACCTAGTTCTTGCATTTTCTTATTCTATTTTATCTAATCATATGAAAAATCAAAGGAGAATAATTTAATCATTACACTCATCTCTCCCAAGGGTTTGAAGTTGGGCCTATTGATTATTCCCCGATGTATGTTGATGTGAATGTGTTTGATTCCTAGTTTGCATGTTTAGACTAGTGAACCCCATTCCACCACATTACATGTTGGTGAACTTGACACTTCTTGCATAATTTCTGATTTGGATGTTCATATCTAAGTTTAATTGTATATAATTTTCATATTTAGAGACATTAATTGCTAAAGTCAATCATTTTAATAGATCATTTTGCTTAATTAAGTGGTTAATTGATCATTCTATTACTACATTGCATTGTTTCATTGCTAGTACTTGCGCTTTATTTTAAAATTGTATAAAAAAACATTGACAGCATAAACTAGTTCCATTAGCTTTGCCTTCTTTCCTTGTGTTCGTGTGTGAGTTTCATTAGGTAACTGTTGTCCCAAATCCAATATTTAGGTGAGAAGAAGTTATACACTTATGGCTTCCCAAGGTTTAAACACTAAGGGTGTTGAGCCTAAGTTGGTTAACTTATTCCATAGGATCTTGGGTGAATACTCTTTTCTTAACCCAACACCTGCCATATCTAACATTGTTGATAATCCTTCCCTTCATGGTTCTCATGATGAGGATGACTCTTCAATTCAAGTGTCTAGTGAATAATTGAGGAAGACTGACAAACAATTGAATGATCTTTCACAATTTGAGCCAAGAAGACTTGGGTGGAGAGACAATCCCCTTTCTTGAAGGTTTAAGTAGGTCAAGATTCAAAATGATAAACATGGTGTGGATGTTTTATGTGGTATAGCTCACATAGTGGATGAAAACACTATGAAATTAGCTAGTTCTATTGAGGTGCTTGGACATTCCACTCCTCCAAACCAAGATGAGATTTCCAAACCTATTACTACATCTCTACCTAACGTGCTTACATACACATCTTCCATCATGTCTACCACTCATTCTAAGGAAAATTCTCTTGATGTTGATAAGGTGCTTGGCTTTATTGGTCGCCCTAATGGTCTAAAAGATGTTGTTGAGTTCTATCTTATTGTTTTGACATATAATCAAGACATTATTGAACATGTATGTATGACATATTTACTCTGGAACAATGTTGTTCCTAATAATGTTTCTAATGTTCTTCTATAAGTGATAGTAGAATTGTCAATTGAGTGTATGGCTTCAGTTGGAAGTGTTAGTAGTGAATCAAGTGAACCCTATACATAGACAAATTTGGCAGAGAAAATGATTAAGTGCCTAAGGGCACATCTTAATCTTATACATGGATTTATTGAGTTTAGTAAAGTGACATATAATTCTACATGGTTGTATCAGTATTGTTTGAGGTGGCTTGTTTCTATGAAGAAATTTAAGGATGAGATAGACTCTATTGAGTCTCAGCTTACCGAGTTAGTTCATTCATTTGATATCTACAAGGATGCAATCGATACTATATGATCTGAGGTTTGATATATTCACTCTCAGTTGCACCAAAGGCAGAGACAAAGAGATGAGTATATGAAATTATTTTATGGTCTTAAGGATGCAATGGAGTTGTGATTGTTTATATTCTTCATATTATTGGCAAAAGCGAGAAAGGTAGAATGAAGTGTGATGAATGCAAATACTTTTGACATTGTAATCAATCTAAGTCTCGAGTGTGAATGTTAGAATAGGATTCTTTCACCCACTATTTTCTCATGGAACTCTTCTCTTGTGGGTTTGTAGAATCAGTTCAAAGATATCTAGCCCAACAGTGCATGAAAATTTATATGGATGCACTTGTATTCAATTTGTTTCTTTCTTTTGTTTGGGAGTTGTAATTTTGATTAGTTTGTTTTGGCAAAAAAGTTACCCTTGTCTTTGATGTCAAAGGGGAGAAGTTTCTAAGGAGAAATATTTTTGTTTTGCCATCAATGACAAAGGGGGAGATTGTTACACATATTTGTCTTTGTTGTCATTGATGTCAAACCTATTATTGATGGTATGGTTGGTGGTAGTTTGTCTGGCTATTTGTTTGGTCTTATTTATTGTGATGATAGTATGGATGTATTATGGTTCGGTAGTATTGTGATGTTGTTGTCGATGGTTTGTGGTACATAAGTGATGTATAGTATTAATGTATGGTGCAATATTTTGCCTGGTAGTTTTGTGTTCTTGATGTTTCATTGTATCCGGTTTGTAGTTTGGATGTCTATTAAATTGGTTATATGCTACAAATTTATTTACAGATTGATGTTGTGCTTTCTGGATGGACTGGGATGATGACATGAGGTATTTTTGAAGGAGTAATGTTCCTTGTTTGGTTAAGAAGTAGTGGTGTTAGCTCTGCTAGCTATTCTAGTGAACAATATCATAATTCAAAACATGTGTTTGCACTAGATATGTTTTAGATGGATATGTTGATTTTTGCATAATTTTTTTTGGTAGCTTGATTTCAAATTCCTAGTTGATTGGATAAGTTGTTCTTGGATGAAATTGTTGCCTATAATCAATTATGGTATTGTTTCAAGAGTGCATGGAAGAATGCACTACTTTCCTCATCTTGATATTTCTTTGAGGATGTTGCGGATCAATTGTTATTATTCATAAGGTGTTGTGCTTCTTTTGTGGTTGACCGCTTATTTTGTTTTTGGGTCCAAATTAAGATATTTTGGGTTAATCAGATTGATAGAAATTGGCTTATGTGTTTTTGGTCTAAGTGGTTATGTGTAAAGACTTTTGGTGATACTTGGAAGGTGTGAACCCTCACATGTCTCTTCTACATTAAAATGTTTTAGGTCGATGTTATGTACACATTACATCTTCTTTTTGGCTAACCCAATAGACATTACTGTTGATTTGGTTGATATATAATGGATAGATTAGTTGTGTTTGAGTAGCAGAGATGCATGATGGATGGATATGTGAGATATTAAGAAGTATGGTACGAATATGAAGCGAAGTAGTGGTCCAAAAATGTTGTTGAGCAGTTAGATGAGTACTAATTCATGAACTATTATCTACATGTTGACATATGCTATTTCCTATGCAGTTCAATATTTCCATAGTGTATCTGAATGGCTATTTTTGTATCTTGCCTTAAAGAAGTGATATTCAATTGAGCAAGTCCTTCTATTGTATCTTTCCCTAAGGTAGTGTATCTTAGCCTGCAAGTCTGGAGCAGTGAGCTCCCTGGCCTATGGCCTAAAATATTGCAAATAATTATTACATGTTGTGAGTTAGAATCTCACCATGGTTTTTCCCAGTTTGGATTTTCCATGTAAAAATCTTGGTGTTCTTGTGTGGATGCACTTGTTGTTTTTGTTGTTTTCTTTCATGCAGATTGACTTGAATGGATGTTATGGTTTAAGCAGTTTGATTTGATCAAGTTTAAATATATGACAATTCACCCCCCCGACCAACATCCAGTAGTTTTCAACAAGTAGTGGGCAAAATCCTATCAATCAATATGCCTATGTGCCACCTTCAACAAATCTCCCATTTGTTTCTCAACCATCCCCTCTACATACCTACCACAATGTTCCACCTATCTATCATACTACACCTTCAAATCCTTCATCATAATTCAATTCATCCATCAAAGCCACCATAGACCATTTGATGCAATAATTTCATCTTTACAAAAAAAATTAGCTACCGTAACCCAATCCAAATCCACTATTCCTACATATTCTACCACTATCCCACTTTCTATTGACATCCTTCATACTCCTCTTCATGAACACATTGAGGTTCCCCCATTTGGAGAAATATAATGAACAAGGTGATCCCCAAACTGATTTGAAAATATTTTCCTCTTTGTGTAGCGATTTCCACTATGACCAAAGATTACTTGCAAAACTATTCCCTCGATCCTTAAGAGATAAAGATTTGGAATGGTTTTGCTCTTTGTCTAATTATTCAATTAATACTTTTCAAAAATTGGTTGATGCATTCATTCAACATTTTCATATTAATATTGGTCTACAAGATATTTTGTCTGATTTAGTACATTGTAAATAAAATGTTAATGATAAATTAACTAATTTAATTGATAGATATACACATTTGTATGCACAAATTGTTTATCTTGTGCCTGATGGTGATATTCAAAGTTTTCATTAATAATTTTCCATAAGACATTAGAGATAAGATTTTGTTTTATGAATTTGCATCTTTGACATACTTGTGCACAACACTCCATAATTATCAGCTTCAAGTGAATCAATATGAGCCCTCTTCACTTTTAACTCCAATTGATAGGAATTAAGATACTCACCAAACATCTCAAAACTTCAGAAAACAAGACATCAACTTCATCAAGTTCAATAGCAATAGTTCTTCTAATAAAATTAATTCTCAAGTGGCAGCCACAACAACCTCAGTTGTAGCTAACTTTTCTTCGAAATTCAAGCATCATAACTTCAGTCCTCTTTATAAGTATTTTCATAGCATCATGCTTTGATCGATTAATAAAAATATGATGAATCTTCCTCTTGTTCATCCTATAGATACTCCTAAGCCTTTTCCACCTTGTTTTAATCCAAAAGCCTTTTGCTAATACCATTGTCAATTTGTGCATGATACTTTGAAGTGCACTCATTTGAAACATGAAATCCAAATATTGATTCTATTGATATAGTGATGAATGACAAAGGAAATAAATTTGTGGCACCTCCTAATCAAAAATTGAAAATCTTTTGCCTTCTTATTCTACCAATGTTGTTGAACATAAGGATAGAAGCTTTATAGATATTGAAGATAATTCTAATTTGAACCAATAATGTTGTGAGATTGATTGAGAAACCTAAGCCTAGGTGTGACCCTTGCATTACCTTTGACTCAAGAGATATCATAAAAGCACATGATGGTCCATTATACATTACTACAAAGATTAAAGACAAAATTTCACGTGGAGTTCTCATTGATCCAGTATATATGGTGAATGTTATCAAGGAAGAACATCTCTACACGCAACAATTCAATCGAGATATATATGATAAACTGGGTGTTGTGATTAAGTTGCATGGTGGTTTCACTTGTACCACCATAGGTTCCATCACCCTTCCCCTCAAAATTGGTACTAAGTGCTTAGATGCTACCTTTTCCATTATCCCTACCTTAGACAAATTTAATGTGAAGTTGGGACATCCTTGTCTCAATTCCATGAAAGTAATCACTTCTACCATTCATAAGTGTTTGCAGTTCCCTCATAATGGACAAGTTATGACTATCAATCATAGTATTTTCCAGCTCTTAGCCAATCGTGGAACTTCACCCTTAATTGCTTTTGGCCTAAAAAACCTCAACCTTTGAAACCTCATCAAGAAGTACGCTTCCTATCCCATCAAAAGTTCAAAGCCAATAGGATGTCGACCTTAAGTAAACCTTTGGGTTCCACTTCGACTACTCTTCCTAATGATTCTTCGTCTATGGATATGAAAATGATTATTCTTACTTCACATCCTGGAATAGGACTTCTTCCTACTCCTCCTATTCCTCCTATATATGTTTTGGCTCCACTTACCAAATTATATAAAGGACAAAGAGAGAAGCATCCAACATCTTTTATATCTCAACCTAGTGTAGTTTCTTTTGTTCCTCCTTTCGTTCTTAGAGAAAAGGAAGAAAATGAACCAATGTTGAGTGATCCCCAACCTTCTTCTACACAAGCTTCGAGTCATAACACGTGAAATTGTAGCGTGAGACAATGTTGACAAAGGCATCATGCTAAGGCTCGTTTGCTTGCTTCTCAAAATTCTCTTCTTCCAAGCAATCAAATGTTGACCTGGTCCTATTTTCCCCTTTGCCTAATCATAGAGAGAAGCTTTATCTTGATCTTCTTCATCAAAGTTTGAAGTTGTCAATGATTCTTCTTCTTCTTCATCTCATCCTCATATGAGATCTCCTATTGTGATTAAAGTAGATGAAGATGGTGATAACAATGTTGAGAGTACTAATATCTTTAATGATATGTATGAAGTTGTTGACATTAATCATGAATTATCTCCAAGGTTTTCAAAAGCTTTAACTCTATCTCCTTGTGACTCACAGTGATTCATCGTTAGAGCATGTGGTCCTTGTTTGGCACTAGTGATAGCTCCATCTACCGTACCATTTGTGGCTCCTTTAGCATCTTTCCTACCATCACTAAAGGATGTTGAGAAAGATTGGAAGGTGAATGATTTTCTAGACTAGCTCACTCATGTAGTATATTCTTTTGTGGGTTTACTTGCATGCAATGTGAAGCTTGGCATGTTTTATTAAGCTCTCTTTGGATGAGACTTGCTGCTCCATTGGCACAAGGAAATAAAAGGACCGACCATGTTGTAACATTCCTCTATTTGTATCTCACTTCTTCTATACATGTTATGTCGTGAATGTGATCTTGTCATAAATGTGCTTTTCTGTTGTCTACTTGGGGATGATGCAAAGCGTTGAGATACTTTTTTGGTCTCTTCCATGTTGACCCAAAAATACTTGTGTTCATCTCATGTGCTCTTCTTCCATTGTGCTTGTGATTCCACTACATTTGGGGGATGAGGTCAATTCAAAACAATCATACTTGATATACATGATTTATTTGATGCGCATACTGACCCCAGATAATGGATCCCTTATGTGATCTTTAATGTCTTGTGGGTTTTGCCAATGATAAATGCTTATGTTTGGGGGCATCTCATTGTTGCAACTTGCTTGCCTTTTGGATGTATGTATGCTACCTTAAAGCAATTGCTCTTAGTATGGCATGCACAATCACTTTAGCACGAGGCATACACTCCACTATATATGTTACACTTTATGCACACACCATGAAGTTTACTTTGTACGCTTTGATCACACACCTAATATGCTTGGTGCACACTACAACACCCATTTTCTAGTCACTTTTTTTGGATTAATTTGCAAGCCAAGCCCTTGTTTTGTAATCTTTATGTTTGGTGCACACTCTAGCACCGATTTTGCAATCATTTTTTGTTAGATTATCTAGCGAACCCATGTTTTGCTTTGTAATATCTAGAGTCAACTAGAATAACACACTTTTCTAGACTAATTTGACTTTCCTTTTTCTAACACGACTCATAGTAAGCAACTCTTACTAGACCAAGAAGTCATGCCTCTTCTCTCTCTTGCCATATAACTCATAGTAAGCAAGTCCTTAAGAGACCTAGAAGCCATATCTCTTTTTCATTATTGCAAGCTCCATGTGTTGATAACATCATCCCTTTTATCTTGATGTTTTGGACTGATGCTTAATCCTAAGTCCTCAAGGGCTTGGTGTTTTATCATCTCTTTAATTTATTGGTGACATTCTTTTGATGTCATCTTGTACTTCACCAAGAGTGTGGGTGTAAGGTCATACTCCTACGAAAGTGGGGGATAAATGTCCTAAATTGTATCCTCACACAATGTCATACTCATTTGGGGATCACTTTGGTGCTTCTCCCTTCATGCCCCCTAGATTGATTGATTTTTCTCAAGACAATGCCAAATTTGAAGGTTCAACATTATTTTTGGCTTTCTATCTTAGTTCCTAGCCTAGGATGATCCCCCTGGACTAGGGTGCCTAACATCCTAGTCCCCCTAGACTATAGCACCTAGCACCATGGTCTAGCCAAAAGGGGCCCAAATTTGAATCATTTAACAATTGAAAAATGTTGAGTGGGAAAGTGCTCCTGATGTTGGCCTTCTTCAAAATTTTCAACATATTTCATGAGGTTGATCTTACTTGCTCATTTCAAACATCTCTTCATATAAATTCCATTCCAAATGAGCAAGAAATTAAGTATTTTCAAGGTAGTGAAAGAAAGGTCGAGTATTCAAATGTTCAAGCATTCAAGATGGTGTCCATGATCAAATTTATGTGAAGGCATGCATGAACTTACACATAGAAACATCAACCTTTAATGAGACTTCAAGGAAAGGAGGTTCATAGCAAATGTATACCATTTCCATTTTGAATTTCCTTAAGGTTTTCAACCACTACTCTATAAGGGTAAGCTCTTTTTTTCATCATCATTGTTGTAGGGGAGGTTAATTACTACACCGAGTTTGAATTAAGCAAGCCCCTATACAACTCAACACCAGTTTCTCTTTCTTTTGTGTGTAGGATTAAAATTTGGTAAGATTGGATTATAGATTAGTGAAGTGCAAATTGAGACAAAACAAATCAAAACTTTAAAGAAGTAGAAAACCTTGGTCACTGTTGATTAGACACAATGACTAACACTTTTTTGATGAAACTTCAAGGAGATAATCTCTGGGACATCCTGATCTGAAATTTGTTTATGATATTTGCATCATACATCTTTAGGCCAGTGACACCTAGCCACATTGAGTGACACAAGTTCAGGCTCAAATTGCAGACACAAGTCCCTTTCTAATTACTATTCCAGATTTGTCTTCGGACTTTACACATATGTCCTTAACTAACTGCTTATGATGATTATTGTCAAATTTATATTTTTATACCTAGTTCTTGCATTTTCTTATGTGATCTTCTCTAATCATATCAAAACTCAAAGGAGAATAACTTAATCGTTGCACCCATCTCTCCCGAGGGTTTGAAGTTGGGCTTATTGATTATTCTCCAATGTATGTTAATGTGAATGGGTTTGATTCCTAGTTTGCATGTCTAGACTAGTGAGCCTCGTTCCACCACACTCCAATAATAAAATCTATAATAGATGGGAGAGAGATAAGGTTGAATAATAATATTGTAATGGAGTACTTGGTATGTTGGAAGAACCTTTTAGGAGAGGAATGTATGCAGGAAGGTATGTAGATTTTTAATTATCCAAATTTGTAATTTCTTCGGGGCAAGTGATTTTGTGGAGGTCAAACTATCATTTCCCTTTTTGAACTAGCACCATGAGAAGACCTCTAGCCCATTTTCATTTCTTGCAGGCCAAAGGATTTGACAAGGGAAGTAAAAATTATTGTTATTGTACCAAGTTGGGTCCAATCACTTTTATCTTTGATCAAATTATACTAATATTGTTTTAGTAAATTAAAAAAAGAAGTGTTTTTAAGAATTTAAGTATATATATTTTTAAATATTCGAAGGAAAATTTAAATCTAATGGCATGGTCCAAGATGTTGAGCTTAATTAGTTAAAATGTTGGGTCCTCATTGTGGAGCCCAAGTTCAATTCCCCATAGGAACATCTAAAGTGGAATTCTTAGTTGTGACTCTTGGTCTTTCATAAGAGGTGGTTTCTAAATATAAGTGTATTTCTTAGTAGAGACTCTTGGTCTTTCATAGGTTATTTATAACGTGTTTTCTTGTAAGGAGATTGTATTGGTCTAATGTTGGTGCTCGTATGAGCGAGATATTTGTAATCAACATTCAATTCAAAAAATCTAAGGGCATGATTTGGAAAGGTATATCAAGGAGACACTACACTTTATTTTATTATGAAGATTTTATTTGGTATTTTTATTTTGAGATTGTGTTTAAATTTACATCTACGTGTGAAAACTCTTGGCTACTTTCTAAGGACTAGGAGAAAAAACCCCTCTTGGACCTCCTTTTGAGTTGAGGACAAGAACCCTTGCCTCTACCATTGATAATTTCATAATATAAATTTCATGGTTAATTGAATTGGAGATTTGTATATTATTTTAGAGAAAAGTGATCAATAATTTCAAGCAAAAATTAAAGGAGTTTCATTTTTATAATTATATCACATCATTGCATGGTGGTCACAACTATTATGAAGATTTAATTGAGTAATATGCTCAATCATTTAATCACTGGCCCTTGGTCGTTGGACTATTCCATGCTCTTGTTATCTTTGGGTTTATTTGAGTAGCATCAATTTGATTACAACATTTATGAATTGCATACACATAATCAAGGAAGGTTCCTTGATCATAGTTGAGTAATCACAGTTGGGTGAGGAAATCTATGCCTACTTTGAGCTTCACATGTTGTGCTAAGGTTGTTAACTAAGGATTATATGTTGACCTATTTCCACCATCGAATATTAATTATAATTGTATATTAGGGATTCTATGAATATCACAACACTATTTAGAGGTAGATTGCAATAGAATGGAGCCACATCTTTGTTGCAACTAGGTCTATTTTGTACCATCTCATCATCTCTTAGGTATTTGAGGTACTTTCCATGTAACATTCCTTAGCTAACATATACATTAAATATAGTATATGTGAAGTTTGGTAAAAATCAAATGTAACTTTGAGATTAATATTTTTATTTCTACATTTCAATAAATGTAATTTTTCTTCTACTATGGATAAATGAAATATAATCAGGGTTTCTATGTCATGTTTCCAAATATTTTGTTGTTGTTGTTTCAATTGTTATAGTTTGCTATAATTAGTTGCACTTCACATTATTTCAGATTGTAGGCATTCAAAAAATAGAACATAAAAACCTGAAAAAGAATTGGGGACATTTAACATCATGGGTACAATTTTGTTCATGAAGGTAGGAGCTCCATTGAATTAAACCCTTCTTGGCAAAGGCAACATTTGTCAAAAGAAATTTTAGTGATAGGTCTATGGCAAGGGTTGGTTAATGTTCCAAATGAGCCAATTTGAGTTGTAAGACCATGCATTTAATTCATCCACACAAATCGATGTGAAATGAAGGGCTAATAGTGTAAGATATTCTTTTTTATCCCATATAGATACTTCTCATTTTTTATTATTGAGTTGAAGAAATTGATTATTTATACGCTAAGGACAATATAATTTTTGTTCTTTTATTAAAAACATGATTATTTTTGATGAAAATATTCTCATGATGGGAACTTTTTAATATTGCTTTGTGCCTTTTAGATATACTGTATAACTGTTGTCATTATCATTAATTTAAGTTCTTACTTAACCCTCTAGATAATTAATGTAACTGTATTGAATGATCACATGGATTATGAATGATTATAGCTTCACTATGCTTAAATACACCATTTATCTCTCATCATCATCAAATTGAGCCTTTCTTTTAACCTTTTGGGTCCCTCCAATACAAAGACAATGAATGATCACATAAAATTAATGCTTTACACCTTTTGAATACATCATTTACATTTCTTCATCACTGTCAATTTGAATTTTATTTAAACCTTTCAACCCCCTTAATATAGCTAATGATTGTATTGACCACACAATCTCTTAGATATCAATATTTACCTCTTTTGAATATTACCCATTTAAAACTCTTCATGATCACATAAACTCTAAACAATCAACATTTTATCTCCTTTGAATATACCATTTAAATCTCTTCAATAGTCATATTTTATCCTTGCTATTGCTTTTGGATTAGATCATGTTTGTTTGTTTATAAACAAACACGATCTAATCCAAACGCAAAAGCAAGAACGAATATGTATTGTGATAAAACTAATATCTTTAAGTCATATTTCATGTTAATCTCTTTATGCAAGCACTTTATTGATTATCTCTTTTCAAACCATCAATTACAACCCCTCCTTTCACCTGTTGGACCCGTCATTTCTATTTGTCTCCTTCAACCATTAGTTACAACCTCTCCTTTAACCCTTTGGGTCCATGATTTATATTTTATCTACTTAAACCATCAATTACAACCCCTCCTTTAATATTTTTTCACCTTTTGATTTAACTATACATTAAATAAACATAAAATTATGAAATATTCTAAATTCTCCATAATTTCAAATACAAAATGATTGAAAAACTTACTAAAATAATAAAAAATCGTAAACCAACATTAAAAACCTTAAAACAAAAGACTATGAGTGAATATATAAACTATGAACTACTCAAAATTCTCCATAATTTCAAATACAAAATAATAATATTGATTAGAAAACTAATAAAAATAGTAAAAAGTAATAAAGAAACATTAAAAAAAGTTAATAAAACGAAAGACTATGGGTGAATATATTTCCCCCATGGGTCCCAAACAATAAGACAAAGAGCATAGAATAATGATAATATAAACTAAGTAAAAGGATATATGGCCAATAGCGAAGGATACCTTGCAATTTGCTCTAATCCAAGAGAGCAGGTTGACCAGCCGGACGTTGGCAGGTGGCCAACTAATCCATACAAAATATGTTGTCATCTATGTCGACATTGGATTCCAACTATAAAATAATGTAAAAGCATATAATTCCGAAAAAATAAACTACCCCGCTTAAATATTTTGCATTTTAACCGTGAATAAAGGTGGGGAAAATCATGGTCTTCTTCCCACCTGACGCGTACTAACATATTCTTGTGTCTTAAGAATCACATGAAGCCCCACCTAAATGCTAGAGACAAGCAACCAAATGTGTAATCATTGCCCCTTTTAAATTTATTGACTTTTGAAAAAGTTAAATGGATTAATATTTTTAATGAGTTTATCACAAAGCAAGTCTTGTTGATTGTAAGACACTGACATCATAGGGGATAACGTGTTCAGGTGAATTTGGTAGAATGAAATTTGTTCAAAATGGAGACCCTTGAGTTATTGGCTCTTAGTTGAAGAAGTTTTGGTAAGGGATATTGTGCTTCGAAATGAATTTGGTAGAATGGAATTTCCTTAGAACGGATACCCCCTAGTCCTTGACTCTTAGCCGAAGAGGTTTCGACTTAAGGCTTGTGCTTTGATAAGGGATAATGTGCTTTGGACAAATTTGGCAAAATGAAATTTACACGTAATCAATACCCCTCAATCCTTGGCTCTTAGCCGAAGAGGTTTCAACCTAAGGCTTGTGCTTTAGTAAGGGATAACGTGCTCCAAACAAATTTGAATTGATACCCGTCATTGGCTCTTACCCGAAGAGGTGTCAACCTAAGTCTTGTGCTTCGGTATTGGATAGGTAAAACAATTTTGTGAATGAAAAATCCTCCATCAAAAAATATTTTCATATATTTATGAATACCATTTTAGATATACATATTTATCTTTTTCTAGTGCTAAGATGAATCATCTATTTAATATTCATTGTATTTAGATGATGTCTATATGAATAAAACTTAGAAACTTATCCATCTCAATAATTAAAATATAAATGTTAATAAAACTTAAAAGAATATACAATAAATTAAGTTTAGATAAAAACAATAATTAAGATAAAAAAATATAATTTATTTTTAAAGATACAACATTTTGAAACATCATCATATATGATGACATAATTTTAAACTAATATTGTATGTGGGCCTTGGCAACATTATGTAGCCAACCTATCCACATGATTTATAAGATTCATATATAAATATCTTATTGATGGTTTTGATATATTAAATTTATATGAATTATTATTTTTATATAATTTTTGGTTATTATATGAAATAATATAATTGAATTAATATTATTATAATATTAAAAATATTTATTTTTAAATTACCAATTTTAAAATAGAATGAATCATAAAAGATATTATTTATAAATTTATATAATACTTTTTAAAATATATTCATAAAATTATAATTTACTTTCTATTTTACTTAGACATATCATGTGATGAAAATAATATAATTATCTAGTTTAAAAACTCTTCTCTTAAATAAAGAGACTATTTGAAGTTTATTTTTAACATATTCAGTAAAAAAGTGTTTCTTGTGTACCACCACCACACATTCATATATTTATCCTTATTTATTAACATTTCTAATAGAGAATGATTTAATGTCTATATTTTTACATTAATGCATGTAAGAAATTGGATTTCTCTTTGTCTCATCAAATTTACTTAAAGCTTATAACTATCTCTTTCATTATAATATAAAAAATAAAAATGTTCTCCACAAAAACTAGAATAATTTATCACTCCAATTTATTATAATTTACAATTTATCATTTTGATTTTTTCAAAAGCATTTCAATTCATTAGTTACAGATTATTTAAACATAGTATCCCTAATTATGTGTAAAACATTATTAAATGAAATTGAAATAAGTGAAATTGATTTAGATGAGCGATTTCCTAGAAAGTCTCCTTGCATCACCCCATAAATATATGCCTTCTAAATAAACCATTCATATTCATGAAAAATGAATTCTTGTAAAACACTTCCCATAAAATTTAAGTCAATAAAAACAACTCTAGAACTTACAAAGTCAAATCCCAATAAAACACCACCCAAACCACCACCTACTTAATAATAATAATTTACAATTTTCACCTTAAAAGTATTACCTATTTATTTATTTATAAATATGATTAAAAGCAGATGTGAAAAGGGAAAATAAATATTTTACCCTTTTCATAGATTTTGACTATGATATTATTATAATTCCCATCGACCAACAATAAGGGAAAGATTCCCTTTCAAGGCAAGAAGGCATAATCAATTAATTAATAAAAATACAATACATAAACGATAATCTCAAATCAAAGAAATGCCGAGTCAAGAACAGAAAACGAAGTCAATTCTACGCAAGCAAACCAAAATGTAACCAACCCCACGACGATTAAATGTAAGCAAAATCTATTCATCTGAAACCCTTTACAGATACAGAAGTGAAAAATCTGTGCCCTTTTTCTCTCTTTTGAGCTGGTGATGTTCAGGGTTCGAACCTCATGGCAGACTTGTCTGGTGACCCAACAAATTCAGTAACCTGGGATTGGGAAAACATTCTATACTTCCCTGATGTCTCCCCATCCATCTTTCCCTGGCATGCCGAGGAGCAGCCATCTGCCAATTTCAGCGAAGAGTTGTTGGCCCCCCTGGAAACCCTACAAATCCTAGAAGTGCAAAATTCACTCGAGGAGAATCGATCGCAGGATGTTACCGAGGAGGAGACGGCCAGCAGGATCCGGAAGAGGGATCCGCGGCTCACCTGCGAGAATTTTTTGGCCGGGAGAGTGCCGTGCGCGTGTCCGGAAATGGAGGAAATTGAAGAGGAGGAAGAACACGACGGGAGCCGCAAGCGCGCAAAGGTCGGCATTGTACGTTGCCAGGTGCCGAGCTGCGAGTCTGACATCAGCCATTTGAAGGGATACCACCGGCGGCACCGCGTGTGTTTGAGCTGCGTTAATGCAGCCACCGTTGTGCTCGACGATGTGCCTCAGCGGTACTGCCAGCAGTGTGGCAAGTGAGTGCATTTGTTTTAGATAGTTTAGACATCCAGCCTTGCAATTTGTGTTGATATGCTTTTTTGCTATTAATTTTTAAAATTTTAGGTTCTTAGTACGTGCAAATTGACCTAACAAAAATAATCTTACCTTTTGCTACTCACAAGTTACTGTTGGTATGCTTCTGTGCAATCTAATATAATGGGTTTAGGCTTTTACTACTAGTAAGTTACATTCGATATGCTTTCGTGCATTTTAAGCTTTCACGATTTCAAATCTTGCGTTGATATGCTTCTGTGTAGTTTAATTTAAGAATTCTAGTGTCTAATGAGGGTTGATTTTTTGTTTTTATGTTGAATTTGAGAATTTCACGCGTCAACAACAGTGCGGTTTTGTGTTGAAATCATGATAGGCAATTTTATGTTGATATGCTAAATTTAAGAGTTTTACGCAGTGCCAACGGTGCAGTTGTCTCTTGATATGCTTCTATGGTATTTCTTTAGATACGATTTAGTAAAATTTTAAGTATTTTTGGATTTCATGTCAAGCAATTTTGTGTTGATACCATGACAGGCATTTTTGTGTTAAAATACTTAATTTAAGATTTTTATGTTTTAATAACAGTGTAATTTTGCATCGATGTGCTTCTGTACATATTCTGTGTCGATATGATCCTTTGTCATTTAATTTAAGCCCCGATAGTTTATAATAGTGCAGCTGCACTGAATCCGGGAAAAAAATTGCTTTCTGGCATAGCCAAAGCTCGAACCCATATCCAAACTGGCAACTTAGATGTTGTGCAATTTTGTGTTGATATGCTTTGGTGCTTTTTGCATTAAATATTAGTGAATAGATGTTTTGGGCTTTTGTGGCGTGCATTGTTTCAATTTAACTATTTCAGGCTCTTACACTATGCGATTTTCTAATGGAATTTTGTGTTGATATGCTTCTGTGCAGTTTTGTGTTAAATAACTGTGTAGGATAGTGAATATGTATTTCAGGCTTTCACAACATGCATTTTTCCATTTAACTATTTCAGGCGTTAACTCCATGCATTTTTGTTTTGATATCCTTTTGTGCAATTTAATTTAATTATTTTAGGCTTTAATAACGTGCAATTTGCATTGTTGTGTGTGAGAAATTTGTGTTAAAAACTTAATAAGCTTCTACAAATATAGTGTATGATAGTGAATGCTCGTTTCAATTTTTTGTGGCAAGCATTATTTCAATTTAAGTATTCAGTATATTGGATCTTATAATTCTGTGTTGATATGATTTCTGGAATAATCCTGTAAGCTTTTAAATATGTGGACAATTTGATCAGTTTCAGATGTATAATGCTTTAAGATTTATTTTATTTTAATTTATATGTTGATGAGTGCAAGTGTTCAAGAATGGTGAGTGGAATCTATTACCTTTATTACAAGTATTTTAATCTTGAGTACATCTGGTCTAAGTATTTCAAGCTTTTAACTGTGGGCATTTTTAGGTTGATACGGAATCTAGATCATTGTGTAGGATGCTAAATTATTTTGATCAGTTTTAGATATGTATAGCTCATTGAGATAAATTAAAACATTTATTGGACATATTCATACTTATTCATACTTTAGTGGCCTGCAATGTTATGATTATATGGTCGTGTATAATTTTGGGTTAAAATGCTTCTTCTCCTTTGTGGAGGTTACTGAATTACAACATTATTGTTGGCATAAGCAAAAGAATGAGACAAGAGAAGAGGCTTGATCATCCCAGGAGGAGATAGAAGCCTTGTATTATTGAGGAATGTCTAATAATGGATGTCAGTTACAAAGGCCATCCAGATGGCAATTACAAATGAGCGTAAGCAAAAAGCCAAGTGTAATCAGTTATACTATTCTTGTCACTATATCAATATAATACAAATTGTCCTAATACCCTCCTTAACGACTGAACTAGAAACAACATGAAGCTTGTCCTGAAATTTGAGAAAATGAATAGGACCAAGGGTTTAGTCTTAAATCAGAATGCTGACAAAGTTGAAAATCTGCCAAAGTTCTATATAGCCGAATTGCTTCACTATTGACAGTCACACAACTGCCTTGTTCTCTTAAGACTAGACTCTTAGGAATTGGCTTGATCTCTTCCCAAACACAATAAAATATGGCTATGTATCCTTTCATCAACATCCAAAATAGCAATTATTTTATTAGTGAAAATATCAATAAGCATTTATACCTTAGGCTGTTCAAGAGGAAGTGTCCTATTTAGAAGATAGACTGTTGTGTTCACAACTTCTCCCCAATACTGGTAGGGCATATTATTGCCTGCATCATGCATTGTGCCATCTCCATGATATTTTTGTTACGTCTTTCAACCACTCCATATTCCTTGAATTACGTGGAGGTGCATTTTTCTCATTATTGGATTTGATGCCTTGTGAATGTTTCCACTAATGATTTGAATTTGATGAAGGCACCATAGCAATCATCCACCAATAGCAAAAAAGACTTGGAATTAAGGTGATAAAGAATATAATTCATTAGATGAGTTAATATTATTTGCATCTAATGTATAAACAATAAATATATGAATGCACATATGATCAACAAATAATTGCATATGAACATAGAATTAGGTGGGGAAAACCTTAAAGTTGAGAACTCCATGAAGCAACACCATAAATTAAGTAAACTTAGTTTTATACTATATCACAACATTTGCAGAATTTCAGTCATGAAATTCGAAATTTGGTGGACTTTAAAACATGTTTAAAAATTTGTTGAAATTTGCCATATATTCATGTTGGTAAAGGGCATAATTTTTTAATAAAATATATTTAATAAAACATAACTTATTCATTTGTGGAGCTACTAACTGTGAGGTGGATGAAACCTAACTTTCTTGCCTCCATCAATGATGGAACCTTTGCTTGTAAAGGAAGAGAAAGCTTCACCTTGCACTACTCAAGAGTTTAGCAGTGCCCATCAAACTCCGATGCATCCATCCTTGCCGTCTACAATCGAGTCAACCTTTTTAGGGCTTTTTCACAAAGAGGCTTTCTAATTTTTTTGAAGTTTTGTTTTTAATTTTAATTTTGGCATTTTCAAATAAAATTTAATTTATTTATACTTTATGTATTAAATCACGTCGATTTGGCATTTAATTTTGTTTTTAATTCAATATTTTAAAATATTTAAATTAAACTTTTATTATAATCTATTTATTATTTAATATATAAATTTAATGTATTTATTATTTGTACATTGATAATATTAATTTTTTTTTCTTAAACTTATTAATTATTTATTTTATGTTTAACTTTATAAATATATTTAAACGTATATTTATGTCTATTTTTAAGTAAGGGGTTAACGCTTTTGACCTAGAGCTATGAACCGGTGATGTCACAAATAGGGGACCTCATCCCCAATTTAAACATTCAACAATAACACTCTAGTGGGGTTTGAATCTTGATGGCAAGAAAAACACCAAAACTTAACCATCACACTATGCCAATACCAGAAAGCATATCAGTATATTAATATTATTTCATTACTCATTTTAAATTTATTACTTATATTTTTAAAAAATCAAATTTATATAAGGTGAATTTCTTGAATATTTTTTCTAATTTTTTCTCCTTGTTGAACTTCATTCGATTTTATTGTTGTTAGACACAAACTTGAACTCAAACTTTGTGACATAGGTTTTATAGATTTGCGTATTTATCTTCAATATATAAATTTATTTAAAAAAAAATGTACCCTTGATTTATATTAATTTTTTGCAGAAACATTAACTCGCCAAGGTGGTCTGGATACCTTGTTAAAGAATATGATTCATTAGATGAATTAATATTATTTGCATGTAATATCTAAACAAAAATATAATAATGCATTTATGATCAATGAACAATTACACATGAACCCATAATCAGGTGGGGAGAACCTTTAAGGTAAAAAAAACCCCACAAAGAAACATCATAATAAAGAAAATTGACAAGATTCTCCATAAAATTAAGACAATTGAACTTGGATAATATCTCATTCTCTTCTTTCAAATAGCTTAAAAAATTCCTTTGGTGTAGGATGAAATCTTCACCAAAATCCAAATTCAATATCACATTTTCCGAATAGGAACTCTCTTAAATATAGGGAAACAAGGGTAAACCTTGTGTGGGAAGTTAGCATACCTTATGAAAACTAACATTAGAATTAACCTTATGAAAACTAACATTAGAATTAATTAATATTTAAAAATAAATTGTTATCTTGATAAAATTATTAATTGAAAAACTGTGGACAAACCTCAGGGTGGATGACGATGCATGCTACCATGTGAGATAGGTTTCATGGCCCTAGCCGTGCCATTTCCCTCCTCTTCTTGGAAGAGCCTTTTCTATTGGTGCCCCTATCCTTCTTCCTCTTGAAGTTCCTCTTCTTTCCTTTCTTGTGAGAGTGAGAGTTCAACACATGAATGTCTTCATTGATTGCATTTTGGTCAATCCCCCTGGTAATCAATCCGGATTCTTCTTGAATGCAATCCGTCTTCAACTGATCGAACTTGGGAAGCTTTGAATGTGCACTTATTCCTTGAATAAATGATTCCCATGATGTTGGGAGTCCATTTAGAACCATCAACGTTAACTCCTTGTTGTCAATTAGATGACCAATTGTGGAAAGTTGGTCCCTCAATTCAGTGATCCTCATAAAATATGATGTGACAGTTTCTCCCTTATTCATCTTCACATGATGGAGTTGTCTTTTCAACTTGAGAGCTCTGCTGGTATTGTTTATTTCATACACGTCTTCAAGTGATTTAAACATGCGGTATGCTGTGTCATACTTTGAAATAACTGGAACTATATGGTCTCTAACTGCATCCGCGATCACTTTCATGGCTTTTCCATTGTTCTTGTTCCATTGAATTTTCTCAACATCATCATCTGGTTCAGGTATGTTTCCCTTTATAAATGAATCTAGTTCATTCTCCTTCAAGGTGAGCATGATCCTAAACTTCCATGATACAAAGTTTGATGCTCCTTCAAGACGATCTTCGAATCTGACTCCACTTGCCATTATGAAGAAAGGAATGTGATTTTTCCTAATGAGCAAAATGATAGTCTAGATTAATCTACTATCTCAAATCTAATTGGATCTTCCTTGACCTTGCTTTGATACCATGTTAATGTAGATTAGATTTCTTAGTAGATAAAACAAAGGTATCTTTTAATTTTATTATCTCACAATTGATGATCTCACTAACCTATGAATCTTGCAGGTTGCTGCAAGTATGAAGGGAGATAGTATGTCCACAAAGTATATTGATTTCCTAAGTTTTGACAATGCTTCAAGTGCTGCTGATTATATCACAAATATCATTGTGTTGAGAATAAGATCGATCTTCAAAGGTTTGCACTGATAGGTTACGGTACAACCTTCATCGATCTGTTTGTGAATTATATATATCAAAATGGGGAGGCACATCGATGGATAGAGATGTCTCCACACGTGTGGAGGCATGTCTCTCCATCGATATGTCTATCCATTTAATATTACCAATACTGATTCATAATTGGTGACATTAGCAAACCGTTTGTTATTATAAACAAATACTGATTCATAATCGGTGGCATTAACAAACCGTTTGCCATTACAAACAAATAAATAAATACCGATTCATAATCGGTGGTTAACTATTTAGTTAACACAATCGATTCACAATCGGTATGTTAAACTGAAAGATCGGTTAATTGATATACATTATTGATTAAGATAAATCGATACACATTATCGATTTATGGTGGATCGAAGAAGACAGTCGATACACTCTATCAACAGGGTATGGATCATACATGATCACCGATTTTACACTAGGAAGATGACGATCGATATATGATCAACCATTAGATCATTTAATCAGATTTAGTTTATTCATGAAAAGAATATGTATGTATATTAATATACATAGTAATAATAAACTCGATGATTATTGCTATGTATATTGGTATACATATATGAAGTATCCTAATGATGTAAGTCTTATTCACGATCATATTTATTTGACCGAAGCTATCATCTTTAACACCTAGCATCAGTGTGTGGTAGCAACGAGTCTGTGGAATCCATTCTAATCACAGAACCAATGGGTTCAAGGGCTTAGGGTATCAAATTCCAGAGGTAAGGAGGTACACTCCCCACCATAAGCCATCGCGGGGAAGATAAAGCAAGAATTTCATTCTGAATCGCATTAGGAGACCATGACAAAGCCCTAAAGTTGCAGGAGCCAATTCTCCAAAATTGTCTACGAATAACTTCTTTTTGAGAGTTAGGGTTAACAAAGAAAACAAAAAAAAGTCCTTTCTGCAACATTCGAAAGTAGGAAAACAAAAACCCTAATTTTTTGCCCCAAATATTATGCAACCATTCGTTAAGAAATGCCTAGACGGAAGTTTGGAGGGGCCTTGGGCAGCAAGAAACACTGCAGACTCTTTCAATTTGTTCTTTTATGCTTCTATAGCAACTGACATTTGGAAATTAGGCTTAACAATGATAGCTTGGTTCGAGGGAGTCTTACCTCCATCCTTGTCCTTTGAGGAGGCCGCTGCTGGTTCGGGGAGAACCTTGAGAAACTTGGCTCCTTCCGGCGGCTTGAATCCATTTTCAAGAGCTTGCTTGAAAGTTCTACTCGCCTTCTCGCTCTCTCCTTCCTGTGCAGTTGTAGGTTGTGCCCTAGCCGAATCTGCATTCCCCTCTTCCTAGCTAGGTGAGCCCATAAACACAACGATGCCACTAAAAAGAGAACTTTGTGAGGAAAAAGGAGAGGCAGGCCTCCCAAACTAGGGGTCGGCCTCCTCTCTAATGTCTATAGAGTTGCAGAGTATAGAGTTGCAGAGCCCTTCTTCAATCTCCGTCTCCTCATCGATCCTCACACCTAATCTTTGAAATTATTGATCTTCACTGTTGTCTATTGAGATTAATGAGTCTCTTATTAGATGTATCTCTTGGGCTGAGCTGGAGGAGATTGTGTTTGAGATAGGGGAAAGCTCTTGGTCCTAACGGATTTTCTATTGAATTTTATCAAGAGTTTTGAGAGATTGTCAAATTTGATCCACTAGAGGTAGTGTAGGAGTCACAAAGGAACAAATAGTGTTAAGAGCCATGAATGCTATGTTGGTGACTAGGGCCACTTGACCTTTGAGTAATCTCAAAATTTTGAGAAGCTCGTTATGGAAGACATGACAAGGTACTTGGAAGCCTTATTCGGGGTTTTCTTTGGCTAAGTGTACTCTTGTTTTGTCAATGGCTCTTTATTGGATTTGTTGTATTTCCTGCTTTGTATTTGTTCTTTCTGATTAATAAATTTTTATCCCTTTCTCAAAATAAAAAATTAATTCATTAAATATGCTAAAAACATATTTAAATTATAAGGTTTTTTTTCACCTTATATTAGAGTTATATGAATGCTATTTATTGCCTATTAAAATATGTATACCTCTAAAAACATTATTCTCCAACATGAGGACAGTGGGAGATTTCTAGGAAGGCTCATAGAGATTTGCATGAATGAGATCCAAAAGCTCTTAGCTCGCTATGTACTTTTTGTAGGAAACAATTTCCTCTTGTGCTTTTCAATCAAACACCCAACACACAAAACTTCTTGTTCTTGTGTTAAGAGGCAGCCCATGAACCATATGGGCTGGGCTCTATTGAGTTTGGTCAATTTGAAGATATATGTGACTATACCTTTCATGCTAAAGGACATTGTCATTATCTATGAATCTAACATATGCAAATCAGTTGTAGTAGGATCAATAAGGATATATAAGCCAACTTGCCCAATGTCTAGGGTAAAAGCTTTGTCCTTTTTCACATCAGACACAATACACATCTTTCCATAAAACCTAACTTGAATGTTAGGTTTCTCAGTAAGTTGACTAATAGATAATAATTTCTTGTTTATAGCAGAAACATATTGAACATTGCATACTAAAAAGCTTCTCGAAAATCTCCTCTCGTAACTCACATTCCTCCCGCTCCTTAATAGCTACAAAAATTAGGTTTTGAGTTTCAACAGTAGATTCAAATACTTTACAAATGTCCCAAAGGAAGGTCAGGGACTATTAATAACAACTGCAACCATGTCAACTGGTTTGTTAATGGTGACAAGTTGATCCTTGAGGTCCTTTATTTATAAGAGATGCTTGGACAAAGATCCCCCCAAGACAGTTTTCTAGAAAACAATTTTTTTTGAGATACGTAACCCAACATTTTTTGAAACTTAATATTTATTTTTTAATCTATCCCATAGGGTATATGTTGGTATACGCAGAAGACTTAGACAAGAGAAGAGGCTTGAGGAATTAGATAATTGGATATTGACAATTTTAAAACCTGTAGGAATAAGGTTATCTGATTCTAACAATTTTAAAATGAGGGGCTTCCCTATGGCTTTTATCAAAGTCATTATAATATTTATTGGGTTTGGTTTTTGTGCCTAACAGGATTTGTCGATACCCAATACTCATTGATAGCTAGTATCTTGTGCCTCCACATACTATTATATTTTCTTGTTAATCTTGTGACTTGGGCAATATTAGGTTCTCAATACCAATCATTCTACTTAGCAACCTAGAAATAAAGATTCTCAAAAACTCCAAAGTTTTTGACTTCAATCCCAATATTTTTTCAAAATATTTGGAAACCCTTGTAAAAATTTGAATGTAGACTTTATCAAAGTCATTAGAATATTTATCGGGTCTGGTTTTTGTGCCTAACAGGATTTTGTCGATTCCCAATACTCATTGATAGCTAGTATCTTGCGCCTCCATAAACTATAATTTTTTCTTGTTAATCTTTGTGACTTGGGCAATACTAGGTTCTGAATACCAATCATTCTACTTAGCAACCTAGAAATAAAAATTATCGAAAACTCCAAAGTTTTTGACTTTAATCCCAATTTTTTTCAAAATATTTGAAAACCCTTGTAAAAGTTTGAATGTAGACTTTAATCTTCCCAATACTCATTGATAGCTAGTATCTTGTGCCTCCATAAACTATAATTTTTTCTTGTTAATCTTTGTGACTTGGGCAATACTAGGTTCTGAATACCAATCATTCTACTTAGCAACCTAGAAATAAAAATTATCGAAAACTCCAAAGTTTTTGACTTTAATCCCAATTTTTTTCAAAATATTTGAAAACCCTTGAAAAAGTTTGAATGTAGACTTTAATCTTTGACCACTAGGGTTTTGGTAAAAAATAAATACTCAATTTTTTTTGACCCACACGGCCAAAATTGTGATTGTAAACACACGTCAAAAATGTCCTAGCTGTGACTGGTAAATGGTGGTTTTCTGCAAACCTGCCTGAAACAATTCCTTGTTTCCTGTGAAGACCTTGTAAACTGGAAAAATTCATGTGAAATCCAGCAGCAGTACCTTCAAATACCTACATAACCTTTTTTTTCTGGCCAGGACTGGAAAAATTGTGTCAATTGTGTTCTCACAACACTAATTTCTGTTGCCCGTGATTGGAAAAACTAAAACCTGCAATTATTTCTGCAAATGCCCATGATTTTGACCTTCCTGTTTCAATGCACTGTGAACATATGTTGACCTTGTTGCTGCTGTGAAGAATCTGTTGCAGATTGCAAAAAATTGACCTATGTCTAATAGCTGTGACCAGCTATTATGTGATTTCTCTCATATGAGGAAACAACACAGGAACCCTGACCTGCGATTTCTTGGAACAACGGACTTCTTAGCTTTGATACCACTGTTTGGCATAAGTAGAAGAACGAGATGGGAAAGGATGCTTGATCATCTTAGCAGGAGATGGCAACCTTATATTATATACGAATGTATAATATTAGACATCAGTTACAAAGGCCATTAAGATTATGGTTACAAATGAGCAGAAACAAAAATATCTATATAATATTAATTATCCTAATGATTTTATATAGGAATTGGATGCTTAAAAAGAAAAATAAGGCATTTAATGTTTAAAGAGATACTAGATAGTGTCCATGCAACATTTAGAGTCTAGACCAAATATTATGAGAAGATGGTGTTTACTTTGTTTGGTGAAGTAGTCAACTGGATGAGCTAGAGGAAACAACTGATTGCCAACTACAGAAGATGAGTACATGGCAGCCACTCATGAATGCAAAGAAACTACATGGTTACAAAGGTTGTGTTCAAATGTTGGTTACTTATAGAAAGCTGGTCAAAGTGCAGTCAGTTTGGAAAAGAACCCACTTATTATGTTTGCATGAAGCATATTGATGTGTAATATCATTTTATTAGAGACATGGTCGAAGATATACAAGCATTGTTGGAGAAGGTCGATGCCTTGGAGAATGTTGCTGACTTGTTGATGAAGTTATTTATTAACTTATTACTAAGAAGTTTACTTGGTGCAAGAAATCTATGGGCATAGCTTCTTTTAACAACTGATATATGTGTGCATGGCCCCTATGCAGAGTGTTCAACAAATTGGAGATTTGTTCAATATGTATTATATACTTTGTATATTCCTCACCCTTTATGTGCACCTCACCATACCTAGTGGGGCTTGGGATTGTATTCTGGCTAGGAAATGTTAGGATCATGTGCCTTTGAGAATTGTTTTTGGCCTTTATAAATACTTTTTTGCCCGTGATTGATGACCACTATATTCTAATACTGTTTACCTATGTCCTGTAGCGATGTGCCTATAACCATGTGCACATGGATTAGGGCTAACTGTTAACCACAAGGTGAAAAATATCTTATTTTATCATGAATGGTTGAGTTGATACAATAATTGAGTGCTGTTTTTGTTGGATTTTTTCTCAAGAGGGTTTTTTAGAGTAAATAATCTTGTTATATTGTGAGGGTGTCATTATTTTCTTTCTATTGCATTTAAGACTTTGTTAACATTGCTTCTCTTGCATAAGTATATCAGTTATTTTTCTCTTTGGGTGAGACATCTTTTTTGGCTAAAACATGGTCTTGTAGTAGTTTGTGTTGGTTGCTGCTTCAATAGCTCTAGATTCAAGTTTGTGCGGGATCATTCTCCGTGCAATAAATTTATTCCCTCATTTAGTGATGTTAAGGGAACCTCATTCTATGGTTTATCTTCTAATTGTTGGAGTGTTAAATTGAACATCAAGAAAATACAAGCCAATTGCATTCTTAAATTCTTGAAATTAGCTCGGCCCTTAGATTTTGTGATCTATAAAAGCATCAGTGGAGGAAGCCTTGTAATTTTTGCAGATCTTCGATGCGGGCAACATGCAAATAAAGTTTGCATGTTCTCTAACTTGTTGACAATGACTCCCAATCAACCATACCAATTTATATACGAGGACTAGAATTTTGCCTGATAGTATTACATTTTGATTTCCTGTCCCCAATTAATTATGTTTACCATGGCAGGCTCTCTGAAATGATCAGCATGATTTCAAAGAGGTTCTATACAGATTTTAATGAATAGTTATACGCAGCAAGATTCTCTGCTTATGGATAATTGCAAACTTCTAAAAGTCTAGGAAGAGCAATCAGTTAATACTGTACTTATCTTGTCCATTGATTGTGTGTCTCTGTATGTGGTTCAGATATGGCATTACAAGGTGAGATCTATTCCTTTTGCCTGGTCATGGATATCAGCATTGTGGATTTTTTGTCTATATGAATTTTTAATGCCATTGAGCTAAATCCTTTCCTTGAAGAAACTGGAACTGATACGTACCAATGACTTTATTGTGCTTTATATTGGATTTGTGGACAGACGTAATATTAAAATGTTTTGTATGAACTTGAGATATATTTTATTCATGGGCGTAGCCTCTAAGTGTCTCAATAACATTTGCTTTGCAGATTTCATTTACTCCCAGATTTTGATGAGGGAAAAAGAAGCTGTAGAAGGAAATTAGAGAGACACAACACTAGGAGGAGGCGAAAACCTGCTGGTGACAAAGCTTCAGTGCAAGGACGGACTTCAAGGACAAAATCACCCCTACAGAATGCAGATGCAGAGCCTTATATCTATGCCACAAGTGCTCAAGGTGCTCTGATTGCAAATGTTTAACCTCTGCTTTTGATAAAAAGAATTTCAAGCTTCTCTCTAGATTTATCATTCAAGTAAAATATTCTTCTTTTTTTTTGTCATATTGATATAATGTCTTCCTCCATTCCATATGGGAACTCACCTTTCAATTTCTTGTATTCTAAAGCTACTTAAGTTAGATTTATATCTACCTGTTCATTGTTATCTGTTTAAATTATTCAATAAAGCCCAGCTGGACAGCATATGCTTTTTAACCAATGTGGCACACTCAGAAAGAGTAAAGAATAAAATATAGTGCTTTTGGTAACTGCCAATGCCCTATGTATATTTGTAGCCCTAAAATATAGCAATTTGTTTTTAAACACCATTGTTACTTTAGGTTATAAGAGATAATACTGTAGCAATGATAGATTGCTGAAGCTCATGATTGTTGGCAGTGGGCCAGCGTCCCTCGCGGGGATTCACGACATGGTTTAACAGCCTCCTGTGGATTCGTTAAGTCTAGTGGTTGTATCGGGCATTGACATGTCGATCTTTTGGTGCAACAGCAACCCTAGCTTGTAACAATGATATGTTAAATATGGCCATGGAAAGATTATTTAATTAATAAAATTATATGGGGTCCCAGGTGAGCAGGTCAGATTATGAGCCATTTTGGATTTGTGTATTGATTTTGTTGCTTTTGTGTTCGCAAGTTCTTTCTGCATAGGGAAATGTTTGCTTCATAGTTTATGTAGAACTTTTTATTGTAACATTTTTGGATTGTGATGCCTTGATCATGATCTTGAAGCAAACATGGTGCAAAACCATCATTGATTTATTATCTTTCTATGGGTGTGCAAAGCGTAGATTGTGCAGCCAACCTGAGCGTAAGCTTGGTCTTGTACTATAAAAGAATTGATAGGCATCAGTGATTTGAAAGATAAAAAACTCAAAAATATTTTTAGATATATAAAAACATGGTAAGGTGGATTTACAGCAGAAATATAATTGTCTGAAGTCTTTGGAAGAAAGATTGACTATGGTGTTCCAATGGCATTTTTCATAAATGCAGAGGATGACTTTTCTTCAAGGATCCCACATAATCATTCTTAGTGTTTTAATGGAACTGTTGTTGATTTTTTTTTCTAAACTTTCAGATTCATAATAAAACACACCAGAATACTGTTTTTCTAAAATTGGGCGATGCAATTGTAAGGTTAAATGTGTCATTTGAACTTTTAACAAACATCACAACGTGATTGGTTTTCATGTGATTAAAAAGTAAATAATACTTAATTTTTAATTGGAGTAGTTTCCGATTTTTTCTGCCCTCTTTGTTCTGGCATAGGAGACAACTTTATTGATTATATGCTAGAGAAAAGTATATATGTTTTACAATGCTTAGATTTGACAGTGTGAAACTTTGAAGATGGGTTACTAGAAACGTGTGTGCATATATGTCAGGGGTGTTGGGTGTGGAAGTTGTGGAAGCAGGGATTTGACAGTTTGAAGATGGGTTACTAGAAGCATGGGTGCATATATGCTAGGGGTGTTGTGGGTGGCAGTTTGACAATGCGGAAGCATGGATTTATAAATATAGTGAATTTAATAGATGTAAATAGAATTTTCAAACTTATTACTGTTAAGATATCAATATAATGGTCATAAATGTAAGTGTATAGTATTAAATAATAAAGGTCCAGTGACACAGAGAAGTACAATTATGCTTTATAGAAGTTAGTATTAAGGGGGGTGAATTAACCTTGTAATTATAGGGTAGTTGACAATTTGTGAGTCATCTCTATCATTTCAGGTGTTTACCAATTTCTTTCTTCTTTTAGTGAAGAATAACCCAGGAAACCTCCTGCTCTCATTTTTTTTGAAATTTTCTTCTCTCTTTGTTTGCAATGTCTTATATTCAAGAGAAATGATGCAATTGCAAAAGTCAATTGAAAATGAGAACATAATTCAGTGAACATTGAAATGCACATTCTTCACGCTTGGGGAGGTCTATTAGTTCATAGATTGGGGTGCCGTGTTTGGCAAGCTTATGCTTTATTGATCATTTATTTGGATTTTATTTATTTTCTATGTTACCAGTTCACTGCAAAACTCTTAGGTTTGGGCCTGGTTTGTATTTTGTACCCAGTCTGTATTTGCGACCTGGTTCACTGTGGGTGTGGATAGTGTGAACCTGGGGGTGTTTTGCAGCACCCAGGGAGAAGCCATAGCAAACCCTGTGGATTTCTGTTTTATTTTTGACTTTTTTTCTTTAATGCTCTTCCCTGCAGTGACCTTTGGCGACTGTAAATTTATAAGGGTTTTTCCTTTTTAGCACTTCTCATCTTGTGCTGCCTTGCGTCAGTATTCCCTGAGATGGTAAGCATAAGTAGACTAGATGAGCTGTATGAAGAGTGGAGACGGGGGGATACGTTTCAGGGATTGGGAGGGGGGGATACTTTTCGGGGATGGGGATGGGAGGGAGCCATTTTTTAGGGGACGGCAGGGGATGACTATTAAAAAATAGGGAAAATTAAAAAACAGAGAAAATTTCAAATATTCATATGATAGCATTGATAATGCAATCATCATATACATCATGGAACCTTAACACATAATATGGGAGTTAAATTGATATTTTCATTTCATAGAAAGTGACAATTAAATGAAGTTATAACAAAATTTAATTGCATTCATTGACAAAACACATGACATACTATATAAAAATTACATCAAAATGCCCAAAGGCTGCAAGTTTTAACTAGAAAGTGACAAATATATAGAAATATTAGTATACAGCTGGCCCTAATCAGCCTTCCCTAACACTGCGTCAAAATTGTAGTTTTAATCACTTGGTTTTCCTTCAGCTGTTTACAATTTGCAACACAAATGAGGTTTTTTTTGTTTTGAATGCTTTATTGTTGTTTTTAGTTGAGATTTTTTGCAAAGGGGTGTGGGGACCCTGTGGGCCTCCCACCCCCTTTTTTTAAAATTATTTTTGAGTTTTTCTTTAAGAAAAAAGCAACTTAAAGTTGCTTTTGTCATAGAGGATGGCTAGCCGCCTCCAGGACGTCAAGGCATGCTCTGCCCGTTTTGAGGACGGCTAGCCATCCCTTGCTGTTTCCATCTGTTCTGCGACCATACTGGAAACGTTTCTGATTATTTTCTGAGTTTTGGGGATGGTGGGGGAAGTTTCCAAGGCGTCTCTGCGTCCCTTGGATGTTTCCGACCCAGGCGGCCTGATTTTGGTTGATCCGTCCCCGGTAACATAGGAGGCCACAGGAAACTACTTACAGTTGTAGTGAGATCAATCAAATCTGTAAGGAGTAAGCATTTTCCAAAGTCTAGATGGCTGTATGGCTGTGTTGGAAAATGTGCAACTTTATTATTTTAATTAATATTTTTATATTACTTTTACAGTATTGTAAAAGATTAAAAGTGAAATTATAATCATAAAATAATATATATTACTATAAGTTTATATTATTACATTAATAATTTATATTCAAGTTTATATTAAGTGATAATTTAATACTTAATTATTGTTGTTGGGCTGCAAATACATACATATATAAATCTCGCTCACGCTTACATTAATAATTTATATTCAAGTTTATATTAAGTGATAATTTAATACTTAATTATTGTTGTTGGGCTGCAAATACATACATATATAAATCTCGCTCACGCACACACACATACACATCTTTTATATGTTTTTGGTATGAATGAAACCAATCCAATAATTTTCTCATCTACTTGCCAAACTCCTGTGCATGGACCTGTTGTGAGGTATTCACACATCGCTCCATTGCAAATGGGGACCCCCACTTTTCGCTTTCTAGGATTAATCCTTAGCTTAGTTGTTGGGCAGTCTTAGGGTCTTTGCTATTAGTCTTTGCATTGAAGGGATAGAGTTTCTCAAGTATCTAGAGGGTCATCATGTCAGGTTGGTCTCCTGAGTGGAGTGAAGTAAGTCATCAAGCATGTGGCAAGAATGATTTATGGGTGAAAGATTTGAGGATTGAAAGGACTAAGTCAAGAGTCTTTCCAAAGGATGCGTACCTTGCTCCCTCGTTGGAGCGAAATTTGCCCAAGTACCTTGACCCCATACCTTGCTAAGGACATAGACTCCCGTACCTTGCAAAGGTCCTAGAGTGAATTTTTTATCAAAGGCATGTCCCTTCCAAAGGTCCCAGAGCAAATTTCCTTCATAGGTGTTCTTAAGGGTCGAATTGATGATGCTTTCATGTGGAGAGATTGGAAAACTCAAACCAATGAGGTAGAAGAAAGAGGAAGAAATTGAACTTAGGGTTAATGTTATCACAAAAGCTTGCACCCTTGCTGAGCTATCAACTCAGCAACCTTGTGAAACATTGAAGCAACCCTGAAGTGTGGGACCTTGCGCAAGGGGGTTGAATCTCTGGAGAAGGCCGACTTCCTTCTCAATCCAGGTGCAGGTGTTGAACCAACTCAACACTTCAAAACTAACTCCTAAGCCTATCCTAACAACTTGCAGAGGAAAAGGGAAGAGAGGATGCTTGAAATAAGGAGGTGATGCACCAAGAAGAGTTTGTTCCTCTCCCTACCGAAATGGCACAAGGAATCAACTGAAATACCCAAGAGATGCACAACTTCAGTTGCATGAGTGATCCAAACGCATGTATGGAGGTTGGAATTTGCTAAGTGTCAAGAGGGGAGAAGGATTCCCACAAGTCACACTCAGAAAACAAATTAACACAGCATATATGGAGAGAAGAGCCACAACATACACTTATGATGAAGGTAAGGAAACATACACAACATGCCAAAGGCCAAAGGCCAAAGGCCAATCTTACAGTTGCAGAAATGCAAAAATGATTAAAAGTCTAAAAGAGAAGAGAAAGAGGATAGGAAAGCTCAAGGCAGCAGGAAGAGAACCCTTTACAATGAGGCTTAACAACCTTTATATAGAAAAAATGGTTACAAGGGTGATCATGACCCCTGCAGGATTGACTGACCTTCCAAAGTCAGAGTATGCAGTCATGACACAAGTCACCAAGCATGGCCCCATACCTCCCTTGATGGAAATCCTGCCAAAAACATTAAATACACCCCTGTGGCTCCACAGAAAAAGTGCATAAGTCAGCAAAACTGTCGGAGCATTTAAAGCGTTGAGTGTTGATCATGCCATTCAGAAGTGTTGCTAGACGGAAGTAAGTTTGGAAGACTTTGGAGACCTGGGTCACCGTAGTTGGGGGAACTTCGGGGTTCCGTGGTTGAGGAAGAGAAGACCTAGGAACTTCGGAGACCTGGGTCACCGAAGTTGGGAAGACTTGGAAACTTGGGGGTTTCAGAGTTCCAGGGGTTGAAGGACAAGGAACTTGGGAACCTGGGGGTTCCGGAGTTCTTGGGTTTGAAAACAAGGAACTTGGGAACCTGGGGGTTCCAGGGTTGGAACTTGGGAACCTGGGGGTTCCGGGGTTTGAAAACGAGGAACTTGGGAACCTGGGGGTTCTGGAGTTCCGGGGTAGAAGAATAAGGAACTTGGGAACCTGGGGGTTCCGAAGTTTCGGGGTTGGAAAACAAGGAACTTGGGAACCTAGGGGTTCCGGAGTTCCGGGGTAGAAGAAGAGGCGGCAAAGGGAAGGAACTTTGGAACCTCGGGGTTTCGGAGTTCCGGGGTTGGAACTTGGGAACCTGGGGGTTCCAGAGTTCCGGGGTAGAAGAAGAGGCGGCAAAGGGAAGGAACTTCGGAACCTTGGGGTTCCGGAGGAGGAGAATAGAAGAAAAGCTAATGGAAGGAAGGGAACTTCGGAACCTCGAGGTTTCGGAGTTTCGGAGGAGGAGAACAAAAGAAAAGCTAAGGGAAGGAAGGGAACTTCGGAACCTTGGATTTCCAGAGCAGGAAAGAAAGCGGCCAAGGCAAAGAAATTCGGAACCTTGGGGTTCCGGAGAAGAGAAAGAGAGGGCCAAGGAACTTCCGACAAGGCAACACTTCAAACCATGATTTCACTGCTTTTATCCTTGATCAACCGGGGCATCGCTGGTCCATGGAACATATCTCTGATCGATTGTCATTGATGGACCAAGGGTGTCATAAAAATGACAACAGTTAACTCAAAGCCATGTCCTTGGAGAGGTCCTAGAGCGAATTTTAAGTCTTGTCTTTGCTAAGGGTCTAAAGCGAATCCTTCTCCAAATTATGTACCTTAGTAAGGACATAGATCAATTTTTTTCAACTTGACCTTGTCCTTCCAAAGGACAGAGAGCGAATTTTTTCATGTGTACCCTACCAAGGTCCTAGAGTGAATTTTTTTTATCCAATTGATGTACCTCCCGAAGGTCTTGGAGCGAATTCCTTAGACCTTGTCTTTGGAAAGGACATGGAGCGAATTTCTTAGACCTTGTCCTTCCAAAGGACATAGAGAAAGCTTTTCCACTTAACTATGTACCTTGCTCAAAGCTTGGGGCGAATTTTTTTATCAAGAGATATGTACCTTACTTTAAGATTGGAGCGAATTTATCTTGGGGCCGTCCCTTGTATCATGTTTGGAGTGAATCTTACCTTGAGGACATGTACCTCACTCATTGATTGGAGCGAAAATCTGTCAAGACCATGTACCTTGCCTAAGGTCAGGAACGAAACTTGTAAATTATGTACCTTGTCCAAGGTCCCAAGCAAATTTGGTGAAACTATGCACCTTACTCTCTATCTTGAGCAAATCAAACATTTGGTGTCAAGATCAATTCAAAATTCAAATTTGAAGGCAAGAGGCAAAGTCAGCCAGCATGAGAAGGGCAATTTGTTATTTTAAATCAAGTCGGCCTTATGGGAAGAGACACCTCTTTTACCCTAAAGCGTCTATGAAGGAAAGGTCAAAACATTCATTTTAATCACCAATTCAAACATATTCTTCTCTCCAAGTGCGAATTTGAGAGCAGACCTAGTGAATTTCTTCAGCTAGGCAGCGAATTTTATTCATACATGAGCGAATTTCATTAAAACATAAGTGAATTGCTCCAGCACAAAGGCGAAATTGGACATTGAAGGTGCAGACCTGATGATCAAGGTAGATAAATTCGAGCATTAAATATACAGATCTGATGTTTAGGAAGGCGAATTCATCATACAGCAAGAGGGAGTGAATGTACTGTAATGTCCCTACTTTGAAATATAATTTAATAATAAATAATAATAAAATTAAAATACAAAGAATAAATATAAAAATTAAAATAAAAATATAAAAGAATATAATTAAATATAATTAAAATTTGATTAAAGTTAATGAAAGGTCAAAAGGCATGAAATGATAAGTTGTGACTTTCTCAAATGCGAGATATAAAAGGGAGAAGAGAAACTCATTTGAGGGGGGGAGAATTTGAAAGGTGAGAAGTGCAAATCTGATTTAAATAAGAAGTGCAAATCTGATTTAAATAAGAAGTGCAGATCTGATTATGAAAGGTTATGTCTTTTTCAAAGGGCAGAAATAATGAAGAGTTGCACTCTTTCAAAAGGTGCTAATGGTGAAAGGATGTGTCTCTTGCCAACGGGCATGCATGATGAAGAGGTGTGACCTCTCCCTCACATTGAGAGATATAAAGGAAAGGGAAAGTAAGTAAAAAGGGATCAAATGCTTAAGGGAAAGCAGTTTGGTCAAACTAAGACTGGGAAGGCAGTCAGCAATTTTTATTGGTAAGGATTGATCATCATCGATTAGATTAAATCAGAACTTTATTTAGTTACAGGCAGTAACATCCTTGTTCTTGGTGGTATGTATTGGGATGTGCTTATTATGTATGCTTGATATATGAGGCTGATAAAATATCATTTGGTCCCATCCCTGTTGCTTGAATTAGGCCTTTTCTAGTTGTGACCAAACTAAATTCCCTTGTAATTGTTAAAATAAAGATACTGCGATCTACCCTTATATCACGGTTTAGGTCAATCCTCAACATTTTAGCTTCAGAATATTAATAGTAATATTAATATAAACTGCAATAAGTATGGCAGTCATATTTAATATATAGTGGCGTCAGATCTGTCTGCCTTTACAGCCACAATTATACTAACAACTAATATTATTTTTGGTAGTAATAATTTATACAAAAAGCAAATACATTAACAATTGATAATATAATTTAAATCATTTATATATATACAATGTCTTGAATAGTAAAATAATAATCTTTTACTAATCTCAGACTGATATTTAGGAAGAACTCTTAAAGTAACAGTCAATAAGAGGAATATGTAAATGCAATTTCATTCTTGCTGTTACTGTCAGTATTTAAGAAGATAGGAATGAGATGTTCCAAGGAGGGGCAGTCTAAATCCAAGCAATAGGTTAAGTCCCCAGATAGGGTGGGGATCAGCGACCCATAAGCCTTTAGGGTATAGACCCAAGATAGGTTAGGGCTTGGATCTGAAAACTTTGAGGGAACCTATTGTAGTTGGTCTCTAAGTGCTGAGGTAACATACATATCCTCCTCCTCCCTTAAAACCGAAGTAGTAACAAAGGTTGGTACTTTACATTAAGAGTCATGGAAGATAATTATCTAATATGGTTGATGAACGATTTACTTATAAATAATTGATAAATTAATTGAACTATGAATAGCACAGATTTGATTCATGTTAAAATAAATGTCTCCTAATCAACTTAGTTTAAGTCATAAGTATATTGAAATAGATTAATTATGTTAATCAGGTAGGGGACATTACATGTACCCAGTTGGGAGACATATCAACTAGTGGACTTCATCATTAGACAGCCTAGATTTGCCCTAGGACATTAAGTTTACCTTCCTGACAATGAATTCAGTTATCAAAAGGAGCACCTTCCTGACAATGAATTCAGTTATCAAAAGGAGCAATCTCCCCTATAGAAACACATATCAGATCTGCAGCATATAGAATAAGAGATTAAGTCAAAAGGAGAGTATGTAAAGGTTATATATCATGTATGTTTGATGCCCATTTGTTCGTTTTGCAGGAGGCAAGGAAAGAAATCAAAACGATCAGGCTAGAGGAAGATTGGAGTAAGGATCTCAAGGAGAAAATTTCAACAGCAAGGACATGATACAAGGAGGACCTCTTCAAGAAGCTTCAAGAACACCTCAAGTGCATGAAGAAGACTCAAAGTGCTACTAGGTTGAAAAACTTCAAATATTCAACAGCTTCAAGCAGTAGAGCAGGATATACAAGCAAGGATAGAAGGAATGACTTGACCATGACAAATACTTCCTATAACCACCGTGCAAGTTCAAGAAGAGGCTTCATCAAACACAAGGGTATTTAGAAAGGAAGACAAGACTCCCATCACATCTTGGCGACAAGAGATCAAGCAAGGATGGAAGGAATGACTTGACCATGACAAATACTTCCTGTCACCACTATGCAAGTTCAAGAAGAGGCTTCATCAAACACAATGGTATTTAGAAAGGAAGACAAGACTCCCATCACATCTTGGCGACATGAGATCAAAAGTTGCAAAGAATCCACTCAACTACCTCAAGGCACTAGAGCATGAAGAAAAGATAACCCACATGATGGAAGAAAGTTTGACAATCTTGAATTCCCTTCGAGAATCCAAGAATCAAAGTCAGCACGATTGAAGAAGCAGATAGTTTCAGAAGAGTTAATCAAACTTTGCTTCTCATCATCATCATTACATTGAGCAAACTGGATAATGTTGAGTATCAAAAGATATTGCTCAACACTCTTTCATGATGATGAATCAAATCAAGTCTACAAAGTGTAAGATGGAGGTAGCATCCCAATCGCTATTCCAAAGATCCACATCAACATGCCTAGATTCAATGAACCAAGCTCACCCATGGATGCACAAACTCCGATGTACCTACTCTTGATATCTATTGGTCTACATTCTCTGAATGTAATTTTCTCATTGGCTAAGGAGAGTTTGTTGTAACAAACCCTAATTAGGGTTTCATTGTAAAATCTTGGCCATTGATGGAGAATCAATCCTGACCGTTCATTGTAAATGAGCTCTCCTTCATTTGTAAAGGTTAATAATGAATAGAGAAATAGATAGTTAGTGAATATAATAGCATAGAATAGAAGTTAGATTAGGAGAAGACAAAGATTGTTGCTAAACCTTGTTGTAGAGAACAATTGGTTTCATTGAAGTTATGGTGAATTTAATTTGTTGCTTCAACAACCCGCATGGTCTTTATTTCTCAATTTACTTTCATGTTGATTAGTTTGAATGGAAGAAATTGTTGAATGAATTTGTGTGGAATTCATTTTGTCCATACCACTAGCCTCTTGCTGATTGTAAGTGTGCCTTGTGTGGTCAACTAGAGTGATATGAGCTTAACTTCGAATCGTTATACGTCCATTGCTTATGTATTAACGTGAATGGTAATCAATGTTGATGGTAATGATTTGAACATCTTTGAAACGTCCTTAGAAGATTGCACTGAGCTTGTGTCAAATTGTTCAAGTTGATGGTGAGACCTCGCCTAGTAGGATTCCAGCTAGCCAACTATCTTCATACATTCTAGGCCTTAGAATAGACTTTCTCAACCCTTCACCTTTTGCCCTTTTTTCAATAATGAATTAGTTTAGGATCCAAAGCATCACAAGATTGAAATATCAGATGATCAAGTTCTAGCGATTCAAACATTCAAGCATTCAAACGTAAGTTCCCTTGTGATTCCAGCATAATCACATCAAACCAATGAGCTTATCCACACGTATTGTCCCTAGATACATGAACCTTGGAGTCTACTCGAATGATCCTTAAGCTAATCTTCAACATCCGAGAGATTTTGTTCAAGAGAGGATAAGATACTTTTGGGTATTTTATTCTGTGTTTGCATGTGTATAAAAAAACACATCAACAGGTTCCGAACATGAACCCATAACTTAGTTATGAGTGTCTGTATGACACCCATAAACATCGTGCATTTTTCTCTTGTCTGCCTGCCAAACTCCTGTGCATGGACCTGAACCAGAACCCATAACTTAGTTTATTTTCATTATGACACTCATAAACATCATGTATTTTTCATTGTGGGAATTGTATTTGAGCCAGGATTTTGGCATCTCTATCTGTTTTGTTCTCTTTGCAAGTCACAAACTAATGTCTATAATATCTTTGAACTGGAAAAATTAATGGCTCAAAAGTCAAAATATATGAACCATTATGCTGTTCCTAACCAAAAAGTAAACAACAGTCAAATGACTGGATGCTGTTTGACTTGGAATGTGGCTACATACCAACAAATTTGTGGCCAGCCATTACATGGCAAATCTATTTTCTTTAAACATCACAGCATGCATTCTAATTAAAATGCTGAACTCGGAAGGATTATAAACAGTGCTCCCTGGGGATGCGTCCCCTGCCTTGGTACCCCCATTTCCTGTGGGGGATTTTGGGGGCTTGGGACACCTAGGAAACTTCCCCTCTGTCCTTATACTCATGACTCAGACGCAAGCTCCGATTTTAATATACACTTATTACCAGTTGCATTTGCTGATTAGAGACTTATTTTCTATCTTTTTGTCAGTATATAGTTGAAATTTGGAGCCTTTGGGAATTTTGGTATAATTCTTATATGATATATATGCACATTGACAATGAAAGCATTTAAATTTTGTTAATTGTTTGTCAATACTCATGTGAAATCTCAATTCAAGTCTAATGTTATGTATTAAGCTTCTACAATGTCTATGATGAATGCTTTATCAATGTCATGATATGAATATTTGAAATTTCTCTATATTTTAAAACATTTTCCTATTTTTTAATACCTGTCCTCTAAAAATCGCCAAAAAGTACCCCGTACTGGAAAACACCCCGTCGCCCCCCGTCATCCCCATCCCCGAAACTTGGGGGAGCATAGAATATAAATGCTTCAAGTGCATGCAAAGGAAACTGTCATTATTGCTCACTATCCCACCCTTTCCTCTGACTATACATGTTTACATTAGATACTATCACTCATGAGATGATAGTCTGTTGCTGTTAGACAAGTGATCTTGGTGATTAAATCAAGGCAAAACACACAGATGTCTTGGTCCTGGAGTATTAGAGTAGTCACAAGACAAATGAACGGAAAACAATTAGCTTTAGTAATTCCATTTTGCTGCCAGCTAAAACTTTCTCAAGTCGAAAACAGAAAAAATAAAAAATATCAAACACAATATCAATAAACAAGTCAAATTTAATTTGATCTCTGGTTGGCCATTACTCTGGGAAAACATTTGTGTAAATCTTTTTTGAGGTGGGATCATTTTTGTACTACTCACAATGATTATGTTCTTGGAAAATAAATTTGTTCAGGAATTCCCTGGCAGAGTAATTCTGGAATGTTTTCAGTGGGGGAGCAGGGTATGGGATGAATGCATCCAGTGCTGTACATAGTAACTTAAAACACAGATAGAAACAACTTCAATTGGATTAGATCTATTTTTCTCTGTAATAAGACGAGAATTGAAGAACAACTAGAAGATATTAATGTTCTCAGCATAAGTAAAAATATTAAATAAAAAATCTGTACAAAATTACTGCAGATTTACTGTTATATAAGAGTTACAGTTGTATGATCAGGATGAGTTAAAAATATTGCTTGGAGGGAGTTCTCTGTTTTTTCGGTTTGATTTGTTAAAAGTTTAACCAGAATCGGTTTGGTTGAGCTTAGCTGGTTAAAGCATTGAGTTCTCAATGTGGAGACCCAAGTTCAACTCCCATGAGGGACACCTTTGTGTAGAATTCTAAGTTGAGACCCTTGGTCTTCCATTGGTTGTTTAAAGTGGATTTCTAAGTTGTGACCCTTGGTCTTCCAATTATTGTTTCTAGTTTGGTGCTCGAAAGGAGCTAGTATGTAATAAGTTTGTAACGTGGATGCTCGAATGAACAAAAAATGAACTTTGTGATTCTATGATACTTAATACAAAAAAGCTGAAACAAGATACGCAGAATCTATCCTGGGAAAACCCTCCACGCAGAATCTATCAAGGGAAAACCCTTCACTTGAGGGTGAAAAACCCATCCACACAAAATGAATCTTTTATTATGATTGCAAGTCTGATACAATAATAAGAAGTCAAGAACTAAATACGATTGTTATTATATAACAACCCACAATAATCTGAACCTGTTCAAGAGAGACAGAACCTTCACAGAGAGAAGACTGAAAAATGATGAAGATCGCAGCATAAATGATCTCCAACAAAAGCTCGAACATTACACAGAAGCCCAAACCTTACACAAGAAAACTTGAACATTACATATGAAGCCCGAACATTACACAGGGTGATTATCAAACAAAAAATGAATGACAGAATGCCTTCAGCTCTACCTACGACTGCCTTATCACCAACCTTATATAGAAATCTGTCATAACCCGCAACAAGAAAGAGAACAATCAACGCACTTGCTCTCCCAAACTAGCCATTACTCTTCCCACGGGAATGACAAGAGTCATGCATAAAGAAAGAGGTTGGTTACATCACCGATGCAAGGAGGAAAGGCAACCGACGAACTCCATACGGGAATAGAAACGACAGCCAGCATAGAATCACTCCACATCGGATAAGAACACCTGGCAAGGCTTCTTCATAGATTCTCTCTCGCAGCTATAGATCTTCAACACTCCCTCTTAGCAAGAGAGAGATCTTCAAAATGTCATCACATGACAATTACACATAGCTGCAACCAAAAGAATGTCAACAAAAAAAATCTCATCACAAATTTTCTCAAACAAAAAATGTTATCTCAGCATAACAATATTCACCATAGCTACTCCCCTAGAGGGTGAATTAGAAAAACAGAAAATAAAGTCATGAAGTCACACACATGACTTCCACCATGGCTACTCCCAGAGGGTATATCCACTATAGCTACTCCCAGAGGGCGGAACAAGGGATTTCACTTCGAACTTCTCTCGCAGAGAAGAACTCATTAACAAGGGATTGCATCTCGAACTTCTCCCTCACAGTGAAGAACTCATTAACAAGGGATTGCACCTCGAACTTCTCCCTCAAAGAGAAGAACTCATTAACAAGGGATTGCATCTCGAACTTCTCCCTCACAGAGAAGAACTCATTAACCAAAAGCTGTGGCTTCCTCAGAAGCTGAAAGAATCAGACTCCCTCTGAAGCTGAAAGTCAAGCTCCCTCTGAAGATGAAGTGAGGCTCCCTTTGAATAGTAATTCCTCCTCTTCAAGAAAATGTCTACAGTCACAACTCAATCTCATGACAACCATCATCAAGGTCTTCCTTCCTTGAATGCAATCTCTCATCATCCTTTTATAATTTTTCTTAGCAATAGAATTTCCATTCACTTGGATTGATCACACCGAAGCACCTAGTGATGATCTTATGGCTGTGTGGCCTTTGGTCCTCGCCATCACTCATCATCTATCCACAATATCTGCCCCGTGCATAGTTTAAGCATCATCTGAAGAACTGTTGTTAATACCATCCACAACAAAGTGATGGACCAACTACATAAATGCGACAGAAATCCACCTTTAGCAGGGTGTGCTAGAATGCTACGCTGCAGTGCCCATCCTAGGACAAAAGCACATAATCTACCTTCAAGCGGTTAGGCTCTATTGGAGGAACCTGGCTCTGATACCATGTTAAAACTTGAACCAGAATATAGAAAACTGAAACAAGATACACATAATCTATCCTGGGAAAACCCTCCACTTGAGGGTGAAAAACCCAGCTACACAAAATGAATCTTTTATTATGATTGCAAGTCTGATACAATAATAAGTCGTCAAGAACTAAATACGATTGTTATCATATAACAACCCACAATAATCTGTACCTGTTCAAGAGAGACTGAACCTTCACAGAGAGAAGACTGAAAAATGATGAAGATCGCAGCATAAATGATCTCCAACAAAAGCTTGAACATTACACAGAAGCCCAAACCTTACACAAGAAAACTTGAACATTACATATGAAGCCCGAACATTACACAGGGTGATTATCAAACAAAAAATGAATGACGGAATGCCATCAGCTCTACCTACAACTGCCTTATCACCTACCTTATATAGGAATCCGTCATAACCTGCAACAAGAAAGAGAACAATCAACGCACAAAAAATACCAAACTCTTCACGTACTCTCCCGAACTAGTCGTTACTCTTCCCTGCGGGAATGACAAGAGTCACGCATAAAGAAAGAGGTCGGTTACACCACCGACGCAAGGAGGAAAGGCAACCAACGAACTCCATACGGGAATAGAAACAGCAGCCAGCACAGAATCACTCCACATCGGATAAGAACAGCTGGCAAGGCTTCTTCAGAAAATCTCTCTCGCAGCTATAAATCTTCAACATGATTATGCATATATTGCAAAATTAAATGTCCTTTCTTTTGCCGGCATTAGTCTCGATACTTAATAATCAAGATTTAATTTCATTCTACATTGTATTTGAGTCCAATGTCACCTGTTCGACTCTAGTGCTGTCCTATGATTTGTTTGTTTGGCCTTAATATTACTTTGAAAGGAAATGGTATATAATCAATGAACTGTCTTAGTTGAAATAAGATTAGGGCATCTGCAGTCCATATCTCTTGCAGCAATCAATTGATATATGTTTGTCAGTGGCACATTTAGATATAACTCTTTTTCTGATCTATTCAATGTTGTAATGTAGCTCGTTATCTGTGATGGCAATATACTATCCTATCCTTCTAAATACTCCTTTCTTTTTGAGTTATATTTTACACTTTTGGGGAAATGCAAGTTTACTTTCACGATCCTGTGACCAGTAAATATATATAAAGATTATTTTTGGATGTGATCCATGTCAATCTATTCTACTTTGATTTTTGTATTTCTTTTGTGGAGACAATATGAGTTTCCTTCCATGTTTCCCTGATTTTATGATTGATCAATAAATATACCAAAAATTAATTTTGATGGGAAAGTTCTAGAATTTGTTTTTGGTTTGAATTAATGCTCCGAATGTTTGTTGTATCTTCCTCACAAATTTTTTTTTTTCCTAAATTTTTCGTGAAGAATCAAAATCATTATCATCTCTTGGCACTGGTGAAAAGCAAGCTAGCAGTGTGAGTGAAGAGTTTCAGATTTCTGAAGTAGAGCAACCATATAAAGATCGTTCCTGTGTGGATATTGTCGAACTGAGGTCTGCAGATGATAATAAAGTTTCCAACAGTGCCAGGCCCGTAATTGTTCCCATAGAACTTGAAGGTATTATCTGCATTTGAAGAAAAATGATAGTTTGATAATGATAAACCATAAAATGTATCATCTAATTTCTAATTTGTAACAATAGGATATGCTGAGACTCTTTGTTTAAATGGTTCAGAAAGGTTCATGCAGAGATATTGAAGCTTTGATATAGAAATTATTAGTTTCATGGGGCACATGTATTAGGTCTATTGTTACAGGATTAGTTTAGTGCTTTATGTCCTTTAGTGCTATTAATGTGTGAAAGTGAAGGATTCATCACATATTAGTTCTTGATTTAACTGTTTCAAGAACAATTGCAGGGACACTTGTTCCAGACAGTGATAGGGGATGTGGAGAGTACTTAAATGATGGGGAAAGAAAGTTCATTGAAAATAATCAAGCATCTCCTTTGAAGATGTTGGTGGGATCTCAAGATCGCGATGACTCAACCTACACAGAATTCAATGAACACTCTTATACTGGATTGTTGACAGATGAGAATTCTCATAAAGATAAGCTTCTACATAGCTCAAGTGGTTGGAACCAAAGGGACAAAGGAACTGGTCCCTCAAGATCTTCTCTTTCTTCAACTGGGCAGGAAAAAAACTTGCCATACACATCTGTGGTAAGTCAAAGAGTGAACATCCTAGCTAACCCTATCTGATGGCTGCTCTATGAATGGTTGCTCATACTCAGTACAAATTGCTGGCATAATCTGTAGGAATCATAGAATCATAGTATGGTTAAAGGTAGAGCACATAATAGTGGTTAAATCTTTAAAATGAGGATTATGTCTCTCATTATCACAGCCATTTTATTAAAGTGAGAACTATTTGAGATATTTATTTATTTTGCTCCTCCTCTTACACCATTCATTTTAAGTTAGCTTTAAGTCTCATAGGTGATTCTTTAAAAGCAGCCATCTGTCATCATACTTGATGCAATTTGCAGTTCTATTGAAATTCTTTTGTCACTTAAGGACATGGATATGCTTTTCTTATATTGTTTTTGGTTTTTTTTCCTGCTCCAGCTGTTATATTCTTACCATCAAAATTCCTTAAATTCTAGTGCCCTACAGGTCGTATCTCCTTCAAGCTTTATGATTGGAACCCCGCAGAGTTTCCACGACGGCTTCGCCAACAAGTATGTTAAAATTATTAGCAGGAATTTGGTTTTTGGTGGCACTGATACTGATAAAGTCTTGATGCATTTATTCTTTAGTCTATTGCAGGAACTTTCTATTTCTTAATGGTCTAGAGATGTGACATAAATTATCTTCTGTGACTATTATGGTTGCATTCAGGCAAATAACATTAAATCGCATTTGACCAGATTTTGCAGTGGTTGGCTAACATGCCCATTGAGTTGGAGGGTTATATTCGACCGGGATGTACCATTTTGACTTGTTTTATTGCATTGCCACAGTGTATGTGGGAAAAGGTAATTCTGATTATACCTTTTTATTTATTTTTATTTTTATTGCATTTCCACAGTTTATGTGGGAAAAGGTAATTCTGATTATACCTTTTGATTATTATTTTGGTGGTTATGTGTAACCATGGTGAAAAGAAAGTCATTGTTATGTGTATTAGTCGTATGTATAATTTGGATGCAGACTGCTTAATGAGCTGATAATAAAACCATTATAGGCAATACTCCTCACAAACGAATCCAATCAAGTATCTGGTATCCTTTTCTCCTGTTTGCCATCTCCCACTTGATGATATAAGGTGAATAATGTCAAAAACTATATGGTATCTGTTGTCCCATCTTTATCACAAGGGTTAAATTCATTAGCATTCCTTCGCAGAGATGAACATGTATATTTGTTTGGAACGGTTGTAGTCACAAGTCATGACCAGTGAGTGGGCTATGTACTACTCAGCTTTGCAATATCTGAGAGCAGATGTTGTGATAAATGTAAATTGTTTGAGTTGCTTAGTATAATTTTCTTTTGTTGAACTGGCATAAATTCTTGTCTCAAGCATTGGAGAAAATTTTTAACTGTAAAGTAATGCATTGCATCTATTAGTTATAATTGGGCTGCATTGTGAATTGCAAATGACTGTTTTCCTTGTTTTTGTAGTTGACATTAATTCATACTTAACATGTTGGCACTTTTCCAAACATAAAAATGCCAAACACATTTAGGAGACACTGTCCTCTGATGTTCATTATAAAAGCATTTACTCTCTTTGTAAAATATTTTTAGGTTTTGTTCTCATCTTTTTTAATCTAAATTAGCATGTTTCTATCTAAACGTTAGTATTTGATACTTTCTGCATTACTCTATTATACATTCTAGCATTGTGCCTCTGCTAATATTTTCCACTGTTTTGATTTGAGCAATAATGATAACTTGTCCTTTTGCCCATTGTTTTTCCTTGTTTCATGCATTTGAATTTATATCTTCCATGTTGGCTTTTCCTCAGTTGTCTGCAGATGCAACAAGCTATATATGTAGTCTTCTAAGTGGCTCTGAAAGCATCTTATCAGGCAGGGGCAACATGCTTGTTTATTTGAACAACATAGTTATGCAAATTGAAAATGGTAAAACACAAAACTTACCATGTTTTCTAATTTTAACTGTTAGCATGTTAAATTTGTTCACTTCGGAATTTTTTATGACACAACTTTATATGCATTGAGATACATAGTGTAATCAGATAGCAATAATATGTACTTGCAAAGCAGACTATACAAGGGGTTTCAAGTTGCATTCATTTTTGTTTTATTAATGCTTAATTTCGGGGTTCCCCCTCCTTAGCCCCTAAAGCCATATTGGTACAATATGGGTATCATTAGCATGCCAGGTACTCCTCATTCATCTCAAATTCCAGGCCCTCGCAGGAATGAGCCTGGTGTGTACCTGAGCTCTTTTGGACTGTAAACAAATAAATAAAATCAAAGCAATGATTTCAAAAAATAAAAGTAAAATGCACAAAAATACATTAAATCCCAAAGTCATCAAGTTAAAGGTAGTAGGTCAAATTTTTCATATTCAAGCTTTTTGTTCAGCAGTGACAAATAACATGTGTTGAAAGCAGGAACTTCAAACCTTTCTGCCATAATTTACCATAGAATCAACAAGTTGAAAATTTACTAAACCAGTCAAGATAAAATGTTTTTGTTGTTGATTTTTCTTCACACGAGGTCTATAAAATGTAACATACTCTGCTAGAAACCATTTGATAGATTTGCTTCTGGTTCTGGACAATACCTGTGCTGTCTAATACATTTATGAATAAATCACAAATTTTATCTCTAGTCACTTCTTTATTCTCAGGCTAAAACACTTGTAATACTTCTAATTATTTAATTTTGGTTAGATAATTGTAAAGTTAAAGTGAGGTCTGAAGTGTAAAAGTTAGGCTATTACCTTGCCAGTATTAATTGAATGTAGTTATTACCCTAGTGTGGCTGGACCTATGTTGTACCCAATCTGAAGCTCAATTGTGTTACATGTAACTCACTTTTCATCATCAGTTTGTCATCAATTATGTGTCAAATCTAAATATGTGATTTTCCAGTCAAGTTAATAAGGTGTCATGTCTTGGTTGACTTTATCAAACTAGCAGTTTTTTGTAGGTTGATTGTGGCCACATATGGTTTGAGATTGAGACGGTTTAATTTTAAATGATGATTGCTATAACTTATGAGGTACAAGAGAATGTAATGGCAAATTAAAAGAAAGAAAATAAGACTAAGTATTTTCTAATAATGGTGATAACAGCTCCAGAAATCATAGAATTTGACTCAGATCATGGTAAGAGGGTGAAGAAATGATAATCCAAGAAAGGGTAATACTTCCAAGATAAAGCTGCGATTTCATCGAGTCAAAGTTTGATGCCAGGAGATAGGCGAAACATGGCATAAAAGAAAACACAGGAGAAAAGACCAAAGACTATTTTCTAATCAGCAAATATAGTGGTGATTAAAATAACTTATAAGCAAATCATTCCTAAGTTAAATTGAAAGTCAAATGCATTGTTAATTGTTTTTGAAGTAGGCGATTTGCCAATAAAAGTCACACCCAGGAAATATCTGAAGTTAGTGCAGTGTGCACTATATGTGTTCTTCTGTCAGCCCACAAAGTTGAAAGATCCCCATCTGGTTTGTACTGAATTTTTTCTGATTTTTCTAGTTGCTGATTGAAGTTTAAAGAGAGTTTCTCTGAAGTTTTAGGCTTGCGTTTTGATGTCAATGTTTGCATAGGGTTTAAATGTGAAAGAATTCTAAGAAACAATACTTTCAACCATATAATGCAGAAATATAATAACTGATAATTAATTCTCAGAATTCTGGTTTAGGAACAGCAATGAAATATTTATCAGATTCAAGAATTGTAATGCTCCAAAGCAACAAAATGCCTACCAGGCTTCCAACGCCTATCTTGGGGAAGCTTTATTGATGAATTTCGAAAAGAAGTACAGTCTATGAGCTTCCAGCTGCTGTAGGAGGCCCCAATGAGTTTTATTTGATCCAACAATAATTACTAAAAACAATTCCTGGAGATCCACTGAGTTCCATGCTTGGATCCGAGGCTGGATTATTCCAAATTTCCAACTACCTACAAATCAGCAATCTGAAGGAGAAGTATGTTCTTGTCGCCTGCTGAAATTATTGAAATACTATTGTGAAGTGCTGCATGTAAGATTTGCTTGAGAATTATGCCCTCAAGTGGCTGAATTGTACAAGATTGGCACCCAGGTGACTGCAAGGTGGTATGGCTGGCTTAGGATATGAAATGGCTGCCTTCTAAACTCTCCAAACCCTCTCCAATCTGCATATAATTGTCTGAAATTGTTGAATTAAGTCTGAATTGAAGCAGAATTAGGAATTCTGAATAAATCCCTCCATTTTGTGAATTGGGGTATCGTTCAAATCCACCCGTCTGATGCAAGTATTGTCATTGATGTCAAATTAATTGAAAGCAGGAAGCATCTAAAATGACATCACAAAAAGAATGAAAGTATCTAAAATATATCCTAGAGTCGGGTGTTGGTTTGGAAGTTTCCTGGCAAATCAGCACGATGAAGCAGAAGATTACAGTGAGCATGGTTCGTATCTATATCATTATCTGAAGGCAAAAATAGAAATCAAATGAAAATTATTAATGGAAAGACTTTATAAATAATCCGATATATTTATTACTCGATATATAATATGGAAAGACTTTATAATTATCGGCAACTATATTAATATAGCGGCAAGTTTATTAAAGCGAAAAAATGTTTTGATGGCGGATTTATTAACCAAGTATTTTTTACGGCATCTCATGAGCGTTAATATATTGAACAATATTATCGGCGGCACACTTTAAATTAATTAAAGCAGAGATAGATATGGAGCGGCAAAATTAAAAGTGAAAAATAAATCTCGACAGCAAAAATTATTAAACTTTGTGTTTTGCGGAACGAACTTAATACCGGCTGGGAGAACTTAATATTGTAAATAAATTACATACCTTATTTTTACAATACATATTATCGGGCTTCATTGAGTTCGGTGGTTTGTTTATTATGAAAAGTATTGTCTAAGGTATAGTGGCATAAGAGTTTATTAATATAAACAAAAGTGTTTGGCAAACAAATACTCCCGTAAAAAGTTTATTAATAGAATTTAAAAGAAGTTATTGAAATATTGAAGGATATGACTTGTCAAACTAAAAGTCATGTTGGTTTGCAACCGGTGGAACTAGCACATATGTATATGAATTTTTAAAAATGCTTTGAGAAGGATGTTGATATGCTGGATATATATACTTTGTATAAAACTGTGGATTTTTGAAAGTATACCTCACGTAGGTGAAGTAAGAGGTGTGCAAAGAGAAACATGAACAATCAGTCCTAAAAGAGCATAAGTTTAGAATATAATAGCAGATATATAAACTTAGCACATGCAGATTTGAAATGAAGAGTAAGGCAGATTTATGATCAGCTTACAGCAGATTTAAGAAAGAAATTGTGACATATTTGTATGAAGATGTGTATGCAGATTTAAAGAGTGTTACCATTGTCCATCATCCATTGTTATAGCAACATGTTCAAGATGGAAAATTAGATTTGTGAAGAGTGAGTTGGTGCTCACAATTTCAGCAGAGAGAGTTGGTGCTTCTAGTGGGTTGGTGCTCACAAAACAGAGTTCGGGGGTTGGTGCTTCCAGTGGGTTGGTGATCACAAAACAGAGTTCGGGGGTTGGTGCTCACAAAACAGAGTTAGGGAGTTGGTGCTTCCAGTGGGTTGGTGCTCACAAAATTGTAAAAGAACATAAATATATATCATTCATTTTCAGTGGTTTTCTCCCGCAGTGGGTTTCCACTTAAATCTTTGTGTTATTGTGTTCATATGCAAAATTATTTTTAGTGATTGATTCTATCATATAAAATATTGAATTGAAAAGTTTCATTGTACTGATTCACCCCCCCTCTCAGTATAACTGTGTGCTCTTCACCGTCTTCAATGAGTTTTCGTTCCTCAAAGCTGCTATGCTGCTGAAATGAGTTGCAGAGCTCAATTCCCAACAAGCTGATTGTAAAACGATTCAAAGATAATCAAATGGTTGCCTCCAATGTTCTTTTATTGCTTCAAACCCTAATCGTGGCTTTTAGGGTTTATTTTATTTTATTAAGTTGCAACTTAATAAATTTTATTAAATATTTGCCCTACTAAAGAAGTTCGAACTTCTCCAAGCATTATTCCTAAATGATATAAGAGTCCCCTTTTTTAAAACAACATGTGCCTACTAGGCACATTCTCCAAGGGGGTCACTATGGTTTGTTAAATTTCATAAGATAAAGGATCTATCGTGAAAGCTTCAACAAAAAACATCCACAAAGCCACATTTGCAAAATGTCTGTTTTAGATGGTTTGCTAAATTTCATTGGATAGAGCATATTTAAAGTTTTATAATTATTTGACCAAAGCCCGTGGTATTTTTGGTTTTCTGATTTTTTTAGTGTCCTCCATTTATAGTGTGGAGTCAGCTATTCTTAATTGTCTATCACATAATGCAAAAGATATAAGCATAAAAAAATAAATTATAATGATTATAATTGTTACTTCAAATAGTGGGCACATGTAATATTAGAAATAGTGGCTGAGATAATTTTAATAAAGTTTGCAACTCATACAACTAGTCGTAGCTAGAGTTGAAGTCTAGTCAATTTATTTCCATGTAATAGCTTTGTGAATACTATAAATATGTGCCTTTTTGCACTTAGATTTTTGATGCTAATTCTAATGTTTGTATATTGTTGGAATTACTGTTCATTGAGTATTATTGTTATCTAGAATTTGGTACTCACTCGATGAAAATTATAATGACTATCTTGCTTATAAATCTTTATTGAGATCACATTTTGTTTGCTAAGAGTTAAATTGCTTTGGTGAATGCAAGCTTTGTATTGCAGGTTAATTTAAAGGTGGTGTAGATTGTGGCTCTGTATCAAGTCTTGCATTTAATCTATCACAATGTTCATGCTTATATGTTGTAGCCCATCCAAATCTGTATGTGTACTTACATTGTTCAGTCTCTAAATTTAATTGAACAATGCAAGCATAAAGCTGTAAATATTTCTCTGTCAAAAAGCCTAAAAATCTCTTACCTAGTGCTGATCTGCTGTATGGATTTGTGCCTTAGGTTAATAAAACAAGAAGATAGGCTTTTATTTAGTTAGTCTGTATTGCGTACTCAAAATCACCACACAAAACAATGTAAATTTTGTAAATAAGGAAGTACACATTTCGTGTTTAGGTGAGTTTTGATTTTATTGGGAGCTTCCCCTTCTAATTCGAAGGGTAGTTCTACTACACATTTAATTTGGTTTGTGTTGCGGTGAAAGGTGCAAATTAAAATTCTAACAACCTACTTGGCTCTGATAAATACCTATCTATAAAAGGACCTCTTATCTGCAATCCAATACATGCCATACTGATAATGGATGATGTAGTGTGAAATGAAGCATCAATGGTTAAATATTTTTTCACACAAGTCTTTCTTAGAAGCCTTATTTCTATGACAGAATTAAGTTGAATCCTTAATTAGTTGATTGTACTAACCAACATAATCAGATTAGGATCAGTCCTGGAACAATAAGCTTGCTCGATATCCATACACACTGGTACACATTTCTTATGCGAGTCCATTTATCTTTCACTTCATATATCTTGGATATATATCAGAATCATCCACTGATCATGAAATGATCAAAAGGCCCTTTTATGTAAGTAGTGAAGTGATATGGTACCATGTATGTTTCAAATCTTACTTCGTATATAATTATATTTATTGTGGGGATGTATCCATCTTGCAGACACCCTAAATGCGTTTCTTAGTAGCTAGAATTTGTTAGCCCAATTTTTTTGGAAAAATCCTTAGGCATCTATATTTTACAATTAATTTCATAATTCACTTGTGATTCGGTGTAATATATATTTTGGAACCTCCAAGGCTTTAATAAATGTATCTTACCCTTTCTTCTTTTTTCTTGAAATAAAAAGTGAGTTGGCTCTCATCTTTGATATCCATTTAGTCTGAATTTAGTTGGTCCCAAACTTCCTGTTCAGGATTGCTTAACAAGCATTATAATAGCCAGGTGTTTTTTTAGGTCAAATCCAACATGCAGTAAAGTTCTATATATAAAATCCCTTGATTGAATTATTGTTATTCAACTACTCTGATTATTTGTATTATGCTCAGTCTAAACTGTTGATTTATTTTTTGTTTCATTTAAACCATCATTTTGTAATTAGGCATATGGTCAGACCAACATCTTGTGTAGTTTAAAAGAAAATATTTGTGTGGTTTATTGGCTTAGGTGAAGCTTCGGTGGTGAATACCAAGATCAATCAGCGTGTTCCACAGCTGTATTCAGTCCATCCTGTTTTCATTGAAGCTGGGCAACCTATTGAAATTGTTGCCTGTGGAAAAAATCTCTTCCAATCAAAATTTCGGTACGTTATCCAACTAGAGTATAGAATACTTGCTTTTTATTCAAAGATCTAATTTAGATTGATCTATGGGGGTCCATCTTGCTATGTATATTTCTGCAATTATACTTCGAGCTGCCCTATGTGGTATTTATTTACTTTTTAGAATTGCTGCAAGTTCTGGTTGTAAATTTCTTTTTATTTGTCTAACTTTACCTAGCTGTGTTATTCGTTTAGATTGAGATGGTGCATTATACCTTGAGTTTTGTCAGCCTAGGCAGTGCTTCAGATTTGGTTTTGTTAAAACTTTTAAAGAAATTATTTCTCATCACATTTTTAGGTTAATCGTATGATTTCATAAAATAAGATTTATATGAATGTGCATACTTGCTTTTCTATATATATCTTGTTAACAAGAGAGACTGTATTTGTTGATATTTTTGAATTTATTTACAATTTGACAAACTTAAGGGACTACAGTTATGTTTAGTACTTGGAACAACTTTGATCCCCTTCCTCACTAAACAGTTGATGTAGTTCAAGTTTTAGATTGGGTGAATTGAATGGTAAAATGACTTCCATGATGCAGATTTTTTTAAAAAATTGGCAGCTCCAAACTTTAACTTTTTATTAGAAAACAACTGGATGGTATAGGATATAAAACTTAACTTGCCCTTATAAGAGCACACTGTTCTTACGAATTCACAGGAACACAACTAAATCCAAAAGAAAATTTTTTATTTTATTGCTGTCTCCTTTAAAGTCCACAATAGATGGATTTTGAGTATATGGTGACTTTTGGGGATAGTTGGGGATGTTTTTAAGGCATCCATCCCCTTGCCCCCAAAGCAAAGGAAAAATAGGGGCCACATGCCTTGGGGCACATTTTGCAACAATGAGATTGTAAATTTAAACACCTGACAACAAGAAAATAATTATTATGTCATTATTGAAAGAACTGAAACCTAACATAAGGTATTTATGTTGACACTCTTAAAGCACAGACCTTATAGAATGCTTGTTGTATGGGGCTAATAAATGTAAACATTGCATGCTTAAAAACGCAGGACTCTAATGCCCTGATGATAATGACCTAATTTATTTTGCATTAACATATGACAATAGAAATGACATTCAGCATATATATGTATTCCTCGTGCTTGATCTGAATTTTGAGGGAAAAATGTCAAATTCCTAGTTAATAAGGTACAAAATTAGTGATTTTGTGTGCCGAGGGTCCTGCATTTTATTGAATATAATTTGGTAAGTCTTCCTTTTGCATGGAGTTGTTGGATTTTGATTACCAATATTAGGTGGATTACACTCGGGAACTATTTTATTTGAGAGTTATCTTGTATTTTCTATAACATTTAAGTATCATGACAGGTTGATTTATAAATATGTTATGGAGATCGACCTTATTTTTTTTTACCACATTCATAATGAACAAATAATAATAATAGTCTAAGTTAGGAAAGACACTACTGTACAAATAGTGGAAACATTGTAATGTCAAATTGAATCTATACAAAGTCAATCCCAGAACATGTAAAGATTGTTGAAAATATAGGAATTTGAGAGATATGGAAAGAATACAAAAATTATGAGATGACCTTCCAGTTTCCTCTCTTAATCAAGTTAAAATGGGCTGCCAGTAGTAATTTGACTCCATAGCTGATTGAAACTTACCAAGCATGGCAAAGGTCAGTCGAAACTTTTGTTAGTTATGTGAAATTGTAGAGGAAGATAAATTATTATGTTGTGCTCACCTTAAGGGATCAACCCTTGAATGATTCATTTGTCTTGTAACAAAAGTTGAAACCAATTTTAATGAGCCTGCAAGACAAAATATGCTGAACACACAGATATATTGTAGAAATGAGATGAACATAAATGCTTTTACTATCATCACTGCACCACTTCGAGGGGGCAACCTCCAAATAGAGCATATGCTCCAATTACAAATATTCCAAGATGCCTTTGAATTGAGAAGTCTTTACAATGTATAGTGTTTTGCCAAAAGCAACTATTAACATCCTACACATGTGAATAGTTACTTATAAGTCATATGCATCCTTTTATAAAAGTCACCTAAAGGCAACTTACAAAGCATATGGGTCCAACTAATACTACCTCACCTTCAAAAAGCTTTGTGCCGAAAATTTGAGAAGTGAAAAGCTAGAGAGAATGTTGGTGGACACATGGGTGCTGTCTTCAGGTTGCATGCCCTTCCACTAGATTAATATCTCCTCAATAGAATGGTTACATAGATGCTTGGTGTGTTTTTCCAAAATAGCCTTAGGTTCCAAAAATATTGGGTCCTCCTCATCCAATTCAACTGGCTCAATTGCTGGTTGAGTATTAGTCATAATCACTATCTTGAGATGAGATAGGGTGGATTTGAGAAGTTGGAAGTGCTAGCTTGCATGCCACAACTATTTGTTGGATCATTTGATAGGAACCAAAAATTTGGGAGCCAACTTATGATTGCATTTGTCATGTAATGAAAGTTGCTTGTAGGGCTGGAAATGTCAAAAGACTCAATAATGGATTTCAAAATTGTGTTTAGTTCAACTTTGATACACTTGTTGTTTCATGTGATTTTTGGCTAGTGTCCAATTGGCCTTAAGTGGTTGAGAGATGTCTTCTCTTTTGGCCAAAATGTCTGCAACTGTTACAACTCTTGAAGAACCCAAATCATAAGTACTCAAGGATGGTGGAGGAGTACCATAGAGGGCCTCATAAGTGGCCATTTTGGAAGTACTCTGATAAATAGTATCGTGCCACCACTTTGCCAAAGGTAGCCACTTGGCTCACTATCCTTGTTTAGACACAAAACAATGCAAGTAATTCTTAAGGCACTTGTTGACAATCTCCGTTCGCCCAACAGTTTGAGGATAACAAGTTGAATTCATGTTTAGGTGGTGCCTTGCAACTTAATCAGCTCTTGCTTGAATTTGTTGGTGAAGGATGGATCATGATCATTGACAATAGAGTGAGGCTTCCCATGGTGTTTGAAGACTACATCTAGGTAGCATCGAGCAACCATAACAGTAGTCTATCAGTGAGGTAATGCACAAAAATGTGCATATTTGGTCAAGAAATCTGTCACCACTTTGATGACTTGTTTTATTATGCAAGTAATTGGTAAAAAATTGAATGTATATTAACAATGAGCAAACGCTCAATAAATAGGATTACAAAGAATTACAAGAGGGCAAGTTTCTAAAAAGAAACTGCCAATAAGATCGAGCAAGATCTTATTAAGATATTTACACTAAGTTTACAATATCGAGCATTAATAATAAAATAATAAAGTATTATTCTAATACCCTCCCTTAATGCTCAATCTATCAACTACACCAATAGACCCCCTGAATTTTACAAACTTATCTGGATTGAGGGGTTTGGTGAAAATATTTGTTGACTGCTCCGAGGTAGGAACATACAGCAATTGAATGGATCCGACTTCAACCAATTGCCGAATGTAGTGACAATGAAGTTCTATATGTTTGGTTCTTTCATGGAAGACTGGATTCTTGGCAAGTTTGAGAACTCCTTGATTGTCTGAAAACAAGGGAGTCGGACCTGCTTGAGATATTTGCATATCTCCAAGCATCCGTCGAAGCCAAACTGCCTCACAAGATGCCTTAACAAATCCTCTATACTCTGCTTCTGTCGAAGAGAGAGCCACTGCTTGCTGCTTCTTACTAGTCCAGGTGACTACCCCAGATCCCAAACCGAACACATAGCCAGAGGTTGATTTCCTGTCATCAACTGAGCCTGCCCAATCCGAATTTGTGAACCCACTGAGTCTAGGATCATCACTCCTAGTGTAAAGGAGTCCATAATCTGAGGTGCCTTTCAAATAGCACAGGACACGCTTCGTTGCTACCCAATGATCAGCCCTGGGGGCCTGTTGACGTGTATTTTGTACACCATCATACACAGAATAAAATACCTAAAGGCATCTTATCCTCTCTTGAGAAAATAGTCTCTAACTGCTGAAGATTCGCGTAAAGGATCAATTAGGTAGACTCCAAGGTTCTTTTAGTGGGGTCTCCACGTGTGGACAAGCTCCAGTGGTATGATGTGATTTGCTGGAATCACAAGGGGACTTACATTGAACTTCCGATCTGCTTTGCTGGACACAGGCTCTTACTAACTTAGACTTGGAAAAAAATGGAAAAAGGATAAGGGCGAAGAGAGGATCTAATCCTAATACTAAGAATGTAGGAGCAATGATTGATCTTTGACAAAACTCTAACTAGATCTTGTTTTGACATCAATGGAACATCTACACAAGACTAGTGCGATCTTCTAAGGGAGCTTTATGATGTTCAAATCATCACCGCAGGCATAGATACCATCCAAGTTGATGCATATCAATGAAGAGGCGACAAATTGAACATCATAAAGCTCCCTTAGAAGATCGCACTAGTCTTGTGTAGATGTTCCATTGATGTCAAAACAAGATCTAGTTAGAGTTTTGTCAAAGATCAATCATTGCTCCTACATTCTTAGTATTAGGATTAGATCCTCTCTTCGCCCTTATCCTTTTTCCATTTTTTTCCAAGTCTAAGTTAGTAAGAGCCTGTGTCCAGCAAAGCAGATCGGAAGTTCAATGTAAGTCCCCTTGTGATTCCAGCAAATCACATCATACCACTGGAGCTTGTCCACACGTGGAGACCCCACTAAAAGAACCTTGGAGTCTACCTAACTGATCCTTTACGCGAATCTTCAGCAGTTAGAGACTATTTTCTCAAGAGAGGATAAGATGCCTTTAGGTATTTTATTCTGTGTATGATGGTGTACAAAATACACGTCAACAGAATTGGCGCTAGAAGGAGGGCTGAGCATTTGAAAGACCGATCTTGTCAAGTCACATCGTATTTGAAGAAATTTTCAAGAACCTTTTGCTCCTCCTCCACGCTCGACAGAATTGAATTAGGAGTGCCTGACAGCGAACACGAACTCTTGAATCCAAGGAAGATCAGTGGAAAGCTTTTTTCTCAAACACTCGAAGGAAGGTGATCATTGGATCGTCAGTTGGACTTGCGCAAGAAGAAATCAAGCTGGAACCAGTTGAACGTTCAAGTTGAATCTGAGATATTCAAGATCTCTCTTATTCCAGAAAATCCAAAAAAAGTGAAAAATAGAAAATCCAAAAAAAAAAGTGAAAAATAGAAAACCCAAAAAAAATTGAAAAAATCAAAAAATCGAAAAAGAAAAGATTTCTCAATGGAGCAACAACAGTTTCACGAGGAGCAACAAGTTGATTTTCTTGAAATTTGGTGGAGGTTAGATACACAACTTTATCCACGCAGATTGTCCGAGTTTGCAAGACCAGGGCAGTGTCGAGTCCACGAGACAGAGGAACATGATGAGATGCATTGCTTGAAGTACTTATCAAGGATGGAATCGGCAGCGCAAGGAAAAATCTTCTTTTGGGATGTCCCTAGGCCAGAAACGGAAGAAGGCAATTTCAGTGTCCCCGAAAGTAAAGATCCTCTTCTAAGCTTCATGTGGATGATCGAGAGTCAGCTCATTTTGGATGGCGAAATGCGTCTTGAGAACATATTGCTACCATTGTGGTGTAGAATTCACAACTCACCTCACTCCGAATTTACTTGCTCAGTATGTGAAATGGCTATCAATCAAGTCAGAAACCAGTTTGGAATGCCAACTTTGTCCGAGGAAGAATGCATCATGAACAGATCTTGGGGTGCACATCTCGCAGCCGAATTTAGGAGAACATATGAACAAGACATCGTTCCAGCATCTGAATGTGAGAAGGATCAATTGAACGTTGACAATACTAGTGCACCTGATGATCAATGTATTACAATGGATAGCTCGCCATGCCTTGCACCTGAAAAGGAATACCATGAAACAAAAGTCGAAGAAGCAATTGAAAATACTCAAACAATAACAAAGGAATATCTAGGAGTTGAACAAGCAATTAAAGAGGACGACTCATTCCTTGAAGAGTTCTCACTTATGCTACAAAAGGAGATCCTTGAGATTGAATTGCAGGAGTTTTTAAATGGCCTCATTGAAGAGGACAATCAAGTTGACATATTGAACAAAGAGATACAAATCGTCATAAGTGAGACCAGATATGAAGAACAATTCAAAGGGGCGCTTGAAGATTTCATCACCATTATGATATTTGAGGAAGCATTGAAGGATCTTGTAAAGGAAACGCAAATGGAATCACTGCCAAATTTTTTTCTAGATAAGCAAGTTACTGGGAGTGATATGATCCACCATCAGCTCCGACCTCCCGAGACTATACTTGAAGAAGAAAGGTCACCTGAGATTACATTTGATCAACTAGAGGAGATGTTTGAAGCTCAATCTATCAAGGAGACTCTCATTTTTGAGGATATGCTAACGAAATTTCATGAAGATGCTTGGTTTATGCAAGATATCTCAGTGAAAACAAAGAATCTTGAGCTATTCGAAGGGGCGCTGAGCTTGTTTCAAGAGGAATTTCCTAATCAAGATCAACATGTTGCGAATGCTCGTGGAATGGTTCATCACCAATGGCGACCTCCTGAAGAAGCTGGTGACCTCGCTTCCGACAATGCAGTGCCGTCTGAGCCTGAAATATGCCAGGTTGTTTCTTTCCTTAATCCTAGCCTTGAAAGTTATTATGATTTTGATTATGGGGATTTTGGGAAAACAACTTGTATCTGGATTGATCATGGTCCTAACGAATTACCTCAGTTGATCATTTTGAGTGAAAATTTGCCTGAGTATGAGAAATGCGTGGTGAGAGTTTGCCTTTTTGTATTCAAGGATAAATTTGCCCGATTGAGAACCATCACGTTTGCCATGCTCTTGTTGCACAACCTGAGAAATCATGTAAAGTCATGTGTATATTTTGCTTCTTTGAGTCGTGTCGAGTCTAGGACTCTTGTATATAGGTTTAGAGTAGGTTTTATTTTCGTGTTTTTAGGTTAGAGGTCTTTTGAGCCTTGTTCTTAATTTGCCTTGAGTCATTTGACTCATGATCTAGTGTGGCTCAGGTAGTTTAGTTGTTTGCTTTCTTTAGTAGTTTGCTTTTGGTGTGCGTTTTAGTTTAGTTTGCTTTGGGTCGGTCTGTCGGTCGGTTTGCTTTAGTTTAGGTGTCTTGAGTGGGAGCCTCCATTTTGTGAGAAAGGTGTTTGTGTTGTTGCCCACACATTGGCAACATCCTGGATCTTATGTTAGACTCATTTCTTAGATATCTATTCATGAAGTGTTTGGAATCCGAGGTTGTTCCTCCTCAGCTTTATCATCTGATCAGGACCCGTATTTGACTTGGAAGGGAATCATTTTCTGTGTCTTGATGCCGACATTTGTTGATTACTATATCTTCACACATTAATAGACTCCGAGTCATTATGGTTTTCAGGCAAAGCTGTGATTGGTGAAAAATCTAAAATCTGGTTTCAGCGCCACCGCAATCCTCAAACCCTAGTAAGCTTCACTGCTTACGAGCCAAAGGAATTGACGAAGAGAAAAAGCAATATCAAAAGGAAAAAATGAGAAAAAATGAGACAATGAAAGAGAAAAATGAGGAGAAAAATGAAATGAAATGAAATATCAAAATTGGCTAAAGGGAATATGCGAGTAACTCCATCGGGGCTATAGACGCCCGACTGGCAATGGAGCAATGTTCGTGAGCTTGCGGCGATAACTTCGTCGGGACTATGGACGTCTGACTGGTAGCGAGGCTCTATCCAGGATGCTTTTGAAGTTCAGATAAACTACGTAGCCGATCACAGGGGAACCTGAAAGTCATAGTTGTCTTGTCGAGAGGAATAAATACACTTGCACACACCTGGGTAATCAAAGACTAAGTGTCTAGATTTGGTTAAAGATTCTCCTTCTACTTTGAGTGCATTTTCTAATCTCTTGATGAGCTAGGTTGAATTTCCAGAGGTTCTAGGTGTCGATTGAGTCTTTATCTCTGAAATGTTTTTCAACATTTATTCAAGGTGGCGCTAGATGTTGTGACGTTTTCACACATCGCCCCATTGAAAATGGGGACCCATGTTTTTTGCTCGTTTTGTTCGTTTTCGCTTTGCTTTTTTAGGATTTTGTTAGTTTTTTAGTTGTCTGGGTTTAGGGTCAAACCTTAGGGTTTTAAATTTTGCCTTTTCAGGCCAAAATCCAGTCGGTTTTGGGAGCTTTTTGAGCTTCCTTTTGTAGGATGCAAATTTTGAATGAAATGAATTCGCCAGAATGGTCTAATTTTCAATTGGAATGTTGATGCAGAGCTTAAATTTGACTAAGTGTTGAAGATGAAATGTGAATTTTTGTCCAATTGAATATTTTTGACCAAATTTTGACATTTTTGATTTTTGATCCTAGGCATTTCAAATGATTTGTTTTCGCCTTGTGAAGTGATAAAATGTGTAAAATCATGTTATTTTGGCCTGTAGGAGCAAAATCGCTCCTGTCCCTCAGTGAAGGACGGGAGCTCGTTTTCAAATATCTTACTATTCCTGCAGGGTCAAGATGAATTACGAATTGGAAGTGATGGAGAAAGGCGAGATCTTTCCATTGAATATAAATTGAAGATTTTCATGAGCACAGAAATGCCTCCAGGGGAAAAATCGCTCCTGTCCCTCAGTGAAAGACCGGAGCTACAAATCCAGTTTTGCTTCGTCCTTGCAGGATTTTAACGTCTTGACGATGTGAAAAGGTCCAGAGAGGTACATTTTATCAAATGAATATAACTTGAAGTGCTGTCGGGGAGATCACATGGATAAGCAAGTCCGGCTTGAGTGAGGTCCTGATCTTGAAATTTGGCTAAGTCTGGAATGTCCTGACCCTGAAATTTGACTAAGTCTGGAAACTGAAAAAACCTCCAAAAACTAGATTTTGCAATATAACTCCTGGAGGTCTGAAACCACTCTCAAACATCCTGAAAGTATATATGGAATATAACTTAATCACTTATACTTAAATGTTATATTCCATCAAATTTGTCCTGATCGAGAGTGCGAAAAGTCAAATTTCGCTCGTGTCCTTCTCCAAGGGTCCAGAGCGAAAAGCGCTCCTGTCCCTCTCCAAGGGACCAAGGCGAATCGCTCGTGTCCCTCACCAAGGGTCCAGAGCGAAAATGCTTAGTTGAGCCATTCCTGACCTTGTTTGGACGAATCGAGACATCAAAGGCATGGTGAAGGACGAAATGAGCATGATAGAACATCCAGACTTGATCAAAAACAACGAAATGATGAAGTTTTTGCCTAGAGGGTCAAATTCGCTCCTGTCCCTCACTGAAGGACCAGAGCGAAATTCTTCATAAGGTACGATCTGGGCAAAGATCAAGTCAAGTTTATGTTTGATTGAATGAAAGGGGGCATTGCGAATCCGTTGAATATAATTTTCGAAGGTGATGAAGTGAAATGAGGACCACAAGAGCAAAATCGCTCCTGTCCCTCTCCAAGGGACCAGGGCGAGGTACCTTGTAGCTCTCGTCCCTCTCCCAGGGACCAGAGCGATTTCCTTCATTAGACAGAATCCAGGCAAATGTCAAGACAAGTGTACGTTCAAAAGCAAGGAAGAACATGAGATGGACGCATTGAATACAAAATGAAGATTTTTTGGACGTCCACAAAGGTCCTAAATGTCTAGCTCGCTCCTGTCCCTCAGGAAGGGACCAGAGCGATTTTTGATATAATTGATTTTCTTGCAAAGTTACAAACAATGTCAAGGCATGAACGAATGGAGTGAAGAAAGACGAATCCGTTGAATATAGACTTGGAGCCTGACAAAGTGAGATAAAGGCTACAAAAGGAGGATCGCTCCTGTCCCTCTCCAAGGGACCAGGGCGATACAATGGTGATGTTACTTCCTATGCAAGTTCAAGGTCAATCCAAGTCAAGACAAGGTGGCGAGGGACATTTCAAGGCGTCTTTAGCAAGCACAAACATTAAAAGGTCGTCACAATGATGAAATTCGCATCCTAGGACATAGATCGCTCCTGTCCCTCTCCAAGGGACCAGGGCGATGTTAGATGCATTGGTCATTTTGTGCAAGATTTACGTAAGAACAAGATTTCATAAGGTAATGCAAGGTCTAAGGCATCGTTTGAAGATAACATACAAGAGTTTTGAACGTCCAAACATTGCTAATCAAGGTAAAAAGCTCACATCGCTCCTGTCCTTTGGACAAGGACCAGGGCGATCCTATCAAGAGCACTCATATTCCTTCAAGATCAAAGCAAGGTGAGGTTAAGCGAGGCAAGGGACGACGTTTGGAGGACATCACAATGAAGATCGAAGATAAAAGGATGCATATTGAACGTGGAAATTTGAAGATCGCTCCTGTCCTTTGGACAAGGACCAGGGCGATATTACATCCAAAGGCACTCATTCACACATGCAAGTCAATCTAACTCAAAGGACCCAGCTAAAATGGCGATTTGGACGTAAGGATGAAGACCTTGGACGTGAAAAATGCAAGAATTATAATCAAATTGATGGATCGCTCCTGTCCCTCAGTCAGGGACCAGGGCGATGAGGTACGTATCTTCTCACTTTTTCATTTTGGCGCTTAAAACACATTTTTTAAATTTATTTAAATGCTTGGAAAAAAATCGATATTTAATTAAAAGCATTTAAATAGCGCATTGTATGTATTTATTAATTATTTTTGCCTTTGTAAAAAATCGAAATTTATTAATTAAAAACAAAGGCATTTAATAATTAATTATTAATTTAATAAAAATCAAAAGGGAGCGCTTGGGTTTATTTTGTCAAGGTCGGCCATTATTATTTATTTAAAAATCGTTTTAATTGCTATATTTTGCAAAAAGTCGGCCTTAAGGTAAGTATGAGGTGAGCGCTATATATGGAGGGTGAAAACAATCATTTTCACATAATCATTTCTTGCTTTCTACATGCGATCTTGAGGAGAAGGAAGGAAGTGCGAAGTATTTCAAGTGTGGAGTGCGAATTTCAAACCAAAGGTGGCGCTAATATTATCTAGAGTGGTGCGATATTTTGAAGACTTCAGTGGAGCGATTTGTCAAGGGTGAACTTGGAGATCCATTTAGGACCACGTCAAAGGTGCAATTGAAGATCACGTTGAAATCCAAAGGGTGGCGAAATTGCTAACTTGAAAAGGAGATCGCGTCCAAGACTTGAAGGGTGGCGAAGTTGATAAGAGGAACGTTCTTTTGAAGATCACATCAAGACCATCTTATTTCAAATTTTGCCTAGGCAATTTTATTCATTTTGCATTCTAGAGTTAGCTCTTAAGTAAGGTATGGCAAGATCTCTTGTTTTAATTTCGAATTTTGATCGTCATTACCTTAATTTTGAATTTTGAAATTTTGTTTTGCCTTAGCTCAGTTGTTTTTTAGGAAATGATTAATAAAGGACTTATCATTAAGTTTCCTAAAATTTGCTCTCTATCTATTCATTGCAAAATCATGTTACTAATTTTGAAATGTTGTGTAGGCGTCAAATGGAGGTCTCTTCAAGGAAAATCAAGCCGGATCAAGGACGGTCTTCGCCAGGACGATCAAGCCAGGACATGGACGACCTTCTTTGGACTAACATCATCAAGGGCAATCCAGCGTTCCAAGGCGAGGTACATCATCTTCCTGCACATCAAGGACAAAAGGAGTTAGAACAAGAGTTAATTAAAGATAGCCTCTCAACGACATCAAATTGAATATCTAGCAAGCTTCAAGTGTCAGATGAGGTGGCATCCCAGCCATCACTCCTCCAGTCAGTGAAGTCCACCTCAGCATGTCCAGATTCAATGTACTTAACTCATGGAAGGTGGCACAAACTTCGATGTACCTACCCCGGCTATCCATTGGTTGATTTTTCTAGAGGAGACATGTGTCCAAGCAATACAATTTTATCATTGGTCAAACATTAAATGTTATGTAATGGTTGTAACAAACCCTAATTAGGGTTTTTCATTGTAAAATCTTGGCCATTGATCTTGAATTGATCTAAGCCATCAAATTGTATTGTGGGCACTATATAAGCCCAAGCATTTCATTTGTAAAGGCTAGGAATTTTAGCAATAATTAGAGATAGTATAGAAATAGTTGAAAGTAGTTAGAGAGTAGAATAGGAGGACAAGGCAAGAAATTGTTGCCATTGATTGTAAACAAACTCCATTTTCATTGAAGTAATGGTGAAATATGTCGTTTTCTTGCAATTTGCATGGTTTCTTGTTGAGTCTTCAATCTTAGATGGTAGATGATTAGATGAATGGAGGAAATGCGATTGATTAATGGTGGAATTCGTACATCCATACTACTAGCAGTTTGTTGATTGCAGACTTGCCTTGCGTAGTCAACTGGAATCATTCAGCCTAAGCTCAATTTCAATTTGTTGCCTCTTCATTGATATGCATCAACTTGGATGGTGTCTATGCCTGCGGTGATGATTTGAACATCATAAAGCTTCCCATAGAAGATCGCACTAGTCTTGTGTAGATGTTCCATTGATGTCAAAACAAGACCTAGTTAGAGTTTCATCAAAAATCAATCATTGCTCCTACATTCTTAGTATTAGGATTAGATCCTCTCTTCGCCCTTATCCTTTTTCCATTTTTTTTAATCTAAGTTAGTAAGAGCCTGTGTCCAGCAAAGCAGATCGGAAGTTCAATGTAAGTCCCCTTGTGATTCCAGCAAATCACATCATACCACTGGAGCTTGTCCACACGTGGAGACCCCACTAAAAGAACCTTGGAGTCTACCTAACTGATCCTTTACGCGAATCTTCAGCAGTTAGAGACTATTTTCTCAAGAGAGGATAAGATGCCTTTAGGTATTTTATTCTGTGTATGATGGTGTACAAAATACACGTCAACAGGGCCGTCATGAAGCGTGAGATGTATCTCACTGCAAAACTGAGGTCAGGTCTAGTGGCAGTGAGATAGATGAGACTGCCCACTAGTTGCCTGAATTGTGTTTCATCTACAAGAGGAGAATCAGACTTGGTTGGCAATTTCAGACCAGTCTCCATAGGTGTGGAAGCAGGTTTGCAATCCTGCATTCGAAACCTGTCAAGCAAGCTTCCGGCATACTTAGACTGAGAAAGGAAGATGCTTCTATCAGTCTGCCAAACCTCAACACCCAAATAATAATGAAGAAGTCCTAAATCTGTCACATCAAAAGTGCTGCACAAATCTTGTTTGATTTCTAAAATCAACTGTGCTGAATTCCCAGTAATGATCAAGTTATCCACATAGACAACAAGAAAGAGAATATCATTACCAGAGTGTTTGATATACAAATTACTGTCTGAAGGACTACGCTGAAAGCCATGAGCAACCAAGTACTGATCAATTTTTATGTACCATGCTCGAGGAGCCCATTTAAGTCCATAGAGTGCTTTCCGGAGTCTACACACTTGCGAATCTGAACCGGCAACCTTGAAACTAGGAGGCTGCGTCATGTAGACTTCTTCCTGCAATTCACCATTGAGGAAGGCACTCTTCACGTCCATCTGATGGACGTTCCAACCATACTGAGCTGCAATGGCGAGAAGAAGACGAATAGTACTCATCTTGGCAGTAGGAGCAAAAGTCTCCTCATAGTCAATGCCTTCTCGCTGTGTGAATCCTCGAGCAACTAATCTGGCCTTATATTTATCTAAGGTACCATCTGCATGATACTTGACCTTATATACCCATTTACAACTAATGGGTTTCTTCCTTGGAGGAAGATCTGAAAGAACCCAGGTGTGATTCTTCTAAAGACTTTGGAACTCAACATCCATTGCCTGTTCCCACTCTGGAATCCCTTTGGCCTCTGCATATGTTTGAGGCTCATAGATACTGTGGATGTTAGCCATAAGAGCAAAATTAACCGTGTTTTGCTGTTTGCCCTCAATGAGCTCATCAGGACGAAGAGCACTGATGGTCTTAGCCCACCATTTAGGCCGAAGAGTAGATGTGCCAACATCAGGAGCAGGAGGAATAACTGGAAGAGGAAGCGGATCAGGATCAGGAGGAAGATTAGCATCTTCTGGAGGAAACTCAGGTAGTGCATCATCAAATACAAAACCTGCATCATCCCTCCCATTAGGTGAACCGAATGGAAGACAAATACCTAAGTCAGAAGCCTTCAAAGGCTGATGCTTAGAATGCTGCTGAGACGAGGAAAGCTGAAATGGTCCTCGTTCTTCATGAAAGACAACATCACGACTGAAGATAAGACGATCAGCGTCTACATCAATCGGTCGGTAGGCCTTATGGTTGTCACTGTACCCTGTAAACATGAGCTTCTGACTCTTGGAATCCAACTTAGTGCGCTTGGCATCAAGAATCCACACATAAGCTAAAGAGCCAAAGACTTTCAAATGGTTGATCCTAGGTTTGCGACCAGATCATGCTTCCTCAGGAGTCTTATTTTTAACAGCATGTGTGGGTGACCTATTAAGAAGATAGACTGCTGTGAACACTTCTTTTGCCCAATATTTCTTAGGAACGTTTCTATGTTCCATCATAGACCTACCCATTTCTATAATGGTGCGGTTACGACGTTCTACAACGCCGTTTTGCTAAGGGGTGTATGGTGTGGTTAATTGACGTTTTATGCCATGTGTATCACAGAAAGTAGAGAAAGTAGAAGAACAAAACTCCCCCCATTATCAGACCTAAGAGTAATAATAGAAGAACTAGACTCTTTTTCTACTAAGGCCTTAAATTTCTGAAATATAGTAAACACATCTGATTTGTGCTTAAGGAAATACACCCACATTTTACGACTGAAATCATCAACAAAAAGCAAGAAATACCTGCACCCAGTAACAAAAGTAGTATTCATAGGACCACATACATCAGCGTGGACCAGCTGCAGTACCTTAGAGGTTCGCCATGAGTCACCATCCTTGAACGGTGTCCGGTGCTGCTTCCCAGCCTGGCAAGCTTCACAAACGTGATGATTCTGAGTCTGAATATCAAGTAGCCATGTACCAAGTCTTCCCGAACAAGCTGTGCAAGATAATGAATGTTCAGGTGACCATATCGTTGATGCCAAAGACTGCTGATAGATGAAGATTTAGTTGCGAAGGCATGCTCAAGAGAATCGCTTGTATCCACAAGTTTATATAAACCATGATCCTCAATGCCAATAGCTACAGTAGTGCTAGAAGCACGATCAACAATCGAGCACTTATGTGTATTGAAAACGACATCCAGCTAAGGAGAATGCCGCATAATCTGACTGACAGAAAGGAGGTTAAGTTCCATACTAGGAACATACTACACATTGAGGAATATGAGATTCCTCCCTCCAGACTGTATCTGAACGTTGCCCTTGCTAACAACACTGTACTCTAAACCACCTCCAAAAATAATTGAATCAGTGTAGGGAGAGAACTCAACAAACCAGTCACGCCTGTGAGTGAAATGACGAGAAGCACCAGAATCAATGTACCAGGCAGAAGACTTCACATGATCTGCAGGTCTTTTAGCCATGAAGGCATAAAAGGCAGACTCTTTCTGCTCTTTGTGCTCAGCAACATTGGCTTTAGGCTGAGACCCTCCCTGCTTCCGCTGCTCGGAAGCCAATCTGGTACAACAATCTTTGATCATATGACCAAATTTGTGACAGTAATTGCATTGCACCTTCTTTTTCTTGGAACCATCCTGAGACTGAGAAGAGCCCTTTGCTGAAAGGACTGGGATGGCTGGGATTTGCCTTTATCCTTGTGAAAGGATTTGGCAGCAAAGGCATGTTCTGAGGAGGCTGAAGTAGCACCGCTACCAAACCTATTGTTTCCAACGATCTTGCTGCAGAAGTTTGGTGCATAACTCTGGAAATTTCAGATCAACATTAGTAGAAGTAATGTTGAGAGTCTCTATAAAGTGCTCATACAGTTTTGGTAGACTTTTCAGAGTGATGACTACCATACCCTCTTCCTCCATTTTCCGACCAATAGCTTCGAGCTGATCTCGAATGTCCTTAATCTTTGTAAGATGCTCCTGTAAGGACATGCATTCATCCATCATAATGGAGAACAATTGATTCTTCAGAAAAAAGGCTCGACTCTTGTCGGATGTCTCATGCAACTCCTTTAGATGCTTCCAGATTTCTGCAGCTGACTTGCCGGAAGGAATCTGAGGTAGTTGGTCATCTGTAACAGAGAGCTTGAGAAGCATAATAGCTTCTCGATTGCGGTCATCAAACTTGTCCTGGTAAGCTCCAGGTCTTTGAGGACGGGACTCCGTGTCCAAAACAAGATTATCCAGGCGACGATATTAAAAAATAGTCAGCATGCGCTGCTTCCAGGTGTTATAATTTTTCCCATTAAATCGTTGACTGCCTTCCAACATCAAGTTGGTCAATGACGCCATCTTGCACATTTCCCAATGCACGAAAAATGAAAAAAATTGAGAAGAGGCATTGGCACGGAATTCAAAAAATTCGAATCCCAATGCAGAAACATAGGCAGATGCAGGTACAGACATAAAAAATGAAGTACGACTGACACAAATTTAAAGAAAAAAAATTCCGGTTGACCCAAAAAAATCCAAAGACAATCCATAAATCCTTGCAAAAAACCTAGAAAGAATCTACTGTCGGAATTTGGATCCATTGGCTCGAAAATTGAGGCACAAAAATCGAGGAACCCAGAAAATTATGACGGCGACCTAATTGAGATCTCGAAAAACCCAGAAGGAATCTGTAATTAAAAAAAAATTCCGACTTGAAATAAAGGGTATAAAACCCTAGTCGAAAAACAGAAACCCTAGGTCAAAAATGAGCCGTCGCCCAGATCGCGCAGGAACAATAATGCCCAGAAAATCTTCACGCGAGCTGCAAAACTCCGTTAAAAAAAAACCGTGCACAGAAAACCTCATAAAATTGCAAAACGCGAAATAAATCAGGCGTGAAAAGCATAGACCCAGAAAGATGGACGGGAAAAATCGCATTATCCGAGTTAGCAAACAAACGCGGGTAGAGGAAAAAAATCCTCAGAACAAACCCGCGAAGACCAAGCGCGATTTTTGCAGATGAAAGCCCTTAGGATGAACTAGAATTATTTCGAAAATTTTCAAAAGAAGACAAAAAATTTCAAAAAAATTCACCTATAGCTCTGATACCATATTACGCAAGTAATTGGTAAAAAATTGAATGTATATTAACAATGAGCAAATGCTCAATAAATAGGATTACAAAGAATTACAAGAGGGCAAGTTTCTAAAAAGAAACTGCCAATAAGATCGAGCAAGATCTTATTAAGATATTTACACTAAGTTTACAATATTGAGCATTAATAATAAAATAATAAAGTATTATTCTAATATGTTTATCCCCCAAAAGTGAAAACCTCACAATGAAATCCTTAGAAATATTAGTCTAAGACTAATTAGTAATTAGGAATAGAGTGGTTGGGATGGTTTTGGTACTTTGAGAGTTTTCCCTTTGATTTCTTGGACATATCATATTTTGCTACAAATGCTTGAAGATCCTTCTTAAGGCTGCCTTAGAAAAAATCCCACTTCACACACTTATAGGCCTTCAATAAATGTGAGTGTCCAACACTATGTGAAGAGTGCAAGTTCAAACCATCAAATGATATCTCGAATTGTAGGGGTAATAGCTTATTCATTTTCCATCTCATCTATCCAATGGGAAACCAATATATAGAGAGAGACAAGATGGAAACTTCTTAATATTGGCACGAGAGGCATCATTCACCATATTTTCCTTACCCTTCTTGTAGACAATCTCATAGTCATATCCTTGCATCTTGGCCACCTATTTTTGCTGTTCCAAGTACGACACTGTTGCAAAAAATATTTTAGGCTATGATGATTTTTGTAAATCTGGAATTTCTAGCTCAACAAGTAAGGACAACATTGTTGGTCAACATATAGGATAGTCAACATTTCTTTTCTATATCTTAATTTTCCCAAATTTCGCCTTGTGAGTTGTTTGTTGGTGAAGGCTAAAACTTGCATCAATATTGCATGTATGCCCATGCTAGAGGCCTCACATTCTAGGGTGAATGGTTTGTGAAAATTTGGGAGGGTCAACATTGGAGTAGTACGCATGGCAGTTTCAAGTGCCTTAAAAGCCACCTTCATTGATTTTAACCAGTGGAAGGAGTTCGTGTTGAGCAAAGATCTCAAGGGTCCAACAATTTTACTATAATTATGCATAGAAATGTAATAGTACCCTATCAAGCCTAAGATCCCTTGCAATCTTTGAGGGACTAAGGCATGGCCACTATTTCTATGCAACAATCTTCTTGGGGTCAACTTGGACACTTGTTGGTAATAGTAATACAATATGGCCCAATTACTCCATTTGTTGAATGCCAAAGGCACACTTCAAGTGCTTGGCAAAGAGAGAATGCTCTTGTAAAATTTTGAGGGTTCTTTGCACATGATGAAGATGACTAGTATAGGTTCGAGTATAGGTGTAAATCTTGAAGGAAGACAAAGTTGAATTTGCATAGGCCTCCACAAAATATTGTGTTAATGAGGCTTTGAAAATTGGAGGGGGCATTGGACAATCCAAAGGGTATGGCCAAAAATTCATAATGGCCTTCATGAGTCCTAAAAGCAAGTTTAGGAATATTAGGTTCTTGGATACATATTTGGTGATAACTTAAAAGAAGATTTAGCCTAGTGAAAAAAATGGTTTAAACATGAGAACCTTAGTTCGCAACTTGTCTTTGAGACCGTTGTTGAAACAATTGCAAAAAATAATTTCTTCAAGTCATGTTTGGTGCAATTAAGTTAGGTCACCAACAAAGTCTTCGTAGGGACTAGTGCCAAAATAGATTAGATCTTCCTTACAAAATTCTGACTAGGGGAGAAATAGATGAGTTCGATTCAACCATTGATACCACTAAAGGACTTCTTTTTCTAGATGAAAATATGCCAAGGAGAGTTTTTGATCCTAGGGAATTTGGTAGAATTCAAAATATTGATTGACCTTGCCCAACCAATCAGGAAGATTCGTACCATCAAATTTAGTCAAGAAAAGGATAGGGGGATGGGGATGTTAGAAATATTGTCTTTGATGTCAAAGGGAAATTAATGTCACGATGATTTACTCTGTTAACCATTTATCATGATCATATTCAGTTTTGTTTGATGATCTAATTTAGCAGCACTAAGACCCTATCATCTACACCAAGCATTGTAATGCATGATCCACACGCAAGGATGGCTAAATATCTTATATATGGACTTCAGTCTCGTACTCATATTATTATGATTGCAGCAACTAACTGACCAAACAATATTATCCAGCACTTAGAAGATTTGTAAGGTTTGATTTAGAAGATTTGAAAGGATTGATAGGATCACTCTAAAAGGAATATTCGTTAAGCTCTGTTATGATTCAACAAATATTTGAATAAATTCTGGCCAACAAAGAAATATAATCTGGATCTTGTTTGCTGGCCTACCTATAATATTGAGGCTGAAGTTAAATTAGGCCGACTCATCATTAATTATTGCCCAAGTTAAGTTGCCTATGCATATATTAAAAATAAGTGATTATCATTTATGTTGCAAGGCAGAGATTAATATGATTTCCAAGGCAGTGATTACTTTTGTGAGTAAAGACAAGCGATTATATTTGTGAATAAAAACAGCGATTGTTTTATGTAAGAGCAGTGATTAATATTGATAATAAAGGAGCAACATTCAAGGGCAGTGATTAAGGAATTGAATGGCAGAAATTAATAAGTTTTAGAAAGGCAGTGAGTAAGCATAAAGATTTCTTAACAAAAGGTCATGTCTGTTTAGGTGGTCGTCTCTATTCAAAGGGATGCCTCTCTTCATGTAAAGGTATAAAGATATAAAAGTAGAGTGTACTGGAAGGAAAAAATGGAGTATTGACTGGAAAAGAAAAATCATATAAACCAGCAGAAAGATGAGCAATTGCAGATTTAAAAGAGGTATATGCAGATTTGAAGGAGAAAATAAGGAGTGGAGCAATGAATATATATATGAACAAAATAAGGAGTGGAGCAATGAAGAAGATCATGGAGCATATGTGAGAGATCTATGATGGATATATATGTGAAATGATAAGGTGAATATATGGAAAGAAAATGCAAGTGTGTGAACATACAACTATATATATAAAGGGACGCCTCTCTTCATGTAAAGGCATAAAGATATAAAAGTAGAGTGTACTGGATGGAAAAAATGGAGTGTTGACTGGAAAAGAAAAATCATATATACCAGAAGATATATGAGCAATTGCAGATTTAAAAGAGGTATAAGCAGATTTGAAGGAGACAATAAAGATATAAGAATTATAAGATCATCATTCAAGAAGAACAAAATAAGGAGTGGAGCAATGAAGAAGATCATGGAGCATATATGAGATCTATTATGGATATATATGTGAAAGGATAAGGTGAATATATGGAAAGAATATGCAAGTGTGTGAACATACAACTATATATATATATATATATATATATATATACATAGTTGTATGTTCACACACTTATATATATTATGGTTAATGAGAAGAGAAACATAGAGTGAATATATGAAGGACATCTCAATGTAAATTATCCGTTGAAGAAGCAACATTTAGAAAGTGGAACTTTGTTTAAGAAGTTGGTGCTTTCTAAATGAGAGATTGGTGTCTCTTGCTAAGTTGGTGCTTAGCAATGGAGGTTGGTGCCTACAAATTGTGGAGATTAGTGTCTCCAATAGGTTAGTGCCTACAAAATTTGTTATAGAGTCTTATATAAGCAATATTTTGTTTTGGTTTTCTCTTATAAGGTTTTCCATGTAAATCATGTGTTCTTCTTGTGTTGCATAATTGTTAGATCTTATGTGAATAATGTTGTGCAATTGATACTATTGTGGTTGTTAGTTTGAAAAAGCAAAAGCTTATCTTATACTGATTCACCCCCCCTAGCCCCCTCAATATAAGCATGTGCTCATTAGGGGAAAGGTGCCTTGATTGGGGAAGTGGGAACTTGCCGTAAGGGAGGCAGGTTGGCCTCTATCTATACCTTAAGAGTAGATGTTCCATTTGACTGGAGAGACAAGAGAGCTTGTTTGCTAAGATTGATTGCATGTGATCAAGGTGCTCATTAAGAGTGTGCACAGTGGGTTCCGAGGGATCTAGTTAGTCTTGAGAAAGGCTTGTTGCCATAGAGAAGTGACTCAAAAAAGAAGCAGCCCAAGTTATATTGAAAATTGACTAGCTTGAAGAGATGAGCACAATTGGACAATCCACCGAAAGTGGTAGAATTTCTCTAACCCCAAAAAAGGCACTCAAAGTTCTATGGCAAATTGATTAGCTTGAAGAGATGAGGGAAACATGACAATCTACCAAAAAGAGTAAAATATGGTCCTAGACTTTTAAAATATTACCAAAGTTCTTTTTCAAAATTTGGATACATGTTGGTGGGAAATGCAGCTAGTTTCTTTGATTTCTTACTTGGCAGGGAGTTATGTGTTGCATATTGAAATATTTCAAACCAGGAATACTAGAAATATACAATTTCTTCCTCAATTAACAATATCAATGGGTAAGGTATCATAACATCAATAGCTCCAGAGCAACACAAGATTAAATAGCAGACGCAATTTGAAATAATCAATCAACTCAGTTATTACACACTTCAGATTTATATGTAGAGTAGTAAAAGTCTGTCTGACCTCTTATTCTGTAGTGACTAAAAATGGATTCTACAATCGATGAAGATTATAAGTCTGCATTGGAAAGCACTAGACTTATAGATAGAGATTCTTGTACTTTATATTCTAGAATATAATCATGCCACCTCAAATAAGCTCCATCATCCAACACCAGGGTAATGACTATTCAACCTTTAATGATTTAACAATATGATTCCAATAATCAATGTTGAGGAGTTAAATTTATGTGCTGGTAACTCTCTGAAGCCTTCAATTCTAATCTGGCATCTGACTATAATGTCGTTTGCATCCTTAATTAGCCGCAACAGAACTGAACATACAACTCTCACCAGAAATCAAGCTCTGTCGCTGATAATATATGTAGATTAAATCCTTCCCATGCTGCTTGACTCCAGGAAACTCCACGATAATACTCAGAAAAAATAAAGATTGATAGCACCAAGCTCAATAAGCTTCCCGTGCTAATTATGACCCTGTGGCTGGAGGTAGTCGCATTCTCAATAATGATCTCAGAACAGCCTCTAGATAACCCTGTACATAGATGGAATGGTCTTCTCATAGCAATCGCTTTCTTGAATCGAGCTGCCACAATTACACCCGCCTTTGTATTTACAGCAATGGTGAGTGAAGAGTCTCCAGAAAGAAGTCCCCATCCAGTCTTTGCACTTTAATTATCACATAAGAAAATTAAAGTCAAAATTCCATATAATATATCTGCTCCCAAACACTTCACGGAAAACCGTATAAATATTTCTCCTCAATATAGTCTCAGACTTGTACGAGACTTTCTATTGTGTTGGCTCATTTTAACAATACAGGCAAATATTAATCAACATACAATAATCACCAATATTGGTTAGCAGCAGTTATCACTATGAGAACTCTACACGGCAAATATTATATTCAGAATATTGTAACCTTATTTCCACATGAAATATAGATGTAATTATCTTCAATTTTCTGAAACAAACCTTATACCTTACAAATTTGTCTTCAAAGAAGACTTCACAAATTCACTCCTAGGAAGAGTCAAGTTTCCGTCCAACCCTTTTGCCAACTGTTGAAGGTTTTTGTCTCCAGAAATCATAAACCATTTATCAAATATCCAAAGCATAAGCAATCCATCACTAGGAACTCCCTTATAAAGGTCTCCAGGAGGTATCTAGAAGATAGGCCAACTTGAAGAAATATAATTAATAAAGTGACATAATTATAATTTATTATTTAATTGTTATTAAATTAATTAATATTAAGTCATCGTTTGAATGCTTTATTAATTTTGACAACTTAATTAGAAACTAATTTAATGAAATGTCACTTCAAAAATTGGGGACATTACACATATCAAGTGTTACATGCAATTGTGCACTATAGGACTGATATAGAGATTTGTGGGCCACAATATTGTTGTGATATTTGTAGATCTACGTGAAAATTGAATATGGGCTGCCAAAGAAATTGAGAACTACAAAATAGATGCTTCCTATTAATTGCCAAGAAGAATTTGATGTGGCCTTATTTAGGGTAGATAGTACATAGGCGGGGATAACAAGGGAAGGCACTACGTGGTGTCTTGTTTGTGAACCCACTAATATACTCACTTTTTCGTAAATAGTGTGAACCCAATGTTTTGGAGCACTAATTATGGATGGTTAGAACAACCCATAGCTTACTATTTTTCCTTGAAGCTATGCATCAAGGAATCTCCTAAGATTAACAATGTAATGCCCCCTTTGCCCTAGTGTTTGCCCTAAAATCACAATTCCAAGTAAAACAAGAAATGGAACAGAGTTAGCAATATCATTTACCAACTAGGGTATGCTCCAGTTCGCTCTTGATCAATTTAACTATTAGCCTGCAATTGATTTTTTAATGTATGCACAAGAATCTGAAATAACTCCTCATGAAATCTGCTCCAATGATCTGCTCTCTTTCTGCTGCGAATCTGCTCTTAATTAGGAATTTATTTTTGCAATGAATTGATGCCCAAATGAATTATGATAACCTTCCTTTTATACCCTTTGAAAGTGTCTTTTCACCAAAGATGCTACTCTTCTAATCAGGTCGCCCAAACTTATTTTTTAATTAATATTATTTTTCTTTGCTTAAGATGGGCCCTGGAACGAAGGGGGCGGGTCAGCCAACAAATAATTTATTTAAATTAATTTAAATCCCTTTTCAGCACCAATGCTAGGAGAGATCAGCCCCAACAATGAATTTGTTTAATTTTGTTTGCATGCCCTATTTGAATGCCTAGGTCAGGAGGTCAACCCATAATTATTTAGTGATCATCTTTATTGTTTGCCCTTAAACCCTAGGTTGGCCGTAAACCTTCAGATGTTTATTTTATTTAGTGCTGGGATTCGTACTTATAAAGCCCTAACCTTAGGTGGGGGATGACAAACAACCTACTAGTGCATTATAGATTATAGATGGCTAGAGGTTACCTAGGTTTAGGCTGTGAAAACCAGTGCATCAAAGATTACATATGACCGAAGGATACCTGGGGTTATGCTGTGAACAAGAAAAATCCTAGGGTGTCTTTTGATACACCTGTATGTGGATGATTGCAGCCATATACAAGGTTGTCTTAGGCCAGGTTATTGGAGCCAAAAATGGTAGCGCTTTTGAGTATATTTGAAAACCTTACGCAAAGGGTTTCTAACCTATCAAAAGAAAGAAACTACTTGCAAGGAAAAAAATTTGGCCCGGGGATGTTCCAATTTTACCAGTGAATTAAGGATGATTGAAGTGTCTAATTTATTGAGCACTGAGTGAATGAAGGATAAGTTGAGACAACTAATGGCTTAATAATCAAATTTAATGCTAGTTTAGGTAATAAATCATGCATTTATTTGGTTCGGCCTCAGTTGAGCAAACTCTTTGGACAAATGTAATCATTACTTGATGCAACTTGTGAAGGATATCTAAATGTATATTGAATTGAACTTGGAAAACCATTGTACTCTTTCAATTTTTGCTGGACACAAGATGAAGTAGGTAAGACTCCTAAATTAGTTACACGAACACCTCATGGGGATGAACATTAAGGGAAGCATGCCTTCAACATGGTTCAGCAATGAGCTTATTCCAGCCTAAAGCCACCAGGTCTTGAATACTAATATTGTAATAATCAATTGTTTCCGGATGATGCAAAAAATTCACACACAATCTCATCCGGAAACAGTTGATTATTATCTCATGGATTGTGTAAATTTGATGTCTGTTACTAATGTTGTATTTGTGCAGGTATAATCTCAGTTGAGAGTAGAACTCCAATTAAGAGATTCCTGTCTTATAAAAAATTTGATAATTGTGAGGGCTTCGACTTTGGACAATTCAGACATACCATTAGATTTTATGGTAGTCATCGTTGATTCTCTAATAGATGCCTGATGATTTGTGTCAAAAAACGACAATTTCCCAGGCATTGAATCCATATGTGGAAGCAAATGAATCGGAATTGACAGTGCCTCCCTATTCACATGTCTAAGTGTTCACATTTATATGGCAGTTAACGAGTACAGTTGCACTGTGTTTTGCAGGTTTCTTCCAATTTTTTTTATTAAAGATTGATTTCCCATTTTTTGGGATACCACCTATATATAGGCAGTTCTGTTTCACCATGTGCACAATGTTAAATCACAATGTGCTTATATGATTATGTATAGTGTGTTTCTTAACAACTACATTGACCCTTGTTTTGTCATTATGAGTGTTCATATGATTTTGCATTTGCTAAGATTTAGCATTTACAACTTCTCATAATTTAATGTGTATGTTTTTTAATCTCTATTTCTTAGCACAAAAGCTGAGTGACCTCATGCTTAATGAAATAATTATCAACATTTTTGTCATGGTTAAATCTAAATGCTTCGCACTGAAAGCATTCTTTTTATGTTTTAGGAGAGCAATTATATCATCTTTTGAAGTTTTATTTATTGTTAATACATTTAAGATGAAAAGATTAGAAGAAGGAAATGCAAAACTTTCACACATAATAGCATTTTTTCAGTTTGTGGTTTCTCCTTTACATTGATATTGCTTACTATTGATATGGACATTGCAGGCAATATAATACCTCTTAAAAGCAGGTGTTACTTTCTGTATAATAATTGATTGCTGTGCAGGTTTCTTATCTCTTTCGGTGGAAGCTATCTACACCACCACTCATGTGAAGCTATTCCTCTGCAGAAAGAAAATTCGAATTTTAGAAGAAAAGAAAATACCTTTTATGCATCAAATCATGAATCCTGCAAGATATTTATTCCATCTACAGATTCCAGGTTATTTGGGCCTGCATTCATAGAGGTAATAACTTGTGAGATCATCATGCTTTTGTGCATCTGAAAGTAATAGATTTGTACACTCAAATTTAGTTGTAAAAGGGAAATTGAAATTAATCTTTATAATAATGTAGGTCAATGCTAGAAGTGTATGGTGTCCGATTAGGCAACCAGGTGACAGGTTGATGTGCGCATTATGGATGTATCAGATAGCAAAGATAAATGAATCTAAATCCTTTTATTCCATTATCAATTCTATGGGATGGAGATATTACTAAGCAAAGAAGGTTTAAAAGGTTAAACTTGTGAATGTGATGCTAGTTTACTTTTTCTTCTGAAAGATTATTTCTTGATTATACATCCTCAAGTCTAAAATCCTCTTTCCCTCAAACAATTAGTGCATATCTTCCCATGCTTTGATGGCAGATTAACTTGAAAATGCTGTCTAACTCATTAATGACATTTATTGCAATTAACAATTGTACTACAGGGAAACTTCTCCCAGTCTTAAAAAACACCTTTTGTTCTGTTTCTTCATTGGTTTTCTCTTTCCTCCTTACCCAAAAATGCGTTAGGAATGATTCTCACTGTGCCAAACCCTGCTTTTCCTCCTTAACATAGAAGTTACTGATGAATTGTCTGATCAGATTCATTGGTCTTGAGACAGTGCTCTATTGAATGGAGGCTCAAGATATAGATTCAATCGCGTCCTTCTGATGATAGATGGCCTCAACGTTTGTGACAATTATTTAAATTATATTGATATTAATTTGGAACTTTGGTGAAAACTGACCATATCCTATGTTTGTCTTAAAAATTTAAAATCATTGTTTGACTAAGGCAAATTTCCCTTATTTTCTGTTATGTAGTCACTACTTCAGGGTCCTTTGGATCCCAATTGTTCATATATCACACATGTTACTTTAACCTTTTTATCATCTACATGTTCCACACCTTCATATTTATTTAGACTTGAGTTTTTGAGTACTTTTCCTCTTCATGGTTGTTTTTGATCTGCTTGATTTTTTAGGCATCCTCAAATTATATATATTAAACTGAAAATACAGGTTTTAGAATGTATTCATTTCAATACATATGCCCAATTTTGATAACTAATTTGAGATTTCCTTCAACGGATTTGTGCATAGTGGTGTGCTTTGTGCCCCCCTTACCCCCCCATAATTTTGTCGTGGGCCAAAACTACAAAAAATTGAAGTACAAGGATGTTTGAGTCAATTTCTAGCCTAGGGTGAGTTTTTTGGTTTTCCCATACTTTGTTTCCATTTCCCTAAATTTTCTTTCTTCCTTGAATTCCTGCTTCTCCCTATGGGCCATCTATTAGAGTTTCAGACGTTCCTATGTCGGTGGTCTCTTGTCCCTCATCTCCATCAAGTCCTTGATTCCTTGGTTCCTTGCGTTTCAGACCTTTAGACATTTCCTTCCTGGCATGCCTTCCACTTGATTCCTAGACCCCCACCATTTATAAGTGGTGATATTTTGATCGCTAAGTGATTTGTTTGTGCATGGCTCGCTGAGTTATAAAGCAATATGACTCTCTATTATTATTGCATTTTTTTCGAAAATCTCACTTTCATGGGCTCTTAGGATTTCCTTTTCTGGCATCTTTTTTGTCCCCTTAAATCTCAATCTTAGGATTCTTGATCATTTCTTTTTTCCAGGCTTTTGGAATTCCCCTTCCCCCTTTTCCCTGTAGTACCATAGGATTTGATATCCTTGAGTTTCAATCTCTGTTCTCTTATTGGGTTTGTGGATTTTTGCCTTACCTTCCCCAAAGGAAATTACGTCATGGATCCTTGAACCCTAAACCTTGACAAGATTTTAAATCTTCATGTTCCTTCTTTCCTTGGTATTGGGTTTTTTTAGATCTTGAACCTTGCTTTCCCTTTAAAGTCACTTGTAGACAATTGATGTTGTATTTGAATTATCGATTATCAGATGTGTTTTTTATTTAATTATTTACAATATATAAAACATAATTTGCACAAAATGTAAGCTATACATAGGTAGGTTAGGCCATACTCATATCATATCAAACCTTGCTTTGCTAATATGATGGTCTTGACAACATCTAAAGGCTAAGAGTAATACGAAAATCTCTCTATGGCTTTTGTCTGGTCATAGGTGGGCAAATTATACATTTTACTAAAGACTTTGACTATAACAGAAGTGCCATGAGACTGAGCATTAGAAGTCATTAAGTACTGGTAAGTTCAAGAAACTATGGAGTAGGAGAGTAAGGTCTTCATAAATAATTAATAATAGAGTTTATACCCGTTCCCCAGCCCCAAGAGAAGATTCTTAACCCATTTTAGCTTTTTTTGTCTTTGCTTTGTTTTCAGATGTGGAGTCTAAATTGGCATTTATTTGGTAGGTGGTATCATGTACAGTTCATTTGGGTGAAGTGTAAAGAATCATTAGTTTCAATATTAATGTGTGTGTGTGTGTGTGTCTGAGAGAGGGGGGTGCTATTTTGTTATGTATTCTTCAAATCTTATAATAGTTTGTGATTTTTATTTTTGCAGGTTGAGAATGAAGCTGGGATATCCAATTTCATTCCTATTCTCATAGGAGATAAACAAATTTGTTCCGAGTTTCAGTTTCTTGAGCAGGAACTTATGAAATGCAGGATTTGCTATGGAAATGGTAGTGAAGATGTAGCAATTACATCTCCAAGTTTTGACATGCACAAGAGCAATTTAGTGAAGCGGCAAAGTATCTTGGACCTGCTTCTCGACATAGCTTGGGTTATTAAGGATCCTGAACCTGAAGAGATTGAAATTCAAGTGAATCATGCACACTTACAGAGGCTGAATCACTTGTTTAGTTTTTTAATAGATGGGCAATTTCTTTCTGTCATGGACAGACTGTTACATTCACCTAAAGTTACTAAAATTATAAAACAAGTGTATAGACCGTCAAATCACTTCAATGTTGCTGATGTTGAGTTGCTTTATAATCATGTTGAGCATGCATGGAAATCCGTTAGGAAGAAGATGGACTATAAAGATATCAACAATTTCCAGCAGTTTGTGGAGAAGGTGCTGCTGCAAGGACAACCTGGAAATCAGCAGCCATATAAATGCTCTGATGAAAGTCAGGTGAGACATATCTGCAACACTTTCAAACTGCTCCAGCAATTAAAATATCAAAGGGTTTCTTTTCTTCAGACATAAATTGAGAACTGACATGAACATATTCTTAAAACCTTTTCCTTTTCTGCATGTTTGATGTTTACCATCCAGGAATCTAATTTATCTATTTCTTAGCAAGATATCTATTATGTTCATTTCTGTTGGAACGGTTGTTCTTAATGCAGGCCATTTTACTTTTGTACAGTGACATTTTTAATTCATTGTGTTGAATTGGGGTGTTCAATATTAAAGTGTTTTAGGTACAATGGATAGTGACTTTGGTTTTATCTGGTACTTTTGTGCTTGAAATTACTTTTACTTTCTTTAGCTATTACATTATGGGTACATGAACACGTACAAGCCCAATTTGCAAATTTAAGAGATCTGGAGATGTTGATAACATGCTGTGTACTTATGTTTGGCAGGTAATCGAAGAGATTCAAACCGGAATAAAATCCTCTTCTGGGATAGAGTCAGGGGATACACGTGTCTTGTCAGTTGAGGAAAATAATGTGTTTATGCCCTTGCTTGAGAAGGAATTTTGTAGTGATATCTCAATTGGGCTGAAGCATAAAACAAATTTGGGTGTTCAAAAGATGATTGATGTTGTTGGATGTGCTAAAATGTTGAGGATTGACCTAAACCGTGATATAAGGGTAGATCGCCGTATCTTTATTTTAACAATTACATTCATTGCTGTCTGTGCTGGAATCTGTGTGGCACTTCAGCACCCACATCAAGTTATGAAGATCTCCATGTCACTAAGAAGGTGTTTGCATGGCCTACACAAAGGTCAAGAAGTTGCTTCTGATCCCTAAATAATCAGAGAATTCGGTAAGATCAACATCTTGAGTTTGTATAATTCTAACTATAGGGACTCCTGGTTAAACTTAAAGGGTTCTGAAGATTTCTTAGTGTATTCTATGTAACCTTGTCCAGTGTAAAATATTTACTGAATGGTATTACGTTTTATTGTCAGGGCTGATTACCATTAATTCTATTATTCTTTCTTTCTAAATTCCACTGAAAGCTCATGAAACTTCCTGTCAGAATCTCACAGCTCAATTGTCATGGTTGGAGCACTTGTTAAGCTATTATGTTTGTTTCTAAACATCCTGTTCGATGGTCTAGCACTTGAATATTGTCTTCAAGTGCAATTTAATGTCTTTATAATTCAGCTCTTGATTATGACACCAAACTTGCATTACAGCACAGGTTGACCTCTGTTTAAAGGAGTAATAAAAGTTAAAATGTGCATGGAAATATTTGAACTTTAGTGTGTGCGTCTTTTAAAATTCACTACCTGCTATTGTCATTTATTTGCGGTATCGATTTTCCATACAACACCTGCTACAGTGGCGATAGACAGGACAAAAATTGAATAGTAAAGTTAAATGAAGAAAATGACTCGGAAAAGACCACCTATATATTTGTATCCTCTGCATTTGGTATGCAGCATGCTACTCAGAGCATATGTATGCATGCCTATAGTTTACATTGTAAGATGCCCTCATTGAAATGGACAGGACAAAAATTGAAAAATAAAGCTAAATGAAAAAAATGACTCGGAAAAGACCACCTTTATATTTGTATCCTCTGGATTTGGTATGCAGTATGCTACTCTGAGCATATGTATGCATGCCTGTAGTTTACATTGTAAGATGCCCTCATCAGTAGCTAAAACCTAATGTTTTATAAAATGGGTTTTTAGGCAATGTGAAAAAATGTACACAGCTCTCAAATGTTTTTTCACGGCTTCAGCTTCTAAACTACCTGAGGGCTATCAGTGTGCTGGGGTCGAGTCACTTAATGTGGTGAAACATGAAAATAATGCAGCAACGAGATTTGGACTCAGTAACGCCAAAATTCTTCTCCTAGTAAAATCATAAAAGGAAAGTCATTTAATAGATGAACCATGTGCACATCGTAAAAGTTGATACCTTTCATATCTATTAAAGAAGCAACAGAAGTGAACGCCTGTCAATATTACAGAAGCAAGAACAGCAGCAGAGAAAATGTCCAAACTGTCTTCTCTGTGCACAAATGTAGAATTTAGTGTAGACATTCTTTTTTTACTATAAAAAATGTAAAATAAAAATGCCATGATCGTGGCTTATTCTTCTGACACAGTTATTCCTGGATTACATTTTTAGAATATACTCAAGGCTTCATTAGAATTTAATTTTATCTATCCTCATAAGCAGTTTGAAAATAATTTGAAGGTGGACAGTCCAAACAAGTTTTTTGAGGAGACAAGGCTTTACAAATTAGCAAGTTTCTTGGTCAAGATTTTTAAATAGAGTAGTTGACATGGGAAGAAATGTGTTAATACTGTGGCTTTTGGTTCTTTAGACTGTTTGGTTCCGTGAACGTCATTAAAATTCCTTCATTCTTCATTGTACAGTGCCTCTGTCTCTGAACTCTATTATTGCAATGATGGTGGCTTTAGTGTTAGAACCTATAGAAATGAATAATCAAACTATACATAGTGGTCTCTTTCTAACTTTACTGCATGGTCCAAAAGTACGGTTACCTTTGTTAGGATCTTCCATCTTGTCATCCTTATGTCTTCTATGCCCTTTGCTTCATTCAAATTGTCTATGTAGCAATCCTTTTAAATATCCATTGGTCGTTCAACCTTTATCACATGAAATATCTAAAATTAAACGAAGTGAAATAAGTTATGATCCAAACATGGACATGAGAGTGATAGATACTCTTTATAGTTGTAGCGGAAGATAACGGCCCACATAAAATATTCAGGGTAAATGAATTAAACAGGAATACAACGCCCCACAAAATATTTAGGGTTCGAATGAATAAAACAATAATCACAAAATAACTAAACCTAGATATATGAGCTGCGTTTAGATATATGTACCTGGATTGGATTTGAACTATAAATAAAATAAATGAAGGGAAATGTGTACCTTTATATGGAATAGGGGATTGATTTGACTGATAGATGATACCTGAAATTTGAAATTGGACCTCAAATGTGTATAATGCTCTAAGATATGAAATTGTTTGTGGATGGGAATGTGTTAAATCCCATCTCTAAGTTATAGATTATTAGCCGATAGGCTATTATAAAGCCCACCGGAATTGTCTCACGGACCCGTAGAAGTCTTATGAAATCGGTTTTCCTTAAATTCCGGCAGAAAGGTAGATGGGAATCATTTTAAATAAACTATAGGAGCACCAGTAAAGACAATCACGTAGTTAATGCTTTTTAATTGAGAGCAGCAGAATGAATGTGTGCATACCATCCTTGCAAGTTTAATACACTTCACAATTTCTATCGGTAAATTTACTGGCATTTTTATCATAGACCTGCACTGATCACTTTTTTTTACCTCTACTCTTTTGGTAGGTGATTTTAATGCTAGAACTGCCAATGAACAAGCTAGCATTCTTTGTTATAAAGAAAATTCCAACCCTATTTGGCTTACTTAAGAAAGTGATCGGCAGTGGGATAGAGTCTAGAAGGCGGAAAAGGCTGGAATCTTTTTGGGGAGTAGCTGCTTGCTTTATGTGTGACATTTAATTTAGTCATTTGTAATGGGTTGGCTAGATGGTTGAAGTCTGGTAATTTCACTTGCAATGGATTATATTATGTGTTCACATGGCCTCTTTGAGAGAATGGAGTCGGTCCTTGTTGGGGAACAACACTGGGATTTGAAATCTGAATCATAAACCAATTTATTTAAGTTTTTCTTGGACTGGGCAGCAACAGCTTGGGAAGAAAACTACTCATATTAAGCAACCTCTATCAAAAGACAAAATTTTATTAACTCGAAAAAACTGTGATACTTTCCAAATGGCTCTAGAGAGGTCTCTTAAGAACAAGAAAATTCCTTTCCATGGTCTTCATAGCTCCGAACTAACAAACATTATTCAAGGAGCACTTAATGGATGCAAGAGAGCTAAGAATAAGAAGTCCGATATAAATTGCTTTCCGGTTAATGCTTGGTTTGATGAAGAATGCAAAAAAGCTAGAAGGGTTATGAAAGAAACCAACAATAATAAAATAAATCACAACCTACAAGCAGATTTTAAGAAAGTAAAAAGATGATTTTATGGTCACAAGAAGAGAAGAGTTAATCTCCCTTGGGAAAAATAATCCCAAGCTATTTTGGTAGGAGCTCCAGTCGAGAAATAAACAAACTAAAAATACAATTACTGCATCTTAGTGGTTCGATTATGCTAGACAAATCTATGAGCAAGATTCTCAGGTTGACCTGCCACCCTTGGTTAACACCAACACTAAGCTTTTCACTGTTCAAGAGATTGAAATGGGTATTAAAAAGATGAGTATTGGCCTAGCAAAGGACTTAGTTGAGCTACAAGCGGAATATCTAAAGTGAGGTATGAAAATCCTTGCTCCTCATATTACAAATATTTTCAACAGTATCATTCAACAGGGCTTACCCACAGATTGGACTACTAGCTTAGCAATATCTCTTTTCAAAAGTAGTGATATCAACAATCCCTCCAATTATAGAAACATTATGATCAATCCTTTATTTGCAAAATTGTTTGGGAGTATGACAGAGAGTAGGATCAACAATTGGGCGGAACAAGGCAATAAACATGCTAAAGGTCAAGCGAGTTTTAGAGCTAAACATTCCACAGTTGATCATGGTGTCACTCTAAGGCACATCATTGAAAAAGTTTGGGATCATAAGGATGATGTCTTTTGCTGCTTTGTAGATTTCAAAAAAGCATTTGACACGATCCCTAGGGACAAACTTTGACACAAAATGGAGGAACTTGGAGTTCCTAGTCATCTCAGGGCAACTGTTCATAGGTTGTATGAAGAGGTCAAAGTTAAAATCAGAACTTCGGCTGACATCTCAGAAAATGTTAAAATTAGAACTTCGGCTAACATCTCAGAAAGTTTTAGGAGTGACATTGGGGTCAAGCAGGGCTGCCCCCTATCCCCTACACTTTTTGGTTTATACATTGGCAAACTTGAAGATTGGTTAAACTTACAAAATGGGGATGGTGTTTACTTGGGCAAGTTTGTCATAAGACTCCTTTTATGTGCAGATGACCTTATCATTATTTCTAAGTCTGCTATTGGTTTACAAGAACACCTACTCTCCCTTGAGCAATTTTGTAGAACTGTGGGGATGCAAGTTAACATCAACAAAACAAAGGTGATGATTTTCTCTACCAAAAGAAAACATGACCAACATGTGTTTCATTTTGAAGGTAATACTCTTGAAGAAGTAACGGATTACAGGTATCTTGGTGTT